>NW_026555334.1:1954723-2085088 GCF_029017545.1 Prosopis cineraria
CAATATATTTTATCATTTGAAGCACCATATTAAGCTTGAAAAAGGATCAGTTATAATTATTTAAGTCAGCTGTAGGTCAGGAAACCAAAATGGCATCTTGACAGACAATAAAATGCAGGACCCAGTATTCAAAAGGAACCATAACAAAAACTGAATTTGCTAGCAGCTAATATGGAAATGCAATAATGTTAGTGTAATTTATCTGATCAAGTATTATAAATTATAAAATGAATAAAAAATGCGAGATAACACTTGCATATTAATGTCCAAACGTACAATGAACACTAAAATGTAATGCATACAACTAGCAATCACCTTGGCCAAAAAGGTACCAAACTCATCCAGCTTCTTCTTCAATGGTGTCACCTCCTGCAACCAAAAGTAGAATATAGATGCATTAGCACCGAGATGCAAGTTTGAAAGTCCAGGTTAGTTTTTCTAATCTACATATCCTGGAAGGGTAGAAATGTGCAAGAATAAGACCTAAGAGCATTTTGACCAACTAAATATCATCCCTTCTCAGCTGCATGAATAGCTCAACCACACCGATAACTAGTTACGACTGCAAGCTTTACACAAAAAGATCCATCTTCACACATTATTAAATCTCCACCTCATTAATCAGGTCTTTTGCACCCTAGAGAACTCTACCACAAGTATGCCCAAATCATACATCCACCTAAGATCACCTGATACTCTATCTACAGCAAGAGACAACCCCTATTTAACAGAAGGCAAGCACCAATACCAATAAGACAATGTATATTACCAAGAGGCAGCAAAACTAAACTTGATAATGTTAGACCATTATATATGATTGATTGTCCGTCACATGCAAGACCTGACTTTTCCTTTCTTTGATTGGTAGAAGTGACAAAATCCAGATTTCATTCTGGATATCATAAGCAAAGTCAAAAGGCTGCCAGTTCACGGGATCACAAATTGAAAAACATCCATAAGCAGCTGAGACAAAGGCATAAAGATATAGCCTCACAATCAAAGCATTTAGTGGCAAAACACAATCCTTACATCTTCTGTTTGCAACATTGAATCACGTATGCTGCCCATGGCAGTGTTATGACCAACTCCCACCACAATTGCTCTTGCCCTACCAGCAACCACAACTGTTCCCTGAAAGTAAAAATTAAACCTTTATGATAATAAAATCTTACAAAGAAAAAATAGGTTTCGTTCTGCAGAAATCAAATTGGCAAGTGAAAGAAGAATTCAAGACCCACATTATTAATAAAATCCTTGTAATTGATGTGTATATTATAAGTAAAAACCAAAAGTGTCAACAAGTGATAACTTCAAGGATTAGGTGGTGGCAATTTAAAAGGTGAAAAGTGAGAAATTTTCAAGCGGAATCTTTGGCTAAAGGAATTTGGGAGTCTTGGAGAAGTGCTAACATCTTGTGAGAGGATATAGCTAGAAAAGTAAGGAAGATTATAAGAGAAGTTTTGGAAGAATTAAAAAGTTTTGGTCCGAGAGATAAGGAGTGTGAGAATATTATGTCATTATTGTAAATAATTAGCATTTTTAGGATCATTAATTAGGCTTTATTAGTATTTATTAGTTTTTATCTCTCTTGATATATATATATATATATAGGACCAGTTTGTACATTAGAAAATGAATGAGATAATACAATTTTTCCTCTTTGAAAATTCCCTATGGTATCAGAGCATCAGGCTCAAAAATTCAAATTAGATTAGTTCTGGAATGGCTAGAATGAGACTTTCTGAACAGTAGGTGAGGGCGTTGTGTGGACAATGGTGGAGCGAGTTTGTGAATCTCACCGCCACCCTAGACGTACTCAGAGGCTCTGAACGGCGAAACCCAAGACGGGCAACGACAAACGGCAGCGCATGTGGTCCACACGCGCCACCCTGCTCACTATGTCAGCAAGCTTCCGACAGCACGTGGAAGCTCCGTTCAAGATGCGACCTTCTCAGACAGCAACGACGCACTCTCCGGCCAGATCTAGCACAATTTAGTGTATGGGTACATCATTTTCGAACCATATTAGGTCGTATGGTGTTGTTAGTGCCCTGTTTTGCTAGGTTCGAGTTATATTGGGTTGTGGCTTCTGATTTCAGTCTACCAGAAAGCCTTTCCCTCATTTGATTGAAGTGCTAGGAGTGGTGTTTTGGCTACTTTATGCAGTGTTGTGCATAATTCCAGATCTGCACCCATGGCATTAGTGGCAAAAAAGAGGGTCTTTCCCTCAAGCTTTAAAGACAAGTCAAAGTGCAGTGGTCTGGATTGTGGATTTCGAGGCATCTGATTATATGACAAGTTGTCATCCATTATTCACCACTTACACCCATGTGTTGGAAATGTTAAAGTGAAAATTGCAGATAGCTCCTTAGCACCGATGGCAGGAAAAAGGAATATCCATCTATCAGATTCTATTATTTCGGAATCTGTCCTCCACGTGCCAAAACTTGACTGTAATTTACTTTCAATCAGTCAATTGACCAGGCACTCAATTGTTTTGCTAAATTTCTCCTGTCACATTGTGTTTTCTAGGATCTATCATCTGGTGTGACAATCGACAATGCCCAAGAATACGAGGGGCTCTACTATTTAGAAGTCATCACTCGAGTGGATAACCCACCTATTGTTGGTAATTCTGCATCTACCTCTAAAGTTCATGATTTTATGTTATGGCAAAAGAGAATGGGTCACCCTAATTTTATTACCTTCAGCGATTGTTTCCAACCTTATGCCTAACCTTGAATCATAGTGAAATCCAATATGAGGTGTGTAAAATTGCCAAACACCATCGAACTTCCTTTCCTAGAGCCAAATACACACATACCAAATCTTTCACAATCATTCACAGTGATTTGTGGGGACCATCTCGCATTTCAAACCGTACTCAAACAAAATGGTTCCTCTCCTTTATTGATGACCATACTCATGTTTGTTGGGTTTACCTTTTAAAAAAACAAATCTAAGGTTGCATCCATATTCATGAGTTTTTTCACCATAATCAAAAACCAGTTCAATACTAGCATTCGAGTTTTACACACTGACAATGGTACTGAATACTTCAACCAATCTTTGAGTAATTTTCTCCAGATGCATGGTATTGTCCATACCAATACGTGTGCCCATGCAACCTAACAAAATGGGATTGCAGAAAGGAAAAATAGACATATCCTTGAAGTTGCAAGAGCACTCATGTTCACTTACAATATGCCAAAGTTTTATTGGGGGTGCCATTTTAACCGTAAACTATCTCATCAACCGAATGCCTAGTCAAATATTAGCCTTGGAAACCCCCTCCAAAAATTGTAGAGTATTTTTCCTACATCCCACATTGAAACTTCCGCTTCATGTGTTTGGGTGCACGACTTTTGTTCATATCCACCAAAGCAGTAAACTTGAACCTCGAGCTATCAAGTATATCTTCCTTGGCTATTCTCCTACTCAAAGAGGATATAAATGTTTTGATCTTGTTTCTAAACGCATCCTTGTAAGCCTCAATGTTACTTCCATGAAGAAACTCCTTTTTATTCCAATTCCTCAATTCAAGCGGAATATAGGTGAATCTCAAATTTGGGAACCAAAACCTAACACTGAATATGTACTTCTTGAGTCCTTATCTCCTTTACCAGAACCATCACCCTTACCTTTGTCCAACATCCCGCCTTCACCAACCTCTTCTCTTATGCCAAAGTTGGAGGAAAACAAGAAAATAGAGGAAGATGTGGAAAGACCACAAAAGGGGAGTTGTTAGTTTACACTCAAAAGAAGAAGAAAATAAAAGATAGTGAGCAACTTGTACCTGAGGCACCAAGAAAGTCAAACCAAAGGTAGTCCCTAAAGCTGACGTACCAAAGATTGATCCATCTAGTGAGCCAGATGACTCAGAACAAAGAAGTGAATCTACTTATCTTGATCTACCTATTGCCCTTCGGAAACAACCTCAGTCTTGTACTTTGCATCCGATTCAGAAGCATATATCCTACAAGGCTTTCTCTCCTAGTTACTAAGCCTTCATCACTAATTTGAAAAAAGTTGTTATTCCCAACAACATCCAAGAGGTATTGGAAATACCAAAATGGAGAAATGCAGTTATGGAGGAAATAAGAGCTCTAGAGAAATATGTAACATGGGAGATTGTTAAAAGACTTAGAGGTAAGAAATTGGTTAGTTGCAAGTGGGTCTTTACCCCAAAGTATAAAGCTAATAGCACACTTGACAAGTTGAAAGCACAGTTAGTAGCTCACCCAAACTTACGACATAGACTACAAAGAGATATTTACGCTAGTGGCAAAATTGAATACTATTAGAATTATATTGTCAATGGCAGCCAACCTTGAATAGCATCTTCATCAACTAGATATCAAAAATGCTTTTCTAAATGGAGAATTAAAGGAAGAAGTCTACATGACTTTACCTCCTGGGTTTGATAGAGGCAAAAATGACAAAGTATGCCAACTGAAAAAAATCATTGTGTGGCTTGAAACAATCACCTAGGGCATGGTTTGACAGATTCTCAAAGGTCCTGAAGTTATAAGGCTACAAGCAAGGATTGTCAGATTATATGACATTTGTTAAGGTTGAGGGAGCTAAGAAGTGCATCCTCATTGTGTATGTTGATGATATAATCCTTACAGGAGATCATGTTGACAAAATAGCGAGGATAAAAACCATCTGTGGTAAGGAATTTGAAGTTAAGGATCTTGAAAACTTGAAATATTTTCTCGGGATGGAAGTTGTTAGGTCAAAACAAGGCATATATGTATCTCAAAGGAAATATATACTTGATCTTCTCAGGGAAATTGGCATGTTAGGTTGGAAAACCTAAGGAAACGCCTATTGTGGTCTCAAAAAAGAAGAAGCGCCTAAGAAAAGTGGCATTGAGGAGTCAGAAGGAGAAGACAACTCTGATAATAAAGTTGAAGAAAAAGAAGACAAGGAGAAAGAAGAAACCATTGATAAAGACAGATATCAGAGACTAGTTGGGAAGCTGATTTATCAATCCATATGAGGCCAGATATTGCTTTTGCAGTCAGTGTAGTGAGTCAATACATGTGTGATCCAAGGAAGAGAGACCTAGAAGTTATATATGGGATTCTCGGATACCTTAAAGGTACACCTGGTAAGGGATTGTTATTCAAGAAGCATGATCAAAGGACAATTGAGATTTTCACAGATGCAGACTGGGGGGGACCTATGGAGACAGGAGATTCACCTCTAGCTATTGCTTGTTTGTGTGGGAAACTACCTGAAAAAGTCAAAAGCAAAGAGTTGTATCTAGAAGCAGTGCTGAGTCAGAATTGAGAGCATTAGCTCAAGGAATTACAAAAGAACCATGGATAAGAAGGGTCATAAAAGAAATACAAGTCAAAATTGATCCATCAATGAAATTATATTGTGATAACAAGGCTACTATAAGCATGACATTGAATCCTGTACAGCATGAGAGATCTAAACATGTTAAAGTGGATAGACATTTTATCAAAAAGAAAGTAAAAAGAGGCATTGTACGTCTGACATACCTACCTACAAAGTTACAAGCTACAAATTTGCTAATGAAGGGACTACCTAAACCTACATTTGAGAGTTGTATAAGCAAGTTAGACATGATTAGCATCTATGATCCAACTTGAGGAGGAGCGTGGGAATATTATGTCATTATTGTAAATAATTAGCATTTATTAGGATCATAATTTGGCTTTATTAGTATTTATCAGTTTTTATCTATCTTAATTTGCACATATAGGACCAATTTGTACAATAGAAAATGAATGATATAATACAATTTTTCCTCTCTGAAAATTCCACAAGGAGTCTTCGTGGTCGAATGATAGTGTACAAGAAAAAATCAAGCATAAAAAGGAGTGTTTTAAAGTCATCCATTTGTGTAATAATGATGAAAATTAGGAAAGGTATCGCATGGCTAAAAGAGAAGCTAAGAAGGCGGTGAGTGAAACTTGTTCTAAAGCATTTGCAGAGTTTTATAATGGTCTTGAAATAAAGGATGGAGAGCAAAAAAATTATAAGAATGTAAGAGTAAGGAAAGAAAATTAAGAAATTTTGAACAAGATATATAAAGGATGAAGAGGGAAATGTTTTGGTCACATATAATGATATTAAAGACAAATGGGAGACCTACTTTTATAAATTTTCAATGATGGCAAGGGTTCATCAATCTTGGAGGATTTAGTACTCTTGAAGGAGAACAAAATTTGTCATTATATAAAAAAATACATAATTGGGAGGTAAAAGAAGCTTTAAAAATAATGACAAATGGTAGAGTCAATAGATCTCATTGTATCCCTATCGAAGTGTGAAAATGTTTAGGTGAAGAAGAGGTGCGATGGTTAATTAAGTTATTTAATAAGATCTTACAGTCCAAGAGAATGCCTGATGATTGGAGGAAAAGCAACTTAATTCCTATTTACAAAAAGAAAGGAGATATTCAAACTTGTGCTAACTACAGAGGGATTAAACTTTATTTGTCATACATTGAAATTGTGGGAAAAAGTGATTAAGCATAGGTTGAGATTAGAAACTGATATTTTTGAAAATCAGTTTGGCATTATGCCAAGTTGGGCGACTACAGAAGCAATTTATCTATTAAGGGAAATTAATGAAAAAATATCAATGCAAAGGTAAAGATTTACATATAGCTTTCATTCATTTTGAAAAAGCTTATGATCATGTATCGACAAAAATACTTTGGAAAGCATTGGGAAAAAAAGGTGTCCAAGTTGCCTATATTCGAACAATACAAGACATGTATGAGGAAGCAACAATTGGTATAAGAACGTCTAGCGGCAAAACAAAAGACTTTCCTATAAAGATAAGACTGCATCAGAGATCATCTTTGAATCCTTATTTGTTTGACCTAGTCTTGACGTTTTGACTGAATAAATTCAAAAGAAAATCCCTAAATATATGCTTTTCGCGGATGCTATATTTCTTATTGTGGAAACAAGCAAAGAGATTAATTGTAAACTTAAGTTATAGAGGAGGACATTGTAGTCAAAAGGTTTTCAGCTGAATAGGAGTAAGACAAATATCTACATTATAATTTTAATAAGAGGTCAGTGAGTGATAATTTAAAAGTAAAATTGGGTGATCGAATTATACCTCAAATAAAAAGTTTAAATATTTGAGAGCGATTATTTAACATAATAGGGAAATTAATAGAGATATTGCACATAAGATACATGCTGAGTGGTTTAATTGGAGAAAGACTAAAGGAATTATTTACAATCATAAGGTACCTAATAAACTTAAAGGAAAGTTTTATCGAACTGCTATAAGACTAACAATATTATATGGTAGTGAATATTAGGCTATAACAAGACAGCAAGAACATAAAGTTGGAATAGCAGAAATGAAAATGTTGAAATGAATGTGCGGACATACACATAAAGACAAAACTCAAAATGAGCACATATGGATAAAAGTGAGCATCACACTTATTGAAGGAAAATAGTAGAAAATTGTCTGAGGTGGTTTGAACATGTACAAAGAAGATTATAGGAGGCACTAGTGAAAAAGGTGAAATAGATAACTTTGAGCCCTATCAAGAGGGGCAGAGAAAAGCCAAAGAGAACACTTTTGAAAGTTGTTGATCGAGACATCTTGATCAACAATAGTTTTAAAAGCTTAATAAATGATAAAATACAATGGTGTTATATAATCCATACAACTAACTTCACCTAGTGGGATAAAACTTGTCGTTGTTATTGTTGTTGTAACTTGGTTAATTCAAATATCCATGGTAGAAATGTATCGGAACATAAGAAGCACCAGTAAAAATGGTCATTGTGGATGCTAGAGACTGCCACTGGCTAGCAGCTTAAAATAAATAAGAATAGAAGAATATAAAATTCACAATAGATAGATCAGAAAAGGTTTATACATGTAAAATATAACGCAATAACATAAGAGGTTTTTACAAAAATAAGAAATAATTCGCAGCAAAAGCTGTTAATCCTAAAGAAACTTAAATAATTCAGTAACAATGAAAAACTGAAATCGGAAATGAAGGAGAACTGAAGAAACTGAAATCATCAGTTGACCCAACAAACCTCATTCAGGATCAAATTGCCTATATATACATTTACCAAAAAAATTTGCCTTTGCATACTAAAAACTAAGTTGGACCACTTCAGTGAAACCTATCTTCATCTCATGACAATCAATTTTCACAATTAATAGAACTAACACTTGAATTGTTAACAGAAAAGCCAAAGTATTGCTATAAAATCTGTTAATAAATAGTACCAAGTGCCAACCAGAATCTTTTTTGTGTACAAAGGAATTGTATCAGATAAATACTTCAGCAGTGACACTGATTGTGCATTATTACCTATAGGATTCGTAGTAAAAACCTGATTGTAAAAGAAAATTTCCAAATCACTTTTATCTTTTTTTTTTTAACCAGATTCCAAGGCAGTAACATGTTTTAACAAAGGATTCATCATTCTCACCGAGAACAATATGTTTGTTTTGTCTTGATATACAGCATTTGTTGCTGTGGTAGTTTCAAGCTCTTTTTCCACAGAGTTGCTCTCACCTATCATCATATCGATAAAAAGAAAATCAATAAATCAGTGAGCATGCCTCGGTCAGGATTTAATTGAAAAGCAAGAGATAGCATCCAAGACCCTTCCTTCTCAAAAAACCTAATTTCAGTGACCCTGCAAATTAGAAGGGTCAAGGATAGAATGACCAGCATTATGCTAAAAAAAATACAAATATACCTCCATAATCTAATATTAATAGATTTCCCACAAGCACATTAGAAAGGTTTGTTCAATTAGGGTAATGTTTGGGTGGGGATTATAAACCATTCCATGCCATCCATTTTATTGTACTTTTCTTGTAAACTCTTCCAAACATAGGATATAGAACATAACTGGCTGTAATTCAAATCATAAACAAAATGCTAAAATCAAAAACTTAATTTAGACACGACTAATTGAAAATTACAAGGAATTATTTTATTGAAGTTGAGTGAAATCGTATGATACAAGGTTAAGAGAAACAAACTTGAAATAAATAGGCTAGCCAGAGAAAAGTTAGGCATGTAGGCATGCTCCAGAAAATGAAAAGGGCAAACAAAATACAATGATTGAGGGAATTAAATGCCCAACGACTAGAAGAGAATAAAAGGAAAGAATACAAAATTAGAGGGAGGAAATATGACACAAAATCATTGCTGAAATCAAGGTAATAATGAGGGGATTTAGTCAGCTCTTAACCATGTCAGATCTGGAAATATATTTCCTTTTCCAGATCTTGTTTATTGTAATAAATTCCCAAACCAGCCCTCAATTACCCTAGATTTCAAACCCCATGATACCAGCACTAATTATTTGTAACATATGCATTTGTATTCTCCACAACATGCACAAGTATGCACATAATATACAAAGATACACAATGGCCAAAAAATACTTATACATATAGGCATTTTACTTAAAAGCATGGAAAGGAGGAGGGTTGTGTTAGGCCATCAACAGCCAATGTAAAAATTTGTTGAATCTATCATGAACATGGACAATAGACGTTATAATGTTAATGCTAGGTCGTTGCCCGTAAGTAACGCGCTGCATGGCTCGAGTACAGTGATAAGTGAGTTAGAGCCGCTGCATCGGCGCCCGGATGTAGTGTTAAATGAGCAAGGGCTACCGCGTCATTCTGGACGCACGCGGCTAAAGAAGTTAGTCCATAAGAGCAAAATTAGATTTGGTACTTGGAATGTTGGGACATTAAATTATAAATCTGTAGAGGTTGTAGGGGTTATGATTCAAAGGAAAATCAATATCCTTTGCTTGCAAGAAACAAAATGGCGTGGAGAAGAAGCTAAGGATATTCAAGGTTTCAAACTTTGATATACAGGAAAAGTAAGTGCACGCAATGGAGTAGGCATCATTATAGATAAGGAGTGGAAGAAGAACGTTGTAGAAGTTAGCAGAATTGGAGACAGAATTATTTCTTTAAAAATGATAATTGGACGTGAGACTGTTAATATTGTTAGCGCTTATGCGCCGTAAGTCGGGACAGAAGCCAGTCTTAAGGAATTATTTTGGGAGGATCTGGAGGGGTTGATTCGACACATACCACAGAGTGAAAAGATTTTTATTGGAGGAGACTTTAATGGGCATGTCGGGAAGGAAGCTGGTCAGTATGCGAGGGTGCATGGTGGTTTTGGTTTTGGAGAGCTAAACAATGAAGGGCAAACTCTTCTTGATTTCTCATTGGCGTATGATTTTAAGATTGCCAACACTTGTTTCAAGAAGAGAGATGAGCATCTCATCACCTACAAAAGTGGAGCCTCAAGGTCGCAGATTGATTTTCTTTTGGTTAGGAACACAGATAGAAAACTTTGTAAAAATTGTAAGGTGATCCCTGGAGATGCTGTAACGACACAACATAGGGTCCTAGTCCTTGATGTGTGTATTATGAGTCAAATCCAAAAACGTCGACAAGTAGTAAAACCAAGGATTAGGTGGTGGCAATTAAAAGGTGAGAAGCAAGATATTTTCAAGCGAAATCTTTTGGATAAAGGAATTTGGGATTCTCAGGGAAGTGCTAACATCATATGGGAGGATATGGCTAAAAAGATACGGGAGGTTGCAAAAGTAGTTTTGGGAGAATCGAAAGGTTCTGGTCCGAGAGATAAGGAGTCTTGGTGGTGGAATAATAGTGTACAGGACAAAATCAAGTATAAGAAGAACTGTTTTAAAGCCATACATTTGTGTAACAATGAAGAAAATTGGGAGAGGTACCGTATGGCTAAGAAGGAAACTAAGAGAGCTGTGGGTGAAGCTCGTTCTAAAGCTTTTGAAGAATTTTATAAGAACCTTGAGACGAAGGAAGGAGAGCAAAATATTTATAAGATTGCCAAGAGTAGGGAAAGAAAATCAAGAGATCTAGAACAAGTAAGGTGTATTAAGGATGAAGAGGGAAGAATTTTAGTTACAGATGATGAAATTAAAAATAGATGGGAGACTTATTTTTCTAAACTTTTCAATGATGGAGAGGATTCATCTAGTAACTTGGAGGATTTAGTAACTGGTGAAGGAGAACAAAATTTGTCATTCTATCGAAAAATACGTGATAAGGAGGTAAAGGAAGCTCTTAAGAAAATGGCAAATAGTAGAGCTAACGGACCTGATTGTATATCTATCGAAGCGTGGAAATGTTTAGGTGAAGAAGGGGTGAGATGGTTAACTAAGTTATTTAATGTGATTTTACGGTCCAAGAAAATGCCTGATGAGTGGAGGAGAAGTACATTAATTCCTATTTATAAAAATAAAGGAGATATTCAGAATTGTACTAACTATAGAGGGATTAAACTCATGAGCCACACAATGAAATTGTGGGAGAAAGTAATTGAGCACAGGTTGAGATTGGAGACAAGTATTTCTGAGAATCAATTTGGTTTTATGCCAGGTAGATCAACTACAGAGGCGATTTATCTACTAAGGGGATTAATGGAAAAGTATCGTTGTAAAGATAAAGATCTACACATGGTTTTTATTGATTTGGAAAAAGCTTATGACCGTATACCAAGAGAAGTGCTTTGGAAAGCGTTGGAAAAAAAGGGAGTACGGATTGCTTATATTAAAGCCATACAAGATATGTATGAGGGGGTAAAAACTAGTATAAGAACGCCTAGTGGTCAAACAAAAAATTTTCCTATAAAGATTGGACTACATCAGGGATCATCTCTGAGTCCTTATTTGTTCAACTTGATTTTAAATGTTTTGACGGAACATATTCAAGAGGAAATCCCGAAATGTATGCTCTTCGCGGATGATATAGTTCTTATAGCAGAGACAAGAGAAGAGGTTAATTGCAAACTTGAGTTATGGAGGAGGACATTGGAGTCGAAAGGTTTTCGTCTGAGTAGAAGTAAGACGGAATATTTATATTGTAAATTTGATAAAGGACTATTCGAAAATAATTTGGAAGTGAAATTGGAAGATCAAATTATACCTTAAGTGGAAAAGTTTAGATATTTGGGACCCATTATTCAAAATGATGGCGAAATCAGTGGAGATATTTCACATAGAATTCAAGTGGGTGGTTTAATTGGAGAAAAGTTAAAGGAGTTATTTGTGACCGTAAGGTGCCTAATAAACTTAAAGGAAAGTTTTATCGTACTGCTATCAGACCGGCAATGTTATATAGTAGTGAATGCTGGGCTCTAACGGGACAGCAAGAGCATAAAGTTGGAGTAGCAGAGATGAGAATGTTACGATGGATGTGCGGACATACACGTAAAGATAAAATTCGAAATGAACACATACGTGAAAAAGTGAAGGTGGCACCTATTGAGGAAAAAATGGTAGAAAATCGGTTGAGATGGTTTGGGCATGTACAAAGAAGACCAAGGGAGGCACCAGTGAGAAGAGTGGAACATATAACTTTGAGTCCGATTAAGAGAGGTAGAGGAAGGCCTAAGAGAACACTCTTGGAAGTTGTTGAACGTGATCTCTTAATTAATAATATTTCTAAAAGCTTAATAAATGATAGAGCACAATGGCGTCTTGCTATCCATGTAGCCGACCCCACCTAGTGGGATAAAGGCTTGTTGTTGTTGTTGTTTTTATATTTTAAAAGCAACAATGCACCCACTCATTTCTTTTTCAGTTTACTCTTTGAACAGCTTTAGTTAGGCACATGGAGTGAAGTGGTCCTTTTATTTGTTTTTATCAACAGCTTTGTTGTTGCTTTTAAAATATAAATTTTGAAAATAAATGAACACCAATCCTATCAAGATAAATCTATCAATAAATCTATAATATAAAATAAAACTGGAGGGAACTGCACTGTTCTAGAGCCATGGACAGAACACATCCCTCCTTAGGATGCATGCAGAGAAAGTTCTTTCTGTTTTTTCCCTTGCTTGCTTCCCTTACAGCTGCACTATGCCTACATTTAGCTTCCAAACAAGCAAACATTAAATTGTAAAACCATTGTTCATTTATGGTGAAAATGCTTGACATAGGAGCCATTTAAAATTTCTATTCTAAGGATTAGCTGTTGATAGAACACAATGGAGTGGAGCAATCCATATAGCTGACCCCACATAGTAAGATAAAGCTTTTCTTGTTGTATTTAGTGTAAGACATGTGCAGCAGGTGTACCTGTAAGAATAGCCTGATCAACACGTACTTCATTACTCAGCATCTCAATCATCCTCATATCAGCAGGAATTTTGCACCCAACTTTTCAATACACAGACAAAACACGGATAGTGACTTTCATTCCTACAGGATAATATTTAAAATTTAAATAATTCAGTTGATCTGTAGGCATTACATAATCAGCTTACCAGAAACTTCCACAATATCGCCAGGAACAATTTCAGTTGCTGGAAGTATGGAAAAACAACCTGCAGAAGATAGATCCTGCTTTAAAATCCAAACAATCTCAAACATAAATATGATGTGTTTTAAGCAATTCATTTAAGATTTTCATAATTTCACCATGGCAGATGAAAGAACTCATGTAAAGAAAATTCAGCACACTAAGAACATGGATGGAGCAAAAATTGACACCCAAATTAACTACTGTTTTTCCCTTTTCTTTCTTTTTTCCATTCTTCCATGACAAGCGCTAGGACTTATGTTCAGAATATGGACAACAGTCTAAAAAGATGCGGCATCAACAAAAAATGAGTTCAAATATTTTGAGGACTTGTCAGCACAAAGCTAAAGAATAGACACAAGTCAAGCAGGAAATATAAACCACATGCTTAGAGAGGAAAAAGTATACAATTCCTAACAGCAGTTAGTTAGGCTCCAGGAGGAATATTTACTAAATCAGACCAATCATACAAAATGATTTCATCTCATATTTCTTCTTAATTGTAATCCCTTGAACCCTTCAAAATGAGGAACAAAACAGTAGAAAGTTGAGAATATTCCATTATGCGACAAAGACAAAGCAGAGAACTACACAACAAACTATAACCAAAGTGCGTGACAAAAAAATCTGATAAAAGGACCTCCAAGATTGTAATCTGCTGATACAGCAAGGAAATAACCACACTCATTGAATCAGACGTGTTAAAATCCAAAAAGCTCATCAAATCAATAGTTAATAGAGCCTCGCACGTATTACTATAAATGGTTCCCATTACCATTTCGAAGTACAGTTGCAACATCAGCTTGATAGGCCCGTAGCTCCTAAAATATACAGAGGAAAAAAAAAAGTATCAATCTGAGGTAAACTTCAACTGACCAATATAAAGCATTCCCAAAATAGAAAAAGTCTCAAAATTTAAACTTTCCAGAAGGGCATTTTCATCAGGCAAATGTTGTTGAAAGCAAGTACAAGTAGTGAATTCATTAAAAACTAAGATTGAAAATTGAAAAATATAAATAATTTGAAATCCAAATGAGTTAATTTAGGGTAGGGAAAAAATTGTCCAAAAAATGTGAAGTAAAATATTGTCCAGAAGAATGATGCAAGCTCAGAATTGTTATTTGAAATTTACCTCAAGAGCCTTTTCAGCATTTGTTTCTGTAATCACCCCAACTGCTGCATTTGCAGCCAATATCATTAGAATAACCTGTACATAATTTGAAATTAAGACAAGAAGATTACACATTTGATAAACCTGACAGAAAAGGCAAAACTGACAGATTCATACAGAAACATTTAGCACATTTACTAACTAACTAACAACAACAAGAAGCCTTAACCCACTAAGTACGGTCAACAATATGGATAGCATGGCATCATTATACTCTATCAACAATCAAATCTTTGGATATATTGTCAACCAAAAGATCTTTTCAATAATTTCATTGATTGTTCTCCTAACTCTTCTTCTACCACTCTTAATAGGATTCAAGACTATTTGTTTCACCCTCTTTACTAGTATCTCCCATGACTTTTTGTACATATCCAAATCACCTTAAAGGATTTTATACCATTTTCTCCTAAATAGATGCTACACCAATTCTTTCCCGTATACAATAATTACAAATCTTTTCTTTTCTTGTACACCCACACATCAATTTTAGCATCCCCATCTCTGTCAGTCCAACTTTATGTTCTTGTCATCCATTTAAAGCCCAACATTCACAACCATATAACATACCCAATCTTACAGCAGATCAATAAAACTTCTCTTTAAGTTTATTACGTACTTTCCAATCATAAATAATTCATGTAGCCTTTCTTCATTTGAACTGCCTAACTTGTGTTTTATGTGAAACATCCTCATCAATTCCACTATCATTTTGAATAATTGCTCACAAATATCTAAACTTTGTCACTTGTGATATGATATGATATCCCAATCTAACCTCCAAATTACTACTAATCGATCTCTTATCAAAGTTGCAATGCATATATTTTGCTTTACTCTTATTCAAGCAGAAACCCTTCAACTCCAAGGTCTTTCTCTATAACTCAAATTTAGAGTTAATCTCTTCCCTTGACTCCACAATGAGAATTATATCATCAGCAAAAAAAATGCATTTGGGGACTTGTGTATATGCTTATTTAGAACATCTCAAACCAGGTCAAATAAGGGCTCAAGGATGGTTCCTAATGTAGGTCAACCCTTATAGGAAAGTTATTTATCCCACCACTAAATGTTTCTACACTAGTTGTTACCCATTGGGGACTTCTTTGTCATGCTTAACTAGAACATCCAAAAATAGATCAAATGAGGGCTCAAGAATAATCCCTAATATAGGCCAATCCATATAAGAAAGTTGTTTGTCTCACCACTAAATGTTCTTACACCAATTGCTACTCCCTTATACATATCTTCTTTAGTTTTGATCCATGCAACATGGACACCTTTCTTTTCCAAGGCTTTCAAAGGTAGTTCTCTTGGCACACGATCATAACTTTTTTTTCAAATTAATGAAAACCATATATAAGTCTCTTCCTTTCCTCCAATACCTTTTCATTAATCCCCTTAGTAAATATATCTCTTATGTTGTAGTCCTTCTCAATATGAATCAAATGGTATGACTCATAAGTTTAATCTCTATAATTTGCACAATTCTTAATATGCCCTTTATTCTTGTAAACAGGAATTAAAGTGCTTCTTCTCCATTCTTCAGGTATATTCTTGGATCATAAAATCTCATTAAATAGCTTCATTAGCCACAACACCCCTTTTTAGCCTAAACATTTCCACACTACAATAAGGATATTATCAAGTCCTATAACTCTACCATTTTTTATTTTCTTGAGAGCTTTCTTCACATTGCCATTGCAAATCCTATGCTAAAACATCAAATTTTGTCCACCTTCTTGAGTTATCAAATCCTCCAAGTTACTAGTTCACCTCCATCAATTTGTAATTTTGTACTACTTCCACTAGCAAGTTGCAATGGTAAAAGCTCGACTTCAATAAGGTAATTCAACACTGAATGTGTACTGCTTGATGAAAAAGAATTAAAAAAAATATAGTTCCAATATAACACATGATATAGTAACCCTCAAGCACATGCATTCAACAAGAATTAGGAAACAACCAAACAATAAGCTAGGACAGGAAACCCTATCTAAACTGGATAGAATCTGATAGAACTCTGCTCTATGATAAATTCCTTAACAGAAAATAAATGCAAGGAATGACAAATTTAGGGAAATACTGAGGTTTTGATATTAAAGCAAAACAACCAAATCAGTGTTACAAAAAGGAAGTCATTGATTCTGGCCAAAACCCTACTCCCTAATACTGAACACAATTACAATAATAAGAACTAAACAGCAACAGAACAGGCCCTTCAATGGTGTTCGAGAGACCACCACTCTCCTCACTTCTATCTGACTTTCAAAACATGTCTTGAGTGCTAACCAAGACAACAACAGAATAATAAGGCAAGCAAAAGGTGACTCCAGTGTCTATACTGCATCTAAGCCACCCTACAAAACATTGTGATCTAATCCTTGATTTCGGGACCCTTTGGATATTAATCCTAACCCGCTTGGTATTTCTTTTCTAAGCTCGGTTGCCCCCTTGATTTTCTCTTATAGGTCTGCACATGTACAGCGGCTACATCAGAATCCCTAGTTCACAATTGAAATTCACCAATTAAATCTCTAATATCCAAATTTTAGTCTTAATCATCAATTGTCTTCACTCAGCAATCTGAACTAGTGATTTCATGAAAAATTTTCCCTATTCAAACAACAAACAAAGCTAGGAAGGGTATATATATCTTACAGAAGGCTCCAGAAATGCCATTAAGCCCGTTTCTCCATTGATTAAAGCCAGAATGAAAGAGATAAGTGCAGCTGCTATTAATATCTTCACAAGCAAATCATCAAATTGTTTCAAGACCAATTTCCAAAAAGGAGCCCCTGCATAGAGATTTCATAAGAATCAGCTCATTACGCTAAATCTAGATCACAGTAAGGGTTGGCATAAACATAAAAATAATTGAGCTAAAACCATAAGACCTCAATTAGCAATGATATAACAGATGGAACTTTTTGGCCATAATAACAGATCAACTTAAAGTGCACAACTCATGCACAAACGGACTTTTTGCACAATCTCCAAATGACTACCATCCATTCCATTCTAATACATGAAGCAACCTAGTTGCCTAAAATGACTGAGAAGATTAAAACAAAGCTTGCCAGGGTCAAAGAATTGCCCAAAACGATCACACCAAGACGTGAAATATTATGAAAAGAAGAGCATTTTGAAGAAGGAAGATCAGATGCCATATACTTACTTCTTTCTTCCGGCAGCACTGTGGAGCAAATGGAGGAACATGCAACAGAAAAAGGGGAGAATGTCAGGAAGCAAATAAAATGGCACCAAATGAAAACTTAATTGATAAAAGACTGAAAATAAAAGCCAGAAGGTGAATTCCCTCGATATTACTTTGAGAGTAATTACTATCATGTATACCAGCAACATAAAGAATGAAAGTCACTAATTAAGTGATACAAAAAATGTAAATTTGTTTCAGGACAAACTGCATTTCTCCATTACACTTTTACATGAGTAACAGTAAAAGGAAAAATTAGATGCAAGTACATGCCCCTGCTAGAAAAGACATACCGTTTATACCATAAAGTCTGGCATGCTGTGCCACCTGCAAAATGAAAGTAAAATTTTTTTAAAAAAAAACTCTCAACAAATTGGGCGTGAAAGCATGTAGACCGTCACAGTTTTCATTGTCGAAGGTGAACGTAAAATCGCGCTTACATGTATAGACCTCTTATTTCTACATCGAAGCCAGAAAAAAGCATATAAAATATACACCCAAGTACCTGACCATCAGAAAGACCTTTTGTTGGGTCCACTCCAAAGAAATCGAGTACCTACATAGGATTTAAGAACAAGAAATAAGAAGAAAAGAGTATCAGAATTCACTATACTGTCTAAGGAAAAAATTGTGCAGGTAGTGAGTTTTAACGATTTCAGTTCTAATGAGCACAGTATTAGTTGAATCATAGACGCAGATTGAGAACGCTTTGGGCAAGTTATGCTGGGTCTGTCCTGTGTATTTTGTGAAGCGTGGAAATGAAATTCACAGAAAGTCGGTAGCCAACTTTCTGAGAGAACAAATTTATACGAGATCAATGTCGGTTGTCCCTTGTTTTAATTTGTGCGACTTGATAAGAGTCCTGCCATCTGGATGCCCGAAAGTATGTAAAAAGTGATTCCATCTCAGAAGCACCGGAGCAGCACATCTGAGAATTGGAAAGGGATAAATCTTGCATCCGGATTTTTAAAAGGAAGCTATCAACTCGAACGAAACGCGTGAAGAAATATTGCCGAGCAAAGGTGGTGAAACAATTTCAGACTAAAATTTTCTTTTTTAATCTCCCACGGTGTCCAGACGTACAAGGCACGAACGACGATTACCTCAGGAATAGATCTGGCATATGCGTCGTCCATCGTAGAATGCCAATGTGGATCGGAACTGAGAGCCTTCGGCTTTGAGTGTTGAGAGTGTTGCTTCAATCATGGAGAGCGAGAGCGCATGAATCCCATTTTCCTTGGCTTTCAATTTCAGTTTTCAGCATGCTTGGTTTACACGAAACTCCATTTCACCTCCGCTTATGACGTGCTTTTGCCAATGGACTTCTTTTCTTGGGGAGCCGAACGAAAACCGAATAGTTGTGACCCAGTGACTTGCGAGCGCACAACTCTTGCAAGTACTCCGCACAATTCCCCGACGCCGAGCAAACCAACCAGCTGCGGCCCCGACATTGTCATGTTGGGCCTACTGGCCTTTTGTGGTTCGGCCCACAATTCTTGAGCAAACTTCCTCGGTATGTAAGCTGTCTAGTGAACAAAGCCCAGTTTAGAGCTGCACCCCAAAAATGTTTAATGGACAGTTTAAACACAACACGACGTTCTATATTGAATGGGTCCCTACGTTGGACCATATGGTTTCGGAAAATACGACAGCTGTTGGAAGACTTAGCCTGAATTAGTGCATGTTTGGATTATACTGTAACTTCAGTTAGTATAGGTGAAACTGAGGTTAAGATGCAAAACACTAAAAAAAATTTGTTTGGATTAACATAATTTTTCAACCTCAATTAGCTGATAAATGCGCATTATCTATAAAGCCAACTGATCTGGCTTTTGAAGCTCAGCGTTCACGTTTGCCCGTTAAAGCATTAAATGCATTTTAAAATTTATTGCTTTCTCTCTCTTGTCTTCTAGCTACCCAAGCTGCTCCTTGCTTCCTGTACATGTTGCTTTTACACGTGAACACACTTCCAGATCTACTTCCTTCGGCCAGTCGTCTTCCCAATCTGCTTCAAAACACACTTCCAGATCTGCTTCCTTCAGCTAGTCGTCTGCTTTGTTTGCTTCCTTCAGCCAGTCGTCAGCTTCGTCAACTTCCTTCGGTCAGCGTCTGCTTCCTTCAGCCAGTCGTTGATCTCCAGCTCTCTTCAGCCAGTCGTCAGCTTCGTCAACTTCCTTCGGTCAGCGTCTGCTTCCTTCAGCCAGTCGTTGATCTCCAGCTCTCTTCTGTTTTTTTTTTTTGTGGATCTCCAGCTTTCCACCGTGTCCTTGCGTCGAAGTGCTTCTTCTCCTTATTGCCTCTCGATCTCTGCAGTGTGAACCAGATCTGCACTTCGGCCAGTCGTCTACTTCGTCTGCTTCTTATCTCTGGATCTACTCCATAGCACTTGTCCTTGCCAAGTAAGGTCATTCTTTTCGTCTCCTTCGTTGCCTTATTTCCTGTTGTGCTCTGCTGTTCCTTCTTCGAAGACTTTTCTTCCTTGACCCGTCATGCTCTACTGCTCTGGAAAGTGATGTGCTTGTTATTATCTCGTGTCCATCCCCTGTTGTTTATTTTAGAGCAGAGGAAGATATACGTGTACATTTGTTTCCTATCCTGCTTGTTATTTTCTTTACTTTCCATCCCTGTTCTTTCTGGAACTCAAGTTGCTAATGTTCATCTTCTTTTTCAATCCCATGCGATAATGCGTGCGTGTAACATGAGTACAGATGCCCATAAGTGTATGTCTTCACCTGTTCGGTTATTTATAATGCTGTTAAACACTCACGTTGGAAGTAGGACGAAATATGGCAGCTCCTTCAACATCCGGAGGAAACACACGTTTGTTAGGCTCTGGACATTTTGATTCTTAGCAATTTCAGAACTTTCAAATCCCTTTCGTTAATTAATACCCGAGATTTTTCTTATTCAATCGTAAGAAACACAAAAGTCAACCTGGATTTAGTTAGATCTTGATATCTTCTCTGCCTTTAAACTAGAGACTTTATTAGGTTATATATATCACATTGTTAAAATATCATTTCATGATTTAGCTGTAGCCTTGTGGATCCTCTTCATTTTGTCAAAGCTAATTATTTAGCTCTTTTGATCATGTTTGGATTTAGTTTTTCCTTACCCCTTTGTGACCACAAATGCTATTCCCAAAGTATGTAGGTGTCTACATGTTTTATTTTTCTAGCTAGCCAGACTTGATTTTTGAGATGGGAATTTTCATTTAATCATATATTTGATGGTCTTAATTTTTTTTCTTTTTGAGAGTAAGGTTGCGACCAGGTCACACAAGACTACAGAGTAAAGTATTTTCTTTTTTCCGTTAATCTCAATCAATCTTCTCCAGCTCAGGAAAGAGGATTTGTAAATATAGCACGATTATTATCATTATCACTATCATGCTTCAATTCTTTTTGTGCAAGTTGCATTATTTTAAATTTTTGTTCTTTATTATATAAACTCTATGAATTTGAAAAATGCCAGACTGAAAATAGGAGATATATACTGATTTTGCATATATGTAGAGATATATATTGATTTTGCATGTTTGTGATGGCTAGCTAGTCTATACAACAATGAACAGCAATAAAGGAAAAGCTGTGTGGAATTCAACTTTAACAGAAATCTTCATTAAAGAATGCTTGGAACAAATGTACAAGAAAAAAGGAAAGGAACTGCTTTCAACAAAAATGGGTGGCAGGCAATAATTGAGGGGTTTAAGGCAAAAATAGGAAAAAGGTATGAGCGAAAGCAATTGAAAAATAAGCTAGATAACATGAGGAAAGAATGGAACATATGGCATAAGTTATTTTCAAGTGAAACCGGCTTAGGATGGGATAGTGACAAGAATACTGTTCATGCTCCAGATGAGTGATGGGAGCAAAAAATCTTGGTATGGATTAGTTGTTACGTGTTTTTAGAATTAGAATTTAATTTGAGAATTTTAATTGTTGGTTATTTGAATGGTTGCAGGAAAATCCTCTTTATGAAAAATTTAGATATAAAGGTCTGAGATTTGCAAGGAATTAACCTTGATATTCAAGGGTGTCCTGGCAACTGGGGAGACACTTTTTATACCATCTGCTACCCAGACCCAAATAAGAATGATGATGATGAGGATGTGTACCGCCCTACTATTGACCTTCGAGAAGGCTCCGGTGATAGTGAAGAGGAGTTAAATTTATCTGACACTGCAACACCTACGGGGGTCACCGATGAGTTGTTAGGCTTGAATGTCACCGCAAATACTGGTGGAACTAGTGGTGACGGAAGTCAAGGCAAGAGAAAGAGGGTGGTAGGCGTTAGTAGGAGGAAAAAGCAAAAAGTCTCTGCCTCAATGAAAATAGCAAATGAGATGAGTGACATGGCCAAGGATAATGGAGCTAGAACAGAGACAGTGAACAAGATTTTGGCAAATGACATAAGAGTTTCTGAGGTTGTGGCTCACCTAAATAGACTCCCAGAAGTTTTTGGTGATAAAGATTTACATTGAAGATGTGTCAATCTTGTTCTATACAAGCCTATGCGAGATGCTTACTGGCAACTTAAAGACCATCCTGATCACTTGGTCAATTGGGTTGAAGCACCAAGTCTACCATCTACCAGATTTTATTTCAAAGAATACATCAGGATGAATTTTTATCTAGGCTTATGATGACTTGACTGGTGTTTATTTTGACTTAAAGACTACTTGTAGTTGCTTTTGGCTGACTTGTACCTCGCTATGCTTATGATGACTTGACTGGTGTTTATTTTGACTTAAAGACTGCTTGTAGTTTCTTTTGGCTGGTTTGTAGTAAATATTTAACTCTTATCTAATGCTCATCTTATGCTTTATTTTTTATGTTGTTAAATGATATTTATATACTATGTATTTTATATTATATACAAATGATATTCATATACTATTTTACCTTAGGTTGAAAATTATGGAAGATTCAAATGAATATATGTTAGGTTGGAATGAAGGTTGGGATGTAGATGTGGCTCATCAACTACTTCCCTTGTTACAACAAGATATATCTGAGCAAGAAGAAATGTCAATTAGTTGGTGAATATGTGATGCCATATGTGTGTAAAGAGCCACGAAGAACTAGCAGGCAAACAGGGCAAATGTAGGTTAATGAGATTTTGCAAGGTCATCCTGATCGTTGTTATGAAATGTTTTCAAATGTAAAACATTTGTTTAGGCAACTATGTGCGACACTAGATGAGCTTGGTCTAAAGAAATCTAAAAAATGGGAGTTGAAGAATGGTTGGAATGTTTTTGAACACAATTGGACATGGAGTTGTAATAGGATGATACATGAAACAATTTCAACATTCAGGGGAAACTGTCCATAGAAATTTCATAAAGTATTAGCTGCCTGCCTTAAACCTTTCCAAGGCAAACATAAAGCCACTTGATCCTTCATTTCATCATTCAACGATGTCATTCAAAAATTTCAAATGATCCACGGTATTGGCCATTCTTTAAGGATGCTATAGAGCAATTGATGGCACTCGTGTGCCATGCGTAGGTTAGTGTTGCTGATCAAATTAAATTTATTGGAAGAAAGGGATATGCAACACAGAATGTCATGGCTGTATGTGATTGGGACATGTGTTTTACTTTTGTCATTGCGGGATGGGAAGGTACGGCTCATGACGCTCGAGTATTTGATAATGCCATATCAACTCCTTCAATGCATTTTCCGCATCCACCTCCAGGTATATTTTATTAAAGTTACCATAATTATTATTGCATTAATTTAATGTTGGTCAATTTTACAAAACTTCCTTTTATTTAATAGGTAAATATTATCTGGTTGATTCTGGTTATCCAACACTAAATGGGTATCTTGGTCCATATCGTTGCGAACGTTATCACCTTCCAGACTTCAGCGAGTTGCAGGATTTGCAAACAATAATGAGGTCTTCAATTATTATCATTCAAGTTTGAGATGCACTATAGAAAGAACATTTGGAGTATGGAAGAATAGGTTTGCAATTATACGAAAAATGCCCAAATTTAAATATAAAACACAAGTTCAAATTGTTTGTGCAACAATGGCAATACATAACTTTATTAGGAGAAATTCAATTACTGATGAGCAATTCATTCAAGCTGAAGATAAAGTGTAGATGTCCTTGAGGAAGATATCGATATTGGTGAGGCATCCTCGTCAAATCTACCCAGATCATCAAGACAGATGCAGCATGTTCGTGATATAATTAGAGACTAGCTTGTAAATCATATCAATTGAACATTAATTTATTTTAGGTTTTTGTAATTGAATATTTAAGATATTTTACTTATTAGTTGTCATTTTAAATTTAATATTTTTACTTATTAGTTAGTCTAAAAATATAATCATGTTTATTTAAGATTTAATATTTAAGAAAAAAATTCATGCTTATTTTTGTCATTAAACATTTCAACTGGCTTTTGAATCAAATTATCTAAACGAATTTCAGTTTATCTAATTGACTTTTAAAAATAAGGTATCCAAACATAAATCACGTTATATTAACTGACTTTTTTTCTAACCTTAGTTTGCTAACCTCAGTTGAATCTTAACCTTAGTTGTAAAATTTTTAATCCAAACACACCCCTACAATCAAACACATCAATAGTCATTAATGACTAATTATTTTTAATTAACTCTAATCAAAGCCTAAACTTAAAAAATCTCATTGTGGTCATCTACCCACAACCAAATCCATTTTTAGGTTTCATTAGTTTACTTAGACTCCCATTGGTTTAATCAATAGTATTGATAACACATAATTTTCTTAGCTTAATTAATTAGCTTTAAGGTTACTCTAAACCCTACTTTTAAATCCTAAAACATTAATAACATTATAACCTAAATGTTAGACATTTAAATAAACACCTATTAATCCCATTGAAGTCAGAATTCTAAGCAAAACCACAACCCATTTTCAGACTCTCAAAGAACTACCTAAAATAGTGATGAAAATGCATAAGAGAGGAAGAGAAGAGGTTGTAGGCACTTTCTCAAGCGATTAGAAGCTTCAAATAGACTCAATTAGACACCCACAACAAACCTTAGTAGAGCTCTTCTCGTTCACCTTTGGACTCCTACTTAACTCTCTAATTTTCTAAACTAAAAAGCAAATCTGGTAGCTTAAAAATCAAGTTTTGGCTGCGGTATTAATTGTCTAATTTGGGTCTGATATATCCTTTAGCCATCTATATATTATCTTTTAATTCAAGTTAACTCTTAATTGTATAATTTTTCCTTAATAATCCAATTAACCTTAAATTAAACTTTTCAGGATATTACACTTATCACAGAAGGCATATTGGTAAGGGTATGAAAAATTTTACCCCTCCCCTCCTAATTCCCTCAATTTAGAGAGTATGGTTCGGAGGGGAGGGGAGGGGAGGGGAGATTTTAAAAAATTTTCCCTCTCCTCCCCTCCAATTTTTCAGACCAAACAAGGGGAGGGGGCAAAATCCCTCCCTTCCAACCAAACAACCCATTAAGGTTAGATGAATTGTGTATTGCAGCCATATATTGATGAGAAAATCTTATAAATGATATAAATTGAAGTGTATTGAGGTGTTTGCAAGTGGGATTGCTCAAGATTTGATTATCCTTTGCAAATAGTTGATTTAACCATTGATCAATTTGCTTGGTTTTTGAATGTTGATCCTTATTAGTTATTTCATTTTTCCTTTTAACAATTAGAGAACATGTAAGAACACTAATTACACTTACAAATTTTGAATTATTAAAATTTCAATAACTGATCATGATACTTATTTGTGATAAAATATCTTTTGTTGATTGGTTTTAGATTTACAACTGGCTTTTATAAATTTCCAACTAATATCACAAAGATTCTCAAGTATTTTTTGTTAACTTTCCAAGCAATTGATATATATATATATATATATTGACAGTAAAAAATCATAAGTGATTGACTTACAATTCACAACTGATTATTGTAAATTATCAACTAAAGTTATAAATAATCTCAAGTTTATTTTATCAATTTCCTAAGAGATTTATCTTTATATTGATAATAAAAAATTACAAGTAATTGGCTTGCGATTTATAATTAACTCTCATGAATTTTCAACAAACATTATAAATAATTCAAAGTGTATTTTATTGATTTCTCAAGTAGTTTATTGAAAGCAAAAAATTGAGATTTACAACTAACTCTTATAAATTCCCAACCGATGTTAGAAATAATTTCAAGTGTATTTTATTAATTTCTCAATTAACTATTCACATTTTTTAATTGCAAGTAAGAACCATAATCTATTATTAAGATTTCAATAATTTATAGCATATAATTGTAATTAAAATTCTGATGAGGTCCCTAATTGTCATTTTTCCTTTTTTAATATCGTGAACTTCTATTTGGATGAGAAAAAACTATGATTGTTTTTATTGAATTTGTTTGGCAAAGTGGGAAGTATGGAAATCTGTGTTTTGTAATTTGTTATGTGAATGGAGGAGAAAATGACATATCTTTGACAAAAAGGTGATTTTGTTCCTAAAAAATTTATTTAAAGGGATATTTGCCTCATGCTTTAGTATAAGGTGCCCAACGCTCTTAAAAAAATTTAGGAGGAAAAATGATATTTAACCTAATTTCTATTCTACCATAATAAAATCTTTTCTATCATAGTAGGGGTTACTAAATAATTTTAGATATAGTTAAATTCTATTAATTATAGTAGAATTTTAAATTAAGTCTTTTTTTTTTCCTATTATGGTTAGCTATTTTCAACTGTAGTTGAATCCCTTCTACAATAGTAAATTAATAATGTGATTAATTATCTTCTAATTACTAACAACTCCCATTAACTCTATTTAAGTCAGTGAGTTCACACCTATAGCCTCTATAGGTCGAAAATCATCATCTCGACACAAACCCTAACTTAATCCTTTAAGAAAATGAAGATGGGTGAAGGAAAGGGATATAAGAGTTACTTTTAATACTTGGAGGCTCTAAAATGTCCCAATAGTCCACAATCTTGAACCCTAACAAAGCTTTGTGAATGCTCTTTGTTTTCTCCCTTTCTCTCTTCTAATTTCATAAACTAATGATGCATGACACAAAGAAGTTCCTCTTTCGTTCATTGTCACTTATACACTGTGACTAATGTGATGCATGTCGCGGTATATGGCATAGAAATTCCTTCTTTTGATTTTCTCACTTTTTAACACCCGAGTGACTTGACTTTACTTTAAACCCAAGTTTAAGGCTAAAATCATAATAAAAAACACCTATTAGACCTCTCTAGCCACACACCATGTCAATTTACTTAATTGTCCTAATCAAGCTTAGTTAATCAAGGTTAAATTTCTGGATGTTACACGATGTGCCATATGATCTAAATGTTTACAAAAAGCTCTTTTAGAGCTTTGGCTAATGGCATTGATTTTACTTATAAATCATTTCTCAATTAAAAGTTGGATATTCTTTTGCAAACTCACTTCTTTTTATACTTGAACCACAACTAGGCGGTCCAAAATCATAATGAATGCCATAAGCTCATAATCTCTCCTAAACCACATTTAATAGACTCAATAAGACTAGTGCAATATACCACAGCAACACATTAGCGCATACATTACATTTTCAACTCTCAACCTCTTAATCAATAAGGGGAGACAATTTCTCATAAATTATCAAATATTCATCATAATCATGCATTTACACATTTTTTTACTTGCACTAGTATTCTAACCCTATTTAGATATCTAGACATTTCACATATAACCCAAGGCCCAAAATACACCATTTAACTCAAATCAACTAATAGTGCAAGTAAGTCAAAAAAATGTGACTCCCTAGTTGGCAATTGTCTAATCAAAATACACATGATTTAAACTACTAGAGGCTTACAATTAGGATTGAAAATTCCTAAGCCTTTAGTACTTTCCCTCTTTCCTGGCTCAAGCTAACTCTTGAAAATATTAAAGAAAGAGGGATGAGTACAATCACTCAGTAATCAAGATATATCTAGCCTATATAAATGCAAATCTGTATTATTCTCCTCCTTCTAATCCCATAATTAAAACCAAATCTCAAGTAATTAGGAGTATGATTATAGTCATTATCAAAATATAAAGTTTTCATTGGTTAGCAAAATGGGGACCTTAAGTTTACGAAACTAAAATTATTTTCAAAGTCTTGCAACTAGACAAATCAGAGTTTACAAATACACGAAAGCATAAGATCATTACATAAGTGAGTGCATTTATTTAAGAATTTGAAACAAGAGAATTTCTGAAAAATTTTGAGGCATGCATTACGACTCGTTGAACATGCACTGCAGTGTGTTCATCTTTGTGACACGTGCCGTGGCTCATAGCACCATACGCCGCAACACAACTACACGAATTAGGTGTCTACAGAAAGTTTTTCTGAGCTCTAACTAATAGCATTAATTTCAGACTCAAACTCTTTTTAAAACAAAAATTGGACATCATTTTCAAAAGTTACACTTTTACAACAATTTTCGCAAAATCAAGTGTCCAAACCAAATGCCAAAGGCCAATAGTCACCGACGCCAATTTGACCACATACAAATCATTAATACTAACTCATATAATGCACTAGATCACATGCAATACTCTCAGATCAAATTTTTGTCACTCAACCCCTTAAACTCAAAACATGAAAAAGGAGAGTTTACCATGATTTTCATCAAGTTCTCCAAATCATCTCATAGTATGCTCTACTCTTGCTTGCATTAGTATTTTAGCCCCATCACAATAACACATCCATCAACTCACTCCCTAGGGCCCAAAATACACTTACAATTTACAATTCACATAATGCAAGTAAGGAACAAATAAGAATTTCTAATTGAAAATTGAAATTGTCATATACATGTAATTTCTCAAAATAAAGAGGCTTACTACAAAAGGATCGCGGTACTAAGCCTTTGGGTGTTTTCCTTTGTCTATACCTCTTGAGCTATTCCCTGTATATTGAAGATAATGGGGTTAGTACAACTACTTAGTAACCAATGTCTGACTAACCCATACTAATACATATCAATTAGTTTAAATGCAAGTGACAGTTAATGTTAATACTTTAACCCATGTAAAACATTTAAAAATAGATATTCACAATTCCATACACATAATAGCATTTACTTGAGAAACAATGCTTTTTAGCATTTTCATATAAAGAGAGTTGGTCACATAAATCATTAATAAATACATTGGAAGAAATTAAGTCTCAACTCGTGATATCATCATTAGAGACACAATATAGGCAATAGGTGCCCTTACTTATTATATGCATGATCACCCCTCCCTTATATCCTCCTTATTCTTTTGACATGAAACTATGGGCTATAACTCAATGGGATAGTCTGTATTCCATGACTTTCCTAGCTTAAACACTTGTGAGGGGATTACTCAACCAAGGCGCTCCCAACTCACTTATGAAAACACGGTTTTCCCAATTTCACACTATGGGGTGTACTAGCCTCCTCATTGAACCGGTGGATAGTTAGTTAGGTTTGAGTCCCTCGTTGAACTAGTGGGACAGTTTCTCATTGAATAAGTGGGACAATGTAGATATAATCAATCCGACAAACCATCTCATGGATGGGCCTTACCTTGTGGATTTTATCATCTACTCCTCTTCCTAGGTGAACTATCGCCTCTCAAAATCATGCAATGCACATTCATGCCATAATTCACACATATACAATTCATAGGACTTCACATTATCAAGTTTCATTGAACTTCATGATTACACAAAGATTCATGTTACTTTTCAATTTGTAAAATCATTGAACTCTTAATAAACATAATGCAAAAATCCACCGATAATGTTCTCAAAGAAATTTTACATCATAAGAAATAAAATTCACAAATTTGATCTAGTGAATTTTCTAACAAATCAAGCTACACTTACATTTCTTTTTAATTTACACATTTCAATGATTAATCATAAATCCATAAACTAATAAACACATAAAAACATAAGATAGAATTCCTCCGATTACCTCAAACCTTTAAAAGGTCAAAGGTTTCACCCCGTAATTACTCACTCTCAAAGCTTTCAAGAAGCTTGAATGGTGTCAATGGTAGTTACTCTACAAGCATTTACCATACAAAATATCAATATCATATTTGAGCTATTTTTTACTAACACTTCATCATTTCTTAATACTCAAGATTTATTCTTAACTCATGTAAAAATACCCATAAGGCTTCTTAATTTTTTTTAACTCTCATTAATAACATTGAGCTCTTAAATGGGTATTAATGAAATCACATTGTTCCCAAACACCAAATTTATGAGAATTTTGAACATTTAATGTCCTCTAATCACCAATCATCATAAAACCATAATATTAAGTTTACTTAGCTTAATCTACTCCCATTAACTCTATTTAAATCAATAGGTTTAGACCCATAACTTTTATGGATTAAAAATCACCATTAACAATCAAACCCTAACCTCAACCATCAAAAAAATGGAAGAAGAGAGGAAGATTTAAGTAAGAAAGCTTACCTTTGATGTTTAGAAGCTTCAAAATAATCTCAATACTCAATTCTCCCAAGCCCTAGCACTACTCTCTCACTGCTCTTTCATTTCTCTTCATTTTTCTCTTCCTCTTCTCTCTTCCTTTCGCGCAGATACAAAGATGATATATCAAAATTTTAGCCGTGTGCCATGGTGCATGTTGCCCTCCGTCACAGCTCATGGCACAGAAGAGCCTGTTAGATTCAAATTTGCCTCTGTGCACCGCGGCGGACTGACCACGTGCCGTGGCATGTGGCATAGAAAGCAAATCTTCACTTTTTCTTCCTCTTTCTTTGCTTGGGTGGCCCATCATTAATCCAGACATACTTTTAGGGCTGAATTCACAACAATTATACTAAGTTAAGCCCCTCTGGCCACACACCTCACTAATACACTTATTTAATCTATTTGAACTTAATTAATCTTAATTTAAAATTGAGGATGTTACAAAGTCAATCAATTATAATGATGTAAGTGACATTTATGATTAACTCATGTTCACATAATTTTAATAACACAGTTAATTTTGTCACAACACTATCAATCATATGATATGAATATCATAACATGCAATGGTCACAATACTAACAATAATGTGCTATTGTTATGCTATGCAATGCTACAACAATAACAACCATGCGGCTATGATAATATGCATGATCAGTGCCATCCTTATATCCTCTTGATACATTCGACATGAAACCATGGGCTATTTCACTTAACGGGGGTTCGTCTATGTGTTTAAACTACCTAAACCTTCCAATTATGGAGCTGCTTGATCAAAGGTACTATACTCGCTAGTGGATCACGATTTTCCTAAAATCTCACATTATAAGATGCCATACCTCTAAGCTAGCTTCCTCATTAGACAAGTGAAAAATTGATAAGTTTAAATCCCTTATTGAACAAGTAGAACAGTCCCATATAGAACATGTGGGACAATATAAATTAAAGCCAAGACACCGAACTCCGAATGATGGCTGTGTCATATGAATTTAAAAGCCCTTACTCCTCTTCCTAAGAGAGTTCCTACCTTATATGATCATATAATACAACTCATGCTTAGTCATAGCATCTTCATTTACTCATCAAGTTCTTAGTATGCAAATTTTCAAGCACTGAATTCATATCAATCACAAATCTTAATCATCAATTTCTTATAAGTAATATTTACATATCATACTCATAGCATGTAACTCCTTATACAACAATCTCATCACATCATACTTGTCACTTTTCATAATCTTATACACTCTCAACATAATTTTCCACCATTTAATATTTTCACAATCATTAAATTACACATTCATTTCACTCACACATATCACAAAATCTATGTCAATTTTGCCACATCGCATCAAAACAAGTTTACAAACATCACATGATTTCAACAAGTCTTTTGAACATTTATAATCAATTAAATATTCAATTACACAAAAAAAATTTCTTCCAATTACCTTAAACCTTTAAGAGATTAAATATTTTGCCTCTCAATATTAATTACTCTCAAAGCTCCACAAAGCTTGAATGGTGCCAAAAATGATTAATATATAATTAATCACATCAATATTCATTAATATCATTATTAATGAAATTACAACCCTTAATCAACACTTTGATTACTCAAAGTCCTAATCTCCTTGCATTTAAACATACCCATTGAGTATATTAACTCTCTTTAGCTCCCATTAGCTCTATTAAACTCTTAAACCATTATTAATGGGATTTAAACACCTCCAACCACCACATTTATTACTTATTTTTGGCCATTACTGACCCTCCAACCATCAAGGCGCATGAGAATACTAGGTTTAAATAACCTAAACAACTTCTATTGATTTTATTTAAGTTAATATGTTCAAACCCATAGCCTTGTAAGTTCGAAATCATCTTTCAATATCAAACCCTAGCTTGAAAATGTTGTAGAAAGGAAGAGGAGAGGTTAGGCAAACTTGCTATAGATGATAGGAAGTTCAAATCCCATACCAAGAGCCTAATATGTTGTGCCCTAACAAAGAAAAATGTCTCTCATCGCCTTCTCTTCTATTTTCTCCTTCTGTTTCTCACTTTAGAACATGATCTCTTAAGTTTGATTTTTGGCCATGCATTGCAACGCATGCAGCATGTTCTGCAACATGTGGCACAAAAGTTTGGCTTTGCATTTTTAGGATCCATACACTGTGTCATACGATGCCCATGCCGTCAAATGTGGCACAAAGATATTTTTTCTTGTTTATCTCCCTTTTTGATTTCTAAGTGACCCAACTCCATTTCAGACTCGAACTTGGGGCTGAAACTATAATCTAATACATTCATTAGCCCTCTTTGACTACTCACTACATTAATTTACTTAGTTATTCTTATTTAACTTTATTTATCAAGGGTTAATTTTCATGATATTACAAAACTCTTACCATCTCCAACTTCTATCAATTTTAACTTTTGCTTGTTAACATAAGTGTAACAGTCTTTTTTTTTTTGAAATCCAATCTTATCAAAGCCATACATTTCTTTAGCCAAACAACTCCACATGTCTTTAGTTCTAATTCCAACACTAATCATAGATCGAATAAGGTTTCCCTTAACTGTAAGAATACTCCTAGCTGAATGCATCAAATGTCTATGCTCTTCTTTTGCAAATTCATGGTTATGCTCAGTGATTAACTCAATAATCTTCCACAAACCATATGATTTAATAGTAACATTAACCATGACTTGGCAATTTGTTCCTGCATATATTTTAGCAAATGAACCATTGTTTATTCTCAATAATTTAGACCCTTCTTTTGAATAGACGTCATGTTTGGTATGAATCATGTTAGTTTGAGTAAAATAAATCTGTTTTGCTTTTTCTTATTGGAAAACCCAATTGACATGCATACTTAGAATATAAAGCATAAGCCTCTTATTTGCTATTCACAACTTGACCCAAGTAAATGTCTTTAACAAAAGAGTTATCTGAATCTTCAAAGCTTAAGCTACTCATATAATTTGTTTTTTTTTTTCATCCATGTTTGGGTTTGGTTGACTTGCTACTTGTAAATTATTGCATTTCTCCATTGTATAACATTAAATCTAATTAAAAACATATATATAACCTATAGCAATATGTCAACGTATATGCACTATCAAATCCCAAAATAAAATAAAAAATTATTTTTAAAAAAGCATGTCCAAAGATCAAGCAAATAAGCCTGTTCAAGAATAAATACCTATTTCTTTAATCAACACTGATGGAAGAATTCCTTGTGTCGCAACTGTTCCCTTCTCACTCTTTTACTAAATTAAATACGACAATGGTGGTTCTTGATAACTGCAACAATCAACACAACTATTATAATGTTTTATTAGTCCTTGTAATCTTTTTCTTCGCTTCACTTTGGAAATTCTTTGATTGGCAATGCAAATTGACGACAATTTCTTTTCTTCGACAGCTATGGAAAAGGGTTTTTGGGTTGAGAGAATTAATGATTGGAAAATTTTAAGTATTAAATTTTAAATAAAATGAGGTGGCCTATTCTAATTGGACGGTGACCTACATATTTCTCTATTGAACCAGAAAATTACTGCTACATTAACCGATTAATATGACCCGATCCATCAAGTATTGTTAGTGCTTTTGTTTTGGTCCGATTTCGATGGGCCAGCCAGCGGACGGGTCATGCATGCCTCTTCTCATCCGTGAGGTTGAAAATCCGAAATCGGATCCATACCGGCTTTGAGCCACCGGTTTTCCCGTAAAAATTCTCTATCCTCGTAATTCCACAGTCGCTGTCGTCTCCAATTCTGTGAGTGAGATCTGAAGTTCCAAATCTACGTGAAGATTGGCATTTCCTGGAGATTTGTCGATTTTGCTGGAGCAGAGATCAGCAAAGCCGGAAAATTTTCCACGAAACAAGCAGAAACTTGAGATTTTGGTTTCTATCTCTCATCACGCAGAATTTCTGATCTTTGATCAGTTTTCTCGAACAGAACCCCCTGTAACGTTCAGTCATCTTCACTCCTTTCACCTCTAGAACCACTTGAATTGTAATGGTCTGAGGCTTCTGAACATGGATTCTCAGCCTTCCCAATCGGGAAGGTCCCCGATTGAATCTCCTACCCTTGCCCGTACAAGCTCCCCACCTTTTCTCAAATCGAATTCTGATGCCAGCATTCAGAGCTTGTCTTCCATCCTCAACAACCCCCATGGCGGTAAATCTGGTATCTATGGTTCAGATGCATCATGGGTCGGATGGTGGTCCTCTTCCACTACCGTTACCCCTCCTGAGTTCGTGCCCTTGGTCTCCACCAAGGCCTCATCAGACGTGACGCGATCCGATTTTCAAAGCTACTTGGGTGCAATCGCTGAACCATATAATCGGTTCGAGGACATAAGGAAACATAGCAGCAAGGAGAACGGGGACTTGGAGAGCATTGGAGGTCAAGGTGAAGCGCTGGTCGCGTGTTTGCGAGAGGTCCCCGCGCTTTACTTCAAAGAGGATTTTGAGTTGGAAGATGGCACAACGTTCCGCGCTGCTTGCCCATTCTCGAACGTGTCTGAGAACTTGGTACTGCAAGAGAAACTCTCGCATTATTTGGACGTGGTGGAGCTGCATTTAGTGAAAGAGATTTCGTTGCGCTCCAACTCATTCTTCGAAGCCCAAGGGCAATTGCAAGATTTGAATGTGAAAATTGTTGAGGGTTGTAACCGGATTCGGGAATTAAAAGAGACCATTAGGCTCTTGGATGTTGATATGGTAGAGTCTGCAAGGCAGATTCAGGAGTTGAATGCCACAAGGAGTAACTTGTTGGCTCTTCAACAGAAATTGAGGCTAATTCTATATGTCAACCAAGCAGTATCTGCTTTGAAATTGGTACTTCGTATACTTCTTCTGACATGTCCTTCTTCGATGTTCCTGTTAATTTCCTTTTTAGAATTTGATTGTAATGGTATTTGAATTTTTCCCGCAATCAGCTGTGCTGGTGATTGTACTTTCTTGAGGCTTCTGCACTCATAAGCCTCATTCAATATTGGGAATATTGGCTTACGAAAATACTGTTGTGGGAGCACCAACTCCTGCATGATGGTATCAATAAACTCAATTTTCAAAAGTTGGGTTTACAGTTTCCTGCATGATCGACACCTTTGGGCATAGGTGTGGTGACATTGTTTCTTGACTATTTTAAGGATCAAGAAATTTAAATTATCCTAAAATGAGGAAGTTATAATTATTGGACTGTTTATTTCTAGTCTGAAAACTTCTCATTTCTGTATTTCTTTTTCCCATTCCTCCTCTATCTTATTTTTGCTTAAAAACATCATTTAATCGTTTAAACAGTATTGAGTAAAATGAAAAGCAATGCCTGGTCTGTCGAGGTACTAATAAATCATATGTTGAACTTTTAATAATGTAAATAACCTATCATAGTTGTTCCAAAGTTGATCCTTTTTGCTGGCGTTTCTTATATCAGTTGCGAGCCTATGAATTGCTCTTATTGATGCTTGAAATTCTTATTAAAGATGAAACATTTTTTTTTTCTGCAGCTCGTTGCATCTGCAGATTGTGCCGGAGCACTGGATGTAACTGATGATTTGCAGCATCTGCTGGTATACTCTTGTGATGATTATAACAATTCTTGTGAGGAGTATTCTTAATGCCTGTTTTCATGATTAAGGCTTTAAGATTAGGCTACTGCATTCCCCTTCTTTTGGTGTATAGTAGACTAATAGAGTGTCATGCATGTATATCTGTGCTGTCCAGGAGGAAAAAAGTGGTGGACTAGGGAAACTAACGAAAGAAGTAAGGAAAGATTTTGTTTTTATTTTTGGGGTTGGACAATGATATTAGCATGTAGAAATGCTTATCCCTAAAATTCTAGTTCAGGCATGAAATTATTCTGGGAACAATATGGTTGGGATCTTCTACTTTGATTATTTCCATTTCGGAAGATTTCTTTCATGTTCATATTCAATTGCTAGCTGCTTCAAAATAATCCTGTACATAATTCCATGTAAATGAATGGGAAAACATAACTTTTGGTCCTGCTTATATTTTATTATAAGTCCCTGTACTTTTTTTCTAGTATTCTGGGTCCCTGCAATTTCATTTTTTGATATTTTAGGTCCCTAAATGACCAAAATGAATAAAATGTAGGGACCTTAAAATGAACGTAAAACACCGAAAATGAAAGTATAGCGGCCCAGAACACCGGAAAAAAAAATTCGGAGACCTATAGCAGAATACAAGCAAAGTACAGGGACTAAAAGTTATGATTTTCTAAATGAATTTACGAAGGATAACTATTTCTGGCTATATATACTTTGCATCTTTGAGGTAAATGAAGAATTGAACAATCTGTGTCCTTTCAGAATGAACTAAGCCATAACTGTCCAAAATTTTTGAGAGTTGCAGTGCAAAGGAGTATCTTATTCTTCAACAATGGTCAATACATATAGAAGAGAAAAGTTGACTAAAATCCCACTAAATCCTCTCTTAGTGATTGACACAATAAAAAGAAATAAAGATGCGATTCTGTAATCTTAGAGATAATTACAGAATATACAGCAGATAAATGTGAAGATGCTAGAAGCATAAAATAGAGAAACTTGGGTTATGAAGTAGGTTGGCCTAGTGAACGAAGGCCTACTTTCAACAATTTGTTTTTTTTTTTTATGATATCTCTGGCAGTGTTAATGAAAAGAGGTATTTAATCTGATTATTCATTAATATTATTTGCAATTGTGCTTTTATGCTTACCTTTTAACATGTATCGATACAACTGAACTAAGTCATTGACAGTTTAGTTGCCCTTTAAAATGACAGTTTAGTTGCCCTTTAAAATGCCAAGGACTTCTGCCGTTAAAACATGTGGAGATAATGCTGGATTGGTTTATGATTATTGATTTTCTGTAACTTTTGTAGGATGGGGATGAGCTCACTGGTTTACACTGCTTTCGTCATCTTAGAGATCATGTGGCTGGCTCCATAGAATCTATAAACAGGTAAACCTTTCATAATGTCCTTGTTTATCCAAGTGATTATACTACTTTACATCAATTTTGGGCACCGTATAGTGTTGTTCTTTTTGGCGGCCTGGAATTCTATTTGACTGTGTTTTATACATTTTGTTGTTTCATTTTCCTATCATTTTATTTAAGAATGGGTTCAGGCTTAATGCAGTTTCTTAGTTACTTTGATTTGTTAGAATTAAAAGGTGTTCAGTCAAGTTCCATAGAATTTAACTATGTATAGGTGATGGGAAATCAGGGATCTGAGTTATGGCCACTTAAAACAAAGGATTTGCAAGTTTTGGGCACAATATGCCATGCTAACAAGAGATTGAACTCTTTTAGATTCTATGATGCTGCTATATTGGGTCCTAAAGAATATCCAAGCTTTGTTGCTTAATTCCATCTCCGTATGTTGTTACTTAAGATTCCTTATATAAGGGAGTTAATTATATTATGCATATTGATATCCTAGTACTAGTTCTATGTTTCCATGAGCTTAAAGTAGCTCTGTCCTCCATTCATGAATGATATTTAAGATTGCTTTTTTTTTTTTTAACATCATCGTACTTTTGTCCAAAGAAAGTTAACGTTATTTTAATAAATCATTAATTGTAATTGTAATTATATGGAACACACACACACACAAATAACTATGGTTTAATTCCTTTATTTTATTGGCCCTCCAAATATGATCTTGTGATATTGCTACAGGTGAATTAGGAAATAGTAAGGGCAATTGGGGGTAAAAGAGTTTGAATGCATAGAAGATGTAGGGGGAATGGAAGACTTGGTGATTGAGGAACCTGATGTTATCATGAAAAATATAGAAGCAATGAAGGATGACGAAGAGAAAGGGCACTCACTGGATCACCAAATCAAGAGCCTACTTAGTATTATTGGAACCATGCTTGAAATAGGAAATGGAATTGGATTTAAAAGTATGTTTGGTATGGAAATGGAATCCTAAAATAATTTTATTTAAAATATGAGATAAGAAAAAAATATGACGGCAAATCTGGATTCATTGCTCACAAGATCTCTAAGATGCTTGTCTCCCTTGATATCACATCTGCGTTCCTATCCCCTGTTGACTCTTTCCTCTGTGATATCATAATTCTTAGTGATCATGACATTCTCATCTTCCTTGGCATATCTAGTAACACAGTTGTTGAGCTAGATCTTGTGAGTTGAAGGAGGAGAACATCAACACATACCAGATCTTGGGAATTGAACTGAATCTTGTTGTTGTTGAAGGTCATCACATACCACATAAAAGATGATGTATCCTCACGATGGCTATTAGAGATGGGGAGAATAGGTGGAGGAGTTGTTGTTCGTGGAGATGTGACAAAAAGACTATGGTAAGATGTGGAGATGAAGAGTGATGATAGTTGAGATCATGAAGGCGATAGGAAGAGTGGTGGCGGCTGAGATGGTTTGGTAGGAGACGGTGATGAGTGATTGAGAGAGAATGAGGGTAGTGTGTGTCAATTCCTTGGAATGGAATTTGGCCAATCCATCATGATACTGATGGAATCGAATTTAGGGTATTTTGGCAATTTGGCTGAGTTAGAATTCTTGGGAATTTGAATTTATGTGTACCAAACCACACTTCTTCATGATTCCAATTCTATTTTTGTTTCTATTGGGCCAATTCTAATGTACCAAACTTAGCCTAAGGGGATGTGGAATGGGATGATAAGTGGTCGAGCATGGTCAAATTAGAGCTAGTAATTCGGGTCAAACTCGACGGGCTAGTCCAAACCCGCCTAAAAAAGTTAGTGTTGGGCTTGACTATATGGTTTTTTTAAAAAGGTATGATACTTTAAACCCGGCTATTGGAATTACTGGCTCTATATGTTTGCATACTCAGTAATTTTGGTCAAGCTTAATGGGCCATCTTGAACCTGACCTAAAAAAGTTTGGGTCAGGCTTGACTATATAGGCTTTTTTTAAAGGGTAGGATGTTTTAAACCCGATCCGAATAAGCCCGGGTCAAATAGGGTCAAATGGGGTCAAAGACATTGGGCCTTTCTAGAACAAGAAACTAGGCCTTTTGAATTTCACGAAACTTCAACCATGCATGTCAAGTGGGCTTATGTGAAGCGTGATAATGTGTCTCTAGGCTGAAGGAATACTGCTGGATGCTTGGGTTTTTGATCATTAATTTTGCTTCCAAATTGTGTTTCTTCTACAAATCTTAGCAACCTATGGCCAGTAAAAAAAGTCTTGATCTAGCTATATGCTCTACTTTTTGCTTTTCTATTGATCCTTGAGGACATGGATCTTTTGTTGGGGGGAGTATATTGATATGGGTGAGTTAGGAAATAGTAAGGGTAGCAAGGGAAATTGGGGGTAAAAGGGTAGTTTAGGAATTTAGGTTAATATTGTTATAAACAAGGTCCGTAGAGATGTATCGGATGTCTTGCCATATCTAATACCAGTTTACTTTTCTATTCTACTTGTATCAGATATCCTCTTTGATGCTTTGCTCTCCTTTATTTTGAAAATTGGCAAACTTGTCTTTTTTGCCAATCATCTAAGTCTTGTTTTTAACAGAATTAAAGGCTACTTCAGAGCTACCTGGAAGATTAAATTTTTGATGTAGGTCAAATTGTGGGAATACGAGATTAAGTTTGATAGGATGCTTATTTTGGAAGTTTTAAGGCTTTTGTGTGTGAGATGCTCCTCTCTTCTAGTTTTTTTTTATTAGGGTTAGAAATTAGAAGCATTTGTATTTGATGCTTTTTCAAATCGGTTTGAACAGATTTTTTTGCAATCTTTACCCTTTTCATTCCTTTAGTTTTTCTGTTCCAGAAGATTTTATCTTCTACCATAGTTGTATTTCTCATCTCTTTCCTTCGTTGAATAAGTTTTTTATATATATATATATAGCCTATGTAATAAGGGGATGACTTACGTTGTTAACATGAGATTATTTGTGCTAAATACTGGAGGCTAATTGTAACAAAATAACCGAAGTGGTTAATATTTGGAAGTCTTAAGCTTCATCTGATCAAGCTGTAATTATCACTTAAAAATTTTTAGTCCTTGTTGAATTATCTGATCAAGCTGTATTTTATCTAAGGCTTGGTAGCACTTTCCAGATGAAGGATGAGTCTTGTCATTAAGTTTGATTGAAAAAATCTTCTCAAAAAAAAAAAAAAAAGGATGGAATCAAACCTTGCAAACCTTGTCATTCTTTAACCTGGTGTTCTGATGCATCTTATGTTCATTGTCATAGTCAGGGTATGTTACTAGATGAGTATCTTATTTTTGTGCAAGAAAATATGGAAGTTATGTTCATCATTGTATATTTAGTAACATATTGTATTGCTTCTGTAGCATTCTTTCAGCAGATTTTATTCGAGCTTCCATACATGATGCTGCGGAAAGAGATGCAATAATTTTATCCAAAGCTAAAGCAAGGGCTTCCCTTCCCATGAATGGAATTGATGAAGTAAGATTACATTCTTCTGTACCTTTTAACTTGGTTTTCTTGCTTTTTATTTTCTGTGAACTATTGTGGAATGGTTGCCATATTTTTTAGGAGAGTACTGGTAAGGACCCACATTTGTTCTTGACTTATTCAAGAAGTAGAAAACGTGCCAGAGAGGAATTAGTCGGCTAATGATTTATATTTGTTGCATTTTACTATTTTTTTTTTCTGTTGAGAAGTAAGTTTGAATAGCCACTTGCATGACAAGAGAAGTTTTGGCTTCAATTAGCTATGTTGCATAAAGATGGGTATGAGTATCAGATACGATACAGCATGATACGGTAAATTTTAAAAATGTTAAGATATGGGTACGGAAATATATAAATTTTTTTATATAAATGTAAGCAACAATTTAAATATTAAAAGTGCATAGCAATTCAACAAAATACAAAGTATCACCAAATACATTACATTTCATCATCATCATTTTTCATTATGTTAGTAGGCTCTCCTATAATTTCTTGCTTTAAAATCGGTTCATCAAGTGACAAGCTTGCCATCTCAAGGCTATTGATAGCATCAAATAGCTCCGTAGTGTCTCCACCAATATCCCACATTCTACTTGGTCCAATGTGATACTTTTGACTCTTCCTTGACAAGAGATGAAGATTAATATGCACATAAACTAAGGGCCTGTTTGTTTTCAATTTTTAAAAACTGTTTTTTGTTTTTGAAAACAAGAAGACTTTAAAACTTATTTGGATAAATATTTTTCATTTAATTGTTCTCAAAATTATTTTCATTTTTTGTTTTTAAAAACAAAAAAATAGAAACAACTTCAAGCTGTTTTCATTTTATTTTTTTTATTTTGGAAATACACTACATTTGATTATTGAAAATTATAGTTACCTTGACCAATTTTTATTATTGATCACCACCATTAATTGCATATAATCATCACTATCAATCCATTTTTTAATTTTAAAACTGTTTTTTAATTGATATAACCAAACAGATTTTCATTTTGTTTTGTTTTGAAAAATAATTTAAAAAATTATATTACAAAATAGTTTTTAAAAATAAAAAATAAGGATAGAAACCAAACAAGCTCCAAGCCTTCAGTTCTTTTAGGAGTGATTTTGTTCCTCTTCAATGAGTGAATAAAGGAGTAAGTGCTCTAATTTCTTTCACAAGAAGAGGAAGAGCACAGTTGACCTAGAAGTTTCAGTGCAAGCCTCTGACGAATAGGGGTGAAAGAACTATAATTTAACCACCACTCTTTAGGTTCTAAATTTCACCTATCTTGCAAGCAATCAAATGATGAATAAAATTCTAAACTTCTAGCAAATTTTGAGAACTCTTGGAAGACCGCCTTTCTCTCCTCAAGATTAGTAAAGTACCTATGAAGGAGAGTAAAATTTTACTCTCTCAGATGATATTTCATTATCTAAATGAGGAGGAACTCTATTGGGAGCACCTTCAAGCCATTGGGGTGTATAATACCTATAACATTTACCCAAAAAAAAAAAAAGTATTAAGAACAAAATTGAATAATTCCTGAATGATAAACATTGCAATAGTCTTATTATTAACCTGGGATTCAATGAACGTGCAAGACAATAAAGGGGAGTGCAACTCTTTGTCCATTGATCAATAATGATTCTATAAACCACATCATAGAAACTTGAATGATTAGAAAGCTCTTTATTCTCATGCTTGTAAATTGACTCCTTCACTTATTCTATCATTGAATTCTACATTTCATAAATCAAATGAAGTATAGGCTTATTTGTATCAGCCATCTGAAGCATGTCATAAATTGGTTTAGTGAAGGAAAGTATATAATCCACCTTGTTTCACCAAGAGGCATTAAGAATCAAATTTTTAACTGTGACTGCCTTTCCAACATCATCTTCCTTATAAACATTCTATGCTTCACTTATCACCATTGTGCGAAAAGAAGTTTTAATGAGCTTGAGTCTTTTGGGCTTAACAATTATGAATGCAAATCGAGTGTCAACTATGGCAAGTAATTTTAATGGCACAAATTCATTAAAAATTGCCAATTGCATAGAATGACACATGATAAATGTTCTAATAAAAACAACATCATCCTTAACCTTCTCTATCCAATGACATTCGTCATACACAATTTCATTTGCCTCTATGTTCTTTGCTGCACATATATTTTTTAATGTAAGATTGAGCGTATGCACAACATATGGCATCTAGAAAATGGCGGGATACTCTGCCTTTATAAGTCTGCTTGTTGATTTGCAAATAGATGCATTATCAGTGGAGTCTGTGAGGATTATTTACTAAGTCAAGTATTTTATTTGAAATGTTTGGGAAAACACAATCATTGGTTTCTATAGTTTTATTGGATTTTGTTTTTAGTCTTTATATTTTTTTTTCCTAATATTTACTGAAAAAACTAAAATTATAGAAACTTGGGTAATAAACATCATCCAATATTATTAAAATTATAAGGATTGAAAATAATGAAAAAACTATAAGGATTAAAAGCAAAATTTAATGAAACTATATGGACCGATGATTGTGTTTTGCCTCAATGTTTTTAATAAACATGTTCAAGTTTGTTATCGTATATCTCCTAAGTTGTGGTAGTGATTCTGAGTTTCAAGGAATCATGTAGAATTTTTCTATCTATAAATATTGAGGGTTGAAGCAGGTAGAAATCATTTGGAAATAAAATTAGTATTTTTTTATCACAAGATTTCAGCAAAATGCAACAAATATTGCTGTTAGGCTCCTAATTCGTCTCTGGCACGTTTTCTACTTCTTGAATAGGTCAGCAATGGTTTTGGGTATTATCAAGTACTGTTTCCTACAAGAGTTTTCTTTTTGTTTGTTTATTAACAACATTAACAACATATGGTCAAAAGGGCAGTTCTTTCTTGTCAATTAATCATTGTTCGATAGTAGTTTCTCCTTGTACTGCTAGATTGCACGGATGTGAGACTACTGTTGTTCACAGAAATAATGTCCATCCATCTATGTGTTTGTGTGGAATATTAAGACGTCTCTCTCAACAATGTTTTCTCTCCAAGCATGGAGGCTGTAACACTTGCCCTGAGTGTTATTCAAAAATCACACAAGTCAAATAAATTAAGTGTGGTTAAGGAGTTAATCCTAAAACCAACTTAGGAAACAAACCATTTAAATCACTAAGCAAATACACGATTGCAAAGTAAACATTTAAAACCTTAAAAAAAATTATAGGTTCTAATTATAGCGCACGGAAGCAAACTAGACGAAAGAGAAAGAAAAAGATACTGTCATGACAGCATTTAAATTGCTGTCATGACAGCCCTCCCGGGTCAACTTCTGGGAGGCGCCGTTCCACCATCCGACCTCCGATCGAAGTGATTTTAAAGCTCACACGTCACATTCAAAGGGTACTATAAGTGTACCAAATTTCAAAAAGATCCAACAATCGGATTGAAAATTAGACATGTTAAAAGATTGGTTATTTTTGCTGTCATGACAGCACCTCCGGTCTAACTTCCAGGGTGCACCATTTTATCATCCGACCTCCGATCAGAGCGATTCCAAAGCCCACATGTCACTTTTAAAGAATACTATTAGCATACTAAATTTTGAAAAGATCTAACGGACGGATTGAATTTTATGCAGGTTACAATATCAACACTAAATTGCTGTCATGACAGCACTTCCAGAGCAAATTTCGGAGTGCGTCATTTCTCCGTCTAATATCCGATCGACGTGATTCCAAAGCCCACACAAAGCTTATGAAAGGTTTTACTTGTGACCCAAATTTTAGAGAAATCCAACGGTCGGATTAAGATTTGGACACTCGGATGCAAAAGTGCAGCTTTTTGGTAAAAACCATTTTCAAAATTGTCCAAATCTCATCCTAATGGTCACAAACCTGTGGAAACACTTTGGACACGTCAAATAAGACTAAAAACACCTGATAGAACATTTAAATGATGGAAAACCCCCATACATCAAAATTTGACCACCCGGGTGCCATTTATCAAAATGGACCTTAAACCCCCAAAATGCACGAATCATACAAGAGTGGTCACAAATCAATCCAAATACCATGTATTTATATAAATACATATACTAAACATTTTCACTTGGCTCAGAGCTCTTTGTGTGGCCTACGCACCTACTCTCTCTATCCAAGGTGTATGTTTGCCCATAGCACACCATTTGCAATGCAACCACTTTGCAATTGCTTATAGAATCACATATATATATCAAAATAAATATCTGCTTGTAATAGAAACTTGGTCTGCTAAGTAAATCCATCAAAACCATACACCATAACCAAGTTTCCTAGCCACAAGTCTACAAACAGACAAAAATTCATACACAAGCAAACAATCCACACATATTCACACACACATACATAATCATATCCTACTGGCACCCTAATCTTAAATACATTACAATATATTTGCTCAAAAGAAAGGGGTTGCAGTTCTTTACAAATCACAAGCAAACCCCTAGCTTTGCTCCTTTTCCCGTCCACCACTGGATCCTTCGCCTGGACCTAGAATATTGAAAAGAAAGGGGTGAGACAACCACAGTCTCAGTAACAGCGAAATCTACATTGATTATTACAAAGTAAGGCATAATCAAATAAACGAATAATAAATTCAACATAGTATATAATTTAGCCATTTAAAATGCATGAATGCATGACCTAGGCCGGTATGGCCTTTCATGACCAACAGAATGCCTCCTGGCACTCTTTAACTCGCAGGTAAACCTTATACCTACTTGTACCTCCACAGGCACAAAACATAATCTAAGGCATGATCTAATCCACCGAACCGCCTATGCCCCTTCGACGTGAATCCTGAGCAGTCAAAGCTAACTCCCTCCCAGAGCCAGCTCGACTTACTCTCCATGTGAGGGCTACCTTGGCCTAGGCACTCAACCTCACACTTCATATGTCGGATTCCCTCCTCCACTGAGAGGTGTCGAACACTCAATACACTAACCACTTTAGTGCACTGAGCCCACAATACGTAAGACAACACTGAGTACTGACAGTGTGCCATAGAATATCAAAAATCCACACTTTCTCATTGGTGAACTCCCACCGAGATCATGCCTTTTACTCTTGTCTACCTTTCCTGAGTATTGACCATTCAACACTCTAAAGTAGTATAATATTTATAAATCTCATTTCCATAAAAACATTGTTATTAAACAGTTAGAAAACATATTTGCACTATAATCAAAGTAGTACCCCATAATCCCTTATAAAGCACATTTAATCTTTTAAAACATGTTATGCATGATAACTAGTAATATTTATTCAAAAATAGCTAAAACAAAGTAATAAGAAATATAAATTCCCCTGTTACCTCAACCCTTTGGTACTAAAAGGGTTCCCCTTGTATAAAATAGGGCTCAGCTTGTTCCTTAATTTCTGAACAAATTTCACCAATAATTCCTACAACATATAAGTGATCCACATCACTTATCATGTCAAATAACATTAATGAAGACTATAACTCATACCACACAACTTGGGTCTATGAGCCATAATCCATCCCAATGGTCCATATATTAAACCAACCATTCACATAGTATCACTTAATCACCAAAACCATTTATTAGCCATCACTAGGCTAATTTCCAATTTATATAATTTTTTAATCAATTAAAAACCTTTACTTAGTGCCACCAACTTTCACCATTAGCCCTTATAATGAAAACCAAACCTTAATTTAAATCTTATTGGGTTCAAATAACAAAATTATAACTAAATCAATAGGCTTAAACCATTGAGGAGCAAAAACCCAATTTCTTAGGGTTTATTTTGTGCCCAAAACACCTCTTTTCATCCAATTATCCACTCAAAACATTAGATCACTATATAGAAACTCAAAACATGCTCCCTAGGATCCAAAGAAACAAAAGCTTACAAGAATAAAGCCTTTGGGATCAAAATCCAAAAATTTTCTCTTCCAAAAATTGAAGAAAATCAAGAGAAAGAGAAGAGAATTGAAGTAGGGAGTTTACCTATCATGTAGCCGAGCTCGCAACGGTCGCAAAGACTCCTAGATCCAAGCCTAACTCCCTCCCTTTCTCTTCTCTTCTTCCTCTCTCCCTCTCATGCATTTCCTTTTCTTTCCTTTCCTTTCCAATTCAATTTCTACGTCTCTGCATCAGTTTTGGTCTTTAAATTGCTGGTCAAAAAGTTTGGGAAAATTACAAGAAAGGGCCCAACATTTTTTATTATTGCACAAAAGCCCGGGTCAACTTTGGTAATTTTTTTCATAGTTAAAAATCAAATAAAACCAAACTTTTGCTTAGTAAAATTCAAACTCTGGGCCTCTATCAAATTATTTTAAATTTTAATTTAATTATATATATTTTATTTTATTTTATTTTTATAAATCCGAGTCTTAAAATTTCGGGATGTTACAGAGGCTTTCTCTGTTCATTGCATGTGGCACCACTACTTACATTGTTGAGGTGTTAGGATATTATTCTTAAAATGATAGCTTGGTTATGCTTTTGGTTCATTTAATTTGCTTCAAAGCATCTTCTAATCAACATTCATTTATAATGCAATTTATGCTATGCTAAAACTTTTGTGCTGTTGCTAGCAACTCTAATGGTACATAATATGTAGAAATGAGGCATTCTTGTGTCATACTTTATTTATCATGTCATTTGTGGAGGTTTTGGATGCAAATTGTGGACTAACATCTGGATGTGATTCTCGACCAGGTAAAGTTTGATGAAGAAGAAACAAGTAATTTTAGGGACCGTCTACTTCCTACTGTCATTGGATTGCTTAGAACAGTGAGTATTTCATGGAAGAAATTGTTCCTTGCATATATAATTTGTATTTCTGCATAGTGGATTGGAAGCTTGAGTATGGTCTAATTATGCAGTCCAGAGCCTCTACATTCACATGGAAACAAAGTTGAAATTTCATTTGGTGTTATGGATGTCATGATGCAAATTTTCCTTATTTGTTTTTGGTTGATATAGTAGAAATCTTTTATCAAGACAATGCAGTGTGTATTTTTCTGTTCTATTTTGGATATCTTGTCCTATTCCTTCTTTAACAATAAAATAACTTTAGTTCTCTACACAGAGGTTGTATTCTATATAAAACCTCTTCAGTGAGATCTAAAATGGTTTTAAAGTCCTATAGAAAGGTGTCTGAACCATTTTTCAAATGCATTGCCTTTCATTGTTCCTTCATGTTACACAGCTCTTTGCTGGATAGATTTCATAACATGGACAGACGAGGTTTTGTTTAAATGTTTTGGTTCCTAATGTTGTCTGTTCTACACTCCATTTTAGATATGTTTTTTCACTGTCAACACTGTTTCTTCAATGGATTATGGATTTTAAATGATTATGTTCTTTATTGATCCTTTGTTGTTGCTGTTGTGAGAAACATTTCAGAATGTGAATGCTACCTCTTTTCGTGATGTACTTAACCTTGGCTCTTGTGCCTGGTTAACAAGAAATTTGATTTTCATAGTTTTAGCTTGATCTTGTTTAGATGATTTCTTATAATGGTTTCTTTCAGGCTAAACTTCCCTCTGTTCTGAGAATCTATCGAGATACATTGACTACTGACATGAAGAGTGCTATCAAGACTGCAGTTGCTGAACTGCTCCAGTTCTTGCTACCCGACCTCTGGATTCTGAATTTTCTTCTAAAGATAGAGTAGTAGATGCTGATGGTAAGAGTTTCTTAGCATAATTGGTCATCTGTACTGAAAGATAGATTCTTACTCGTTTCTCAAGCACTGTTTTCTCTTTCCTTCTGCTCCATTTTCAACTTATTAATTATAAGTGATTCAGGTGGAGGTGCATCCCTTGCTAGCAAGTTGAGGAGCTTATCATCTGATTGCTTTGTGCAACTTCTGAGTGCTATTTTCATGATAGTGCAGGTAATTTGTTCTTGACCATGTTCATGTCCATGTACACTCATTCTTGTAACTATTGAAATCTAATTTAATAACAAGAGGGAGATGAGTGTACACTTCTTTGTGCAACGTGCTCCTATACAAGTGTGTCAAATGTACATATAAGCATGAAAGTGAAGTGAAATGTAAAAGCACTGCTTTATGTAATGAATGATAGTGCATCGACAAGATAGGTATAAACGTATAAGCATAACATATGACCGGTCTGCAAGAGTCAATAATTTCAATTCTCATAAGCTCATATTAGCTTAAAATATCTTATTGAAAATTTGAAATGGAAGTTACATTTGCCTAAGTCACTCAGTCAGAAATACACAGCTGCAAAATAAAGTACATATGAGCAAAGTTTTTTTTTTTATGTATTTAAATTCTGTAGCATGACTTATAAGTAATTATTGACAAAGAACATTAAAGGTAATCATTTACTTGAAAAATGGATGCTAGAAAGTTGAGCACTAAAATTCATTAAGTAGGACTCGTTTACCTCTGGGCCATGAAACACAGGTGAGGCAAAAATAGTGCTCTACATGGATCAGGTGCATATTGAGAGTATGGATAATATTTGGCTTCAGTAAAATTTGGTAGAATGAGCCCGACATTTCAAAAGTAGGACTAAATAAACTTGACAATGTTGTTTTTCTCTTGTGCTTCTGTTTTAATGGTTTTTTTATGCTTGTAAATTTATTTACCTTTTGTTTTCTTATTATTCAACATGGCACTATGGCAGGCATTGGATAAATTTCTGTCTATGTTGTTAGCTTAGTATATGCTATTTATATTATTCATTTTTTTCCAAAAAAAATACATTGTCTTCTTATTAAAACCTAAACAGTTGGTAGTTAAACCATAAGTTATATTACTTCAACTTTTATTTTATTTACTTTTTGTTCAACATGGCACTATGGCAGCCATTGGATAAATTTCTGTCTATGTTGTTAGCTTAGCATATGCTATTTATATTATTAATTTTTTTCCACAAAAATACATTGTTTTCTTATTAAAACCTAAGCAGTTGGTAGTTAAACCGTAAGTTATATCACTTCAACTTTAATTTTACATGTGCCTGTATATAAATATATGCAATGTTTTATGTGAACATATTTTCCCTATATATAAAAAATTAAATTATATACCCATAGTGCAGCATAGCCTCTGTGAAAATGTGACTAGACTTAAATCATCTGTGATAGGCTAGGTTGGGGCTTGTGGCAGATGGTGTGATTGTACCTGCTTGCATGGGATGAAGTGTAAGGTCACTACTTCGTAGTAGTTAATGAGAAACAGTGAGTACTGGCTAGGCTGAGATGAAGTTGAATTGATGGAATGATGCTATGTAAAGAGTTAGGCTACTTACTTGGCACAAGAAGTTGATATGCATGATGGGGCATTTTGATGAAACAAATTTAGTCAAGCTTGCTTATAGACTATAGTGCATTGTGTTGGCTTGTTAATCAGGAGGAGGAACAAATGAACAAGCTATTATGCAATGTAAATTAAGCAAAAGTAGTTCAAGCTTATGGTCAAACTGAATTTTATGTCATATAACTTTCTGATCAATGAATAATTGGAAATCCTGGCCTCTTGGTTGTGTGAGATTATGTTGCTTGCCAAATTTTTTTAAGACAAGTGCTCGAGGTACTTGAAGATGTCTGTCTTCCAAGGCTAAAACCTGGACCCAGTAAAATGGTGGGTGCGTGCATGCATAGAAGAAATTCTTGATGGTGAGTTGGTGACTGAGGCTGCAGCAAAGTCCAAAATTATTTAATTGTTGAGAGACCTCACATACAAACAACAAAGACAAATTCAAATCTCCCCTTGTTTCTATGATTACTTATTTGTCCTGAACACCCAGATATTCATATATTGGGAGAGGGGAGGATTCTGATAGTCTGATGCTATTTATGTGCATTTATAGGCCAAATGGAACACTTGTAGGAATAATCACATTATAGATTAATCAGAATTTGTTGAAGCCAAGTCTAGCAGATATCAGTTTTTGTTTAGTTTCTTGTTACTTGAAGTGATTGTGATTGTTGGTCTATTGTGTGTTTAATGGGCGTGCTTCTGTACACTAGATTTCTCCATCACAACCCTGGGCCGTCCAATGTCTCTCCAACAGTTTGGAGGGTTACAGATCTCTGTTTTATTCTGCCTGTAGTAATTTCTTTTAGATGTTGTTTGTATTTGTGTGGCCAACCCCACTTAATAGGGTAATACTTGTTGTTGTTCGTATTTCTGCCAATAGTTTAGGTTGTTTCCTTTTTTGATTGCCTCTGGTCTGTGTTTTGCTGTCAGAGATTCCTATAAAAATTTTGACCTGCTCAGTGTAAGCTACTGTGATTTATTCTCAATAATAATATTTAGGCATTATTCTTAGTTATGTTAAACTAAGACATTAAATTGTGTCGTAACATTCATATGGTGAGGTGAATTGAAACTGTTCAAATGGCATTTAGCTGGTGTCAACAAATTATAGTATTAAATTCTATTGCCTTTTTAATAGCCAGTTATTTTTGACTAAATGTTAACTGAAATTTTCTATGATTTTGCTTTGCTATGTCATGATGTAAGAGTGGTGGAATAAGATTTGTTTACTTTTAGTGATTGCAGGCACATTTAATGCGGGCTGCTGAAGTGAAAAAAGCCATTGAGTGGATTTTGAGCAACCTTGATGGTCATTATGCTGCTGATACAGTTGCTGCTGCAGTTGCCCATGGGGCTGCAGCTATTGAAACAGCTCATGAAAACGAAGGTCTTGGTATTACAATTTCACCATATTCATCTCAAAACAAGTTTCCAGGGTTCTTTCTTCTCCAGGGAAAGCAAGTGATGCGGTGAACCCATCAAACATGTCGTCAAATTTCAGGTTAAATCTGGATCTTGGTTCTGAGAGCCTTGAAGTTTGTTCAACTTTCAGTCTCTTCTTATTTTATGGAATTGGGTTTTTTTTTCTTTAGTTTTAATATCTCTTTAGGGATTAGGAGCCCCATTCTGTTTTGTGATTGAATAAACTGTAATGCTAAATCTATTGATCTGAATTTTCTCCTCCCCCACTCCCCCCCCCCCAAAAAAAAAAAAAAGAACTGAGAGTGTGTCACGTTTCTGGTGCTTCATTAATCATTTTCTTTCGTGGAGGATTTGAGGACCCATTTCCAGTGCTGAATCTGTTTTTGCTAGTAACCAGTTGCTCCCAATAGAATTTCTCTTTTTGACAAATGAGTACCATGTTGAGCACATACTCTAGATGATACTTGCTACATTTATTTATGAGACTTACAGTCATCAATGTTTGTAAGGAAAGAAGAAAAATGAAGTTGTATGTTAGGTCAAGTTTTCTTTGAATGTCTTAACTTTTTATTCAAATGGTGTCCGATTTTGCTTGGTGTTCTCAAAGAATCTCATCCTAAACAGAGCTGATGTATTGCGAGAAAACGCAGAAGCTGTCTTTGCAGCATGTGATGCTGCTCATGGAAGATGGGCAAAACTTCTTGGAGTTCGTGCTGTTCTCCATCCTAAGTTGAGATTGCAGGAATTTCTTACCATATTCAACATAACCCAAGAGTTCATTACTGCTACGGAAAAAGTATGCATTCATTTCTTCTTACTGGCTAAGTACTTGAAGTGTATAAATTGAATGGTTCTGTTCATGATGTGATTGCCATGTTTATTGCAACAGATTGGTGGAAGATTGGGATATAGCATCCGTGGAACACTGCAGTCACAGGCAAAAGCTTTTGTCGATTTTCAGCATGAATCTCGGGTTAGTTTTGGTATTTGTTGTTACTTTATAGTCACGATTAAATCTTCATAAATATATGTTTAATTTATTTTACTTTGTCCCCGTTTAGATGGCAAAAATCAAGGCAGTGCTTGACCAAGAAACGTGGGTGGAAATTGATGTTCCTGATGAATTTCAATCTATTGTCAATATGCTATTTTCTTCTGATGCGTTGACATCTGAGAATCTTGATGGCGCTGAGGGTGATAATTCAAAAAGTTATGATGATGGGGTGACAGACAATAATGTTCTGCCAATGACACATACTGGACAGTCAAATGCTGAACAGCAAGTTGAGCAAACTAATTCTATTGAGATATCTGCAAACAATGCTACGATAGATAGAGCTCACAGCAGAAACTCATCAGCACAGAATAATATTATGGACATGAAGGATCATAAAAAATCTGCCTCTCAAACTCTTTCCTTCAGAGGAGTTAATTATCACATGGTGAACTGGTTGGTTATCTTTATTTTGCTTTATTCTCCCCAGCATATCTTCCATTCCTTTATTTTCTTCTTATCAGTGTGATCTGTCTCTTTCTTGCTGTCTCTCAAAGCTTCTGCAAGTACACATTTTTAATTATTTTTATACCGTATGACATTGGTTTATTCTTAATGTGAAGTTGCCAATTCTTGAGGGTCAACTGTATTTTTCATGATATGTGAAATTTTCTTTTTATGTTCTTGATGATGGATTTAGATATGGAATATTCTAAGTTCTCTTGCTTTCTTGCAGTGGCTTAATATTGTTGAAGATGTTGTCAGAGTACATTGATGTGAACAACTTTTTGCCAGCACTATCTTCTGAAGTAGTTCATCGAGTTGTAGAAATTTTAAAATTTTTCAACACACGAACCTGTCAACTTGTTCTTGGGGCTGGTGCCATGCAGGTAATATAGACAAAGTCATAAAGATGCAAATCAGTCCACAAAAGTTGTTTGTATCTTAGCTCGAATTGTATGTAAACTATGTGATGTGAAACAGGGATGGGAAATGGGAAAAAAGAGAGAAGATAAAAGTTGGGGAAATAGAAAAAACATAGGGAGAAATTAAGGGAGAGACTGAAGGATACTCAAACTTTATTCAAATCATCAAAAGGTCTGACAATTGAGAGAACTTATGGGCTCTTTTTTAGAGCCCTAGATGAAATTATTCAAAATAATAAACTAATATAATTCTAATAATTCTAAAAGAGAAGATAAATAACTAAATCTTAGATAAGACAATATAATCCTAGATACCTTATTCTTAAAAAAAGGGTTAACTTTTAAAAGATAATACAATTCAGAATTCAATTCAATTAAAATCGTAATTTAAATCAAACGAGGAAATTGTTCTAGGATAGAATAAAACTAATTTAATATCAAACAGAATTGATATTTATGAATGTTGTTTACATTCTAATGCTTATTATGTATGCTCAAAGTTTTCTTTTTCTTTTTTGGGTTTAGAGAAGAAAATTGCTTGATTAAGATTCTGAACTTTTGTTTTTTGAAATTGTAATTCTTATGTCCACTTTGTTTTTTTTCCTTGCTCTATGTTTTCCTTTGGAATACCTTTTAGTTTTTTATTTATTTATTTATTTATTTTAAGAAAAAGAGAAGAATCTTATAAGATATTCAGAAAATGCACATGTCAGTGTCTCATGGGGATTATGGGAAGGAGATTCTTAGGACTTTGGAGTTGGGGTATTTATGTAGGGAAAGTATACTTTTAGATGATTCGTTGTCTGGGGGTAAATTATTGTAGTGGGTTCCATGGAGGACTCATTTTTGTAGTCTCATATAATTAGTTTTATCCATTAAATGTTAGCTGTCATACTTCATTATATTTAATATTTAACCAGACACACTGTTCTTTGCATTGTATGAAGTTTGAAAGGAGTCACATTGTTCGTAGTTTATGAGTAGCGTAGTTTGGTATAGATTTTATATTATACATTGATGATCATTTGGGGGAAGGAACCTTGAAGTATATATACTTTAAATAGCTTGACAAAGTGCATCACTAGTATGGTATTGTTGGATAGAGATCAGTATCTTCTATAGGATCATAGCTACCACTCTCTTGCTTGGACTTTCATTATGTCCAGCTGTTCTACAGCTGTTCTATCAGTATGTTTGGTAGCATTAGAATAGATTGCCAATGTATACTAGATTCATTTATGTTCACCCAACCTCTCCTATTTAATTTTATAAGATATTCTGCGGGTGCTGTGTAAAGAACATGGTCAGTATCCAAGCTTCGACATTGTTCTTCTTACATTATATGCAAAGAAAGAAGCCATAAAGGCTCTCTTCTTCGATCCTTTTTTTAATACTCTCGTTTGAGCTCAATTATTCATTTTCATGTGAATGAATTATTTATTTATATATATATAGTCTTGCCTCTTAAGAGCTTCACCTCCCAGCAACATTTTTATTCTTAATCTGATATCAATGCCTTGAGGCCCCTGTTCTTCACATTAAAATCAAAGTAAGATATTGATGAGCATGTCTTCCTTAAGTTAAAATCTTTGTTGCATTTTTCTTTGATGCCAAAACATTAAAATCAAAGCAATATTTTTGCCTCAGAAAATTCTTATACCCTTGATCTGATGTCAACACCTTGTCTGTGGATCCTTGATAGCAAAACTAACTTCATATCAATGTTTTCAAAACCAGATCGGATATTGAACTGAAAAGGTCGTCGGTTCACGGTTTACATGATCAAACTAGGTTGAACCAATGGTCGAATTGGTGACATAATAATTAAATTAAAAAAATTATATATATATAATGATCTAAATATAAGAAATAAATATGAAATTGCTACTTAATTTAAAAATAAAACTAAATATTTTAAGTTTGTCTTGACTTAATAATTCACATGATATAACATAACATTAAATGATCAAAAAAATTGGTCATTTTCTTTAAAAAAATTGATAAATTTTTTTTAAAAAAGAAAAGGGGTATTTTTTTGAACAGTCTGTTTTTTAAAAACCGAACTCGGTTCCTGGCTTGATCCTTGTTCTCGGTTTGACTGCCGGTCCAAAGTGGCCCACTTCGGCCCAACTCTCCAGACAGTTTTTCTGACTTAATCGAGCCGTTAGCCTGACTAGTTGACGGTTCAACCGGTCCAACCATCCATTTCGGTTCAGTTTTTTAATCATTGCTTCATATATCCCCTGACCTATTCAGAGCCTGTCCTTGACAGGTTCTAGTTGAAATTGGATCTTTGCATTATGTTAGGTGAGTAGCTGAGTATAGGCCTCAGTCAGCCAGTCTGGCTTGCGTACTGTCCTGCACAGGAGGCAAGATAATATCAAAGGTTTTGAATTTTTTGGATGCTTATTTTTCAGATACTATATTATTATATTTCACTTGACTGAATACTTAATAAACATTTACCTTATCATAATAATTTGGATCTTCTGTTATGCTGTTATGCAGTTATACGGTAAATTATGTGATTCATGAATTGAGAATGTACAAATCGAGCCATTTTGTTTCTTGCTACCTTCATATGCTCTCAGTATACCAACTTTTTTGTCCTTTCTATGTTCTCTCAATTCCACTTGAATCCTTTTGGATGCTTACCATTGTTTTGGTTTCAGTGTCCTTTTGGATAGGGAGTAAATTTCTATCCTGTCATGATAATATTATGGATTCTCTGTCCTGCTTCTCTGTGGTTATATGGTAAATTATTTGTATTTGATTCATGGGTGAACAGCTAGAGCTGGTATTTGTAATGGTATGAAAATTGGACCGTTCATGGTTTATTAGTTGGATGGCAGTCAAACAAGTTTTGATTAAACTAGTATTTTACTATCAGATGTTGATGTAACAATAAGTCACATATAAAACTACTTGAATAAAAAGACAGAATTATAAAAAAAATGTAAATTAATTATGAGTAATTAATAAATCTTTTATTAATTAAAAAGATAAGTTTTTTAATGGTAAAATATTAGTATAAGTGCATTATTATATGTAGGAATTCATATGGCATTAATTATTCATAATGATGTAATGTTTTCAAATATTACTCAGTTTCTTATAAATAAAATTTTTTGGAAGAAGCAGAAGTCACTGTTATATATGCTCTGGGTTTTGTACAATGCTAGTTATACAGAATACAAAACACTGGTCCCAGTATGCATGATCTGCTTATTCTCAACATAATACCTCTTCGTTTTTCTTTCTTTTCCACTTATCACTTGCTCGATCTGGTTTTGGTGAAACCCAATCTCATCTCTTTGGTGAAGCTTCGGATCTTTGAGATCATCAACAGCATGTTCTTTGTTGATCTTTATGTTCTTTCCCTTCGTCTTTGTGTTTTTTCCCATTCTGTGGTCTCTTGTTTGGTGCTGGTGCTACATGTTCCATGACAAGAAAAGCCCAAAAAAAAGTCATCTGTCTCATCTATGAATTGGTCTAGTCTTTCTTGTTTTTACCAGTTTGCAACCAGTTTCACTAGATCATGAACTTTTTTTCTCCTTTTATTCGGGACTGGACCATGGACCAGCTTTCTGGTCAAACCAGTCAATCCAGTCCAGTTTCTTTACCATTGATATTTCTTTCTTGCTACCTTCATGTCTTAGCTTCCCTATTACTTGTCTTTGTGTTCTTGTGATTCCACTTCAATCCTTCTGGACACTTATCATTGTTTGGCTTCTCATTTCTGTGCAGGTTTCTGGCTTGAAGTCTATCACTTCTAAACATTTGGCCTTGGCTAGTCAAGTCATAAGTTTTATATGTGCTATTATTCCTGGTATAAATGCACATGCAAGAGTTGAATTTATTTTATTTTTTATGTTGTAGCAAAAGAATTTTTCAAGTGTATTAGTTTTTTCATAGGAGATTATCATATGGGATGTACATAATTGGAATAACATTGACTTTATTGTTCATTTCTGGTGTAAGAAATTCGACAGATTCTTTTTCTCAAAGTACCTGAGACAAGGAAGGCATTATTGCTTTTAGAGATCGATCGAGTGGCCCAGGTATCTGTCTTATACCTCTTAAAATTACCCCTCTTTTGGAGGGAGTTAGACTTTTTTCAAGCCTTTTATTAGGCATGTCAATGTATTTCTATTAGTAGATGGTGATTTCATATTTAGAACTTGAAGCTTTGAAATTCTTTATTTTAAGGAGTGTGGAAAGAACCATAACTCATTGTAGATCGGAAAGTTAAAGGCTTACTAGTTTATTGTCATATAGAAGTCTTATAATCATATCTTATAATTATCTTTAGGAGTTTATCGTGTTATGCCTGATTTTCTGCTGTTAGAGAAGGAAGGTAGGTGCAAATGATTCAAGATAGTAATTTTTTAGCCTCTAATTAAATCCAAACATAACTTTGCTTTATCCATAAATATCTGCAGAGGTTATTGCGTTATTGATCCATCCAACAAATTTTGTTAATTAAAAGTTTATACTATAAAAGTTTTAATTTTTTTCATAAAATCTGAATGACAGTGACAAGATGCAACACCTTTTTCTTTTACTAGATTATGCTAAGATTTTCTTTAATCAAAGGTATTGAGAGTTGGAATCTTTGTGGGTGGAAAGGTGGGCGTGGATCCTGCAATTTGCTCCCAAGCATTTCAACCTTCCCATTTATGGAAAATACCTCACTATTTGCTCTCGTTCTTCATCAAATCATATGAAGATTTAGAAATAATGGAAAATGTCTCACTATTACTGTAATCAACTTTATTCGTTCCAGGATTATAAAATCCACCGAGATGAAATACATACTAAATTAGTTCAGATAATGCGAGAGAGGCTGTTGGTTCATTTACGTGGGTTGCCTCAACTTGTTGAGAGTTGGAATAGACCTGAGGATGCTGATCCTCAGCCCAGCCAGTTTGCTCGATCCCTTACAAAGGTAACTTATTGCAAGTAAACAGCTCAGTTGACTATGCATTCTCTCTCTCTATTTTGTTCCTAGACTTGTTGATTTCTGTTCCCGTCTCCAGATAATTGACGCTTCTTTGCATCTTCTATTTTCTCGGTTCCTTCTTGATCTTCACTTACATATCTGGCCCTTTTTGTTCATAAATTTTTTTAATTTGCATCTGCAAATTTGGTAAATAAACTCATCCGTCAAATTCTAAGTGAGTTTTAACTGGTTCTGATGGCTGGTTTGAACATCATATCTTATATGGCATTATCCCCCAACACTTCCCCAAGCAATCAACTAATTGTGACTCGTTTATTTTGTTTTTATTTTAGGAAGTTGGATACCTCCAACGAGTTCTATCTCGAATCTTGAACGAAGTTGATGTTCAAGCAATATTCAGGTAAAATGCTCTGGAAGTCTCATTTTTCTTCACTCTTATATGTATAATATGACGTTTATACTGGAGCATAGTTGTCAAATTGTGATATTTATCATGCATTTGGAATTTTATGTCTGAATAATTAATTGTGCATTGAATTGTAAGATTCAATAACATTGAAAAGTATCTTGATATAAAAGGGTGGTGTGTGCATGTGTGCATTTGTGCGTGTTTGACTTGCATAAGTGTGCATGTGATATTACATATGTAAAATTAGTTGAGTTGGGGGTTATGGTAATTGACTGTTGGCCTTGGTCTATGAAAGACATGATGAATGCTATTGTGATAAGACATTGGGAAAACATAATCTTTATTCTCTATAGTTTCATCGGGTTTTGTTTTTAATTCCTGTAGTTTTTTTTCAACATTTTCAGTCCTTATAGGGACTAAAAACACTGAAAAAACTAAAACTATGAGGACTTGAAAAACAAAGGCCATTCAATCTTTATAAAACTATAGAGACTAAAAACATTGGAAGAAAACTAGAGGGACTCAATAAAATCTGATAAAACTATAAAGACTGATGATTGTGTTTTCTCTAAGACATTTGACATTAATAGATTTTCCATTCCCTCTCTTTCTCCCCCATTCCTCTCCTCTATCTCTCTCCTATCTTTTGTTTCTCTTTGTTCCCTCTTCAGCCTATAATTTTATCAGCATGTGCGAACGTGTGCATTTGGACGTGCCATGATGTGCACAAAACACTCAATGGTGAATGGGTGACATTGTATAATCTAACTTACATTTTGCTTTCAATCATTTTTCTTTTGGGTTACTTTAGTTATTGGTTAGAACGTGAAGTGATCTTATCTTTCCTCCTTGTTTTGGTAGTAAAATCATGTTATGGTCATTTGGTAAAGAATTTGTTGTTCTTTTGGTGCTTCCTGCTGTTGTCCTTAGAAGGCTCTATTCCCTTTTGTCAGTGATTGCCCTCGATTTTCATCTTTATCTATAAATTATGAAGTCTCTTCAATTATTCCATTTTATTTAATCATGAATAATAAATTTTAGCTTTACATTGGAAAAGCTCCTCAAACTTCTGCAACTTGCTATTTTTACAGACAAGTGGTCATTATATTCCACTCACAAATTTCAGAAGCGTTCTCAAAATTTGATATAAGCACTCCACAAGCAAAAGACAGGTATTTGAGTTTACAAGTTAATATTGTTAGACATAACTTTGTATTTTATTTTATTTCATTAGCATTCCTCTAACTTGCCAGGTTATATCGGGACATCAAACATATTCTTCAATGCATACGATCATTGCCATCGGGTGATTTGGGTAAATCTGATACCCCAAATTGGGGTCAGCTGGATGAATTCTTGGTGCAAAGATTTGGGATTGATGCTGTTCAATAAATTAAGTTGTAAAGTAGCAAGATCAGTTGCTTACCTGGGAAGGCTGACATACTCTGAAGTATGTGTGCATTTTAAAATCATCTTCACTATTCGATTGACCGTAACCCTAAATTGAGGTAATAAAATTATAGTCACATTGTTAAATTTAATGTTAGTGCATAAAATTCTTATGTGCATTAGAGATAAAATAATTCTTGATATTGCTCTCAAATGAAATAATTAGGCTGTACCTTCGTTGCAATAATTCAACAGTCAGTCATAGAAAAAAGATGATCAATTTTAGTTTGGCATGTCTTTCATGAAATATCAATAAGATTCAGAGGCACTTAATTAATTGGTGATGAAAAATAAAATTTAACTTATCTCTAGTTTCTGTATTTGCTTTTCTTTACCTATTGATTTGTTTTGCTGGGAGATGAAATGACTCAGCTTTACCTGTTTCACTATAATAATATAATTCTCTTAGAAAAAAGGATATTATTTTGATGTATCTTCATAGAATGACAGAACCAGCTTGATTGCATGATGGTAACTCTTCAAGATAACTAAAATGTATGCTCTGTGCTTGTAAATTGTAATGACTGATATTTTGTTGCAGGTAAGAGAGTCATGTTACTGTTTGCTTAGGTCCCCTTTCTTGTTCGGAAGGAATGAATTTAAAAAAAAAAAAAGAATAAAAATGAACTAAATTATCCAATCCCTTAACGATAAACATAAAAAAACTTAATACTACATATTCCAAATGTGTAAATCACCACATGCATCACAAACCACAAGAATCATGACTTTCAATCTCATAAATTAAATTATCCATCTATTCTCATGAATATGGTTAACTTATCTCTTCTCCACATCTTGATCATTGTATCTTTATTTTTATTTTTTTAATTTACTCCATTCCTTTCCTTTCCAAAAAGCAAATGTGACCTTAATATTCATCTAGTTTTAATATTGTTATAGTGTCTGTAGTAATGACAAGCCCTCTTTTATCTTTGCTTCGTTGCTTTTTTTTTTTTTTTTTTAAGAGTGAACGTTTCAAATCGCTTTTACTTGGAACAATGAAGTGAGCAGCCTGTTGAAAATTGCGATGTCCATGATGTAATTTGAGATCTGTGACTTTGGATAATGCATTCAGATGCTGAATAGCCTTACTTCCACTCATTATTTATTTCAGGATTTTGATTGAGCAGGGGTATATATATACAAATGTACTGTATCTTTTGGAGCATTTTGCAGCTGATTGGTCCTTCTACAAGTTTTGTAGCAGTCGACAGTTGATATGCAATTTTTTGTCGTCAAGATAATTGTAATTTTAAGCTAGAAATAGATCTGTGATTTTGTGAATGAACAGAGTTTTTTCTTTTATATTAATTTTCATATCAATGTAGCAATCTTCGTCTGCACAGTTACAGCAATCTTAAGTGAGAGCACCTTTTTTTGAGTGACCTTAGATCGATGTTCTTGGCTGTCTTGTTTGGAAACCAAGCAACGTCTAATGCAGGGGTTTTCACTGTATCCCATCTCGATAAATGATTGAAATTAGAATTTGTTTCCTGTTTTATCCCATTCTAAAAGTCATTGTCCCATTAGGAATCGAACGAGATCAGGATGTTTTGTTATCCTGATAGAGTAGACAATATGAGAGAAAGATTTGAATTAAAATATTTATTAAAATTTTAAATTATATAATTTATTAAATTTAATTACAACTATAAGCGTATAACTTGAACTGAAATGTATATGGGATATAACACATGATAGCAATTATAAGTGAATTTTAAGTTATAAGAGCAATAATAATAGATAAATAAAAAATATTAAGTAATTGTGTTTTTTCATTAGTTCAGATATGTTAAGTTAGTAATTTTTTTCAAAAATAAAATAAGAGATACAATATAAATAAAAGAATTATTAAATAGATAAATTTAAAAATAAATTATATTAATATCATTATTATATTGTAAAGAAAGAGACTACCTCATGCCTCTTATTCTATGTTATTAAAATTATCAATGTAAAAAGCTTAATTTTAAATAAGAATCGCTCATATTTATAATTAATATAGTTAACACAAATATAAATTATATTAATATAATTTAAATATATATATATATTTTTTTTTTAAAATAAAAAATAATATATATAATATTTAGAATAGAACGAGACATCTTGAGGGCACGCTTACCAAACTCTTTTTTTATCTCATCTTGTCTTGATTTTTTGTGTTTGGACAGACTCGTCCCGATATAATTGGGACAAAATCAAATCGATCAGGATGGATATAAGGTTAAACACCACTAGTCTAACATAATGAATTCAAGATTAATGCTTTTTTCATTAGTAACAAAATTGTAAATATTTTGGCCAAAAAAAAAATTGTAAATATGTTTAGTTCCTACTTTTTTTTTTTAATCTTTGGTAAAAAGTTCCTACTATGATTTTGTCGGTCAATTCTGTTTCAGGGTTGGGAAATAAAGGTAACGGAATTGCGTGTGAGAGGGAGGGGGGGTAAAGATATGACAAAATTGCACAACTCCACCATGTTAATCAGAGGGTAACTGATTCTTTGCATTATTTATCATGGTAAAAAAGATTCAATTATAGTTGAAAATAGTTAATCATAGTAAAGACAGAGAGAGAGAGAGAGAGAGAGAGAGAGAGAGAGAGAGAGACTTAATTTGAGAGTTTATTTTGGTTAATAGAATTGAAGTTATGTAATTAAAAACCCTTACCACATTCTACCATGGCAGAATAAAAACAAACAGGGTTAAGAAAAATCTATCATAATAAAAAAGAAAAGATTAAACTAACATGATAAGGAATTGCTACAGTGATAAAGTTTGAAAGTAAGATTACTTTATCTGTATTGAAATTTAATTTTGTGCCTATAATCTCCTGCAGTGCTTTCTAAAAGTTCAACATGCAACTTTCATGATCTATTGCAATACTTCTTGGTACCCCACGCAATCTAGCAATTTCTTGAATATGCATCTCTACCAACTTTCTTGACAAGTAATTGGCACGAATAAGCAAAAAGTGCGGCAATATCATCACTTTGTTCACTATATTTGAAGTTATACGTTTCCTTATTATGTGAAGTTATAGTCACATGAATTATATCTTGTGCAACTAGATATTATGAACAATTAATAATTATAGATATATATAACTATTAATCCATATAGTTTTAACATATTTTGGTATAAGTTTTATAGTTTTTTCATTGTTCTAGGTTGCTCTAGTTTATCCCATTTGTAATAGTAATCCCTCTATTTTTAAGTATGTTTGTAAGGTTGATGGGATGATGCTAGCAGAGTTAAATATGTTGAACTATGACTAACGTTATTAATTTGTACTCAGGTAAAATTATAATTCAACAAATTAACAGTTGTGTTCACCTCATTTTATTTTATGTTTCAACTTTCAATATGTTGAATTATAATTCTATCTCACTATAAAGATCAACAACATTACTCATAAGTTAGCATATTTAACATTATCAGTGCAATCTCATCATTCTTTTGTTAGTATTCAAAAATTAAGGGATTATTAAAACGGATATGAAGCAGTTAAAAAAAACACTAGGGAAAATAACTATAAAGTCCCTTGCAAGCATTCTAATCACCACAAAGTCCCACCAAATGCATAAACAACTGAGGCATTTGATGTGAATTGACAAACATACCCTTATCTTGAAGAAAAGGGAAGCACTCAAAAAACTTCGACAGTCCCTTCCCCTCCCACCAAGGCAACGCGTCAGTTCGCGATTGGAACTCAATCGACTATAGCAATGTGTTGCTCTTATTCCTGAAAAATTGCACTTGCTTTGTCCAGTAAAAGTTATCTACATAAGTTTGCTCGGAGAAAAAAGGGGAAAAATGGTCACACCCCCACAAATAAGTTAATAAAGAAAACAGTCCCTCTTCCCTCCCTATATCCTTTTCCTTTGAATGGAAGGAGATTTCATTATAAGCAATGCCTTCAAGAGTGCTAACAAGCTTTAGTGTGTTTGGATAAACATTCTAACTGAGGTTAGGGTGTCCCAATCCTTAGTTGGGATGTCAAAAGCTATTTGACAATAAAAAAAAATATGTTTGGATAAAAAAAAAACTATTATTGAATGAGCATTGGGGATTGAACGAGCGTTTTGGCAGAAACTCTACTTGGAGAAGCTGGTTGCGTTGGATGAAATTTTGTAGCGAATATCCAAATTACCCTTACCCTCTCTCCTTGACACACAAGCTCTCTCTCATCTTTGGTTTTGCTTTCTCCCTTACTTCGTCTCTCTCTCTCTCTCTCTCTCTCTCTCTCTCTCTCTCTCTGTCTCATTCCCTCCCTCATCCTCCCCTCACTCTCCTCTCTTCACTTGTCTGTCGTTGACTCTAATATGTTTTTTGGACTCCCTTCGTTTTTTTTTTTTTTTTGCAACACTATCACTGATTTATGCAACAAGGTCTCCGATTAGAAATTCTCCCTTGCTATCGTCCACTGTTCTTGTTATTGCTCGTCAAATATGTGTTCTATGTTGGTTCTGTTTTACCAATTGAGTGGCCAAGCTAATTTTTTTAATTGCATATATAATTTCTTTTAGGAACATTATAGATATGATTTTAATATATATATATATATATATGAGATAAGATTTTGTTTTAGGATAAGATTAGGGAGGATTTTTTTAATATGTCTTTTTTATTTTTTTATTCATAAAAGATAGATTTTTTATCATGAAAAATTATTTTTTGCTTTCTAAAAAAAATACTTTAATTATTTTTTTTCAATAGTTATAAACATAATTTATCATTTCATTCTACCTCTTTAAAATTAAGATTTTTAATTTATAAAGTTAAAGTTAAATATTTTTTTCTAAAAATATTAAACAAATCACAAATATATATATATATATATATATATATCTCATAAAATTCATGTCTTTTTTTCTCATTATACATCTAAACATACTTTTGAATCAAATCATCCAAATGAATTTTAGTTTGTTAAAAAAAAAAGTATCCAAATATAAATCATGTTACAATCACAGACTTTTTTTTCTAATCTCAATTTATTAACATCAGTTGTAAATTTTTTAATCTAAACACACAATTAAAGCCCTAAAGGTATAAATAACAAAATCATCAACAGTGTTCTCTGCTTTCTTTATATCATTATTGCTTGATATCATTAACAGTATAAATAACAAAATCCTTCTATTTTTAATTAAGCTTATAAGGATGATGAAATGACACTAACAGAGTTAAATATATTGAACTCTGACTAATGTTATTAATCTATCCTGAGGTCAAATTATGATTCAACAAATTAACAGTGTTATTCACCCTATTCTGTTTTATGTTTCAAGTTTTAATATGTTAAATCATAATTCCACCACATTAGTCACAAGTCAGCATGATTAACATTTTTTAGTACTAACTTATCATTCTTTTGGGCAAATTCAAAAATTGAGGGATTAGGGTTACATATGAGATAAATTAGAGACCTAAAGTAACAAAAAACACTACAAAGACTTGTACCAAAACACATTAAAACTATAGGAACCAACAATTATGTTTTTCAATATTCATTGTAAATGGGCATTTATAATAGTCGTTGAGAAAAAATTAAGGGAAACTCTTCTCATGTACAAAACGACCATACTTGTATGATTGTATTAATAAGTACCATCATATCTTAAGTGCACCGAACATGGTTAAAATCATCACCATCGCACTCGGATGATCCTTTACAACACTGGTCAAGGATTTCAAGGTATTCTGTTGATACTATTAACAGATTAAGTGCACACAGCGACTAAACCCAAATTATGAGAAATAGTAGGGAAGGATCACCTCTACTAGACGGACGAAACGCATGAGAATAGAAAATTATTTGAGATCCATAACCATTCTGATAACAAGATTTACTATCTATCCATTTTGAAAGCATAAGCTAACAAATTCAGAGCGTCACTGATGTTCAAGCAATGGGAAAATGCACAGCCATGTGCCACCAAGTATGATTTTAATCAAATTCCATTCAGGGAACTACAATTTCTAACTCAAATTCCTCTCCAATAAGAAGAGACAATTCAGAAACTTGAATGATAATAAACTGATTGGAACTCTCATATTGTCCCTTCACAACTGCCTGTTCAGTGTTTGATCCTTTCGAAATGCTCACCTGTTTGGTTTTCCAGCTCCTGCTGTTCAAACTCGTTCCATTAGGTATCCCTAAGAAAATTACTCTATTTATGATCCACCCTTGGTCAAGAGCAAACCTCCCATTTGTGACTTCAGATGAAACAAAAACGCTATTATTTTGTAATGCACCATAAAATTTTACCAGTGTCCACTGTCCTTTCCGTACCCCCATGTGAACTGTGTCCCCATCATCCAAATATACTTGCCCAGAACTGTTTTGGCTGAGACTAACAACAACCAAAAGTTCGAATGGTGTCTTGCGTGCAGCGTCTGTTGTCATGGCTCCACCTTGCAAAGCCAAAATATTCCCTTCATGAACATGAACATTTATGTGATCTGGTGGCGCGTCAAGCCTTACAATCCTTCCTGTTTCGACAGTCACTGAGTTTGACATATTGAAGAGGTCAAACCAACTTCCTTTGGGGAAATAAGCATCGATGGTGATTGCTCCTGGCTTTAGTACAGGCGAAACTATCACTCCTTTACCAAGAAGAAATTGTGAACTTATATCGTAAGTTGTGACATCCTCTGGAAATGAAAAGAAAAGGGGTCGCGAAATTGGGATCCCTTTTACATGCGCTTCATACATTAATGTGTAAAAGTAAGGGAGAAGGCGATAACGAAGACCAAGCACTTTTCTAGCTGATGCAGCAACTGAAGGCCAAATATAAAGCTCTTGATGAATCGTACCTATGCTTGAATGATCCCTTGCAAAGGGGTAAAAGGCTCCTAACTGCACCAGCCAAAAGAATGAAGCTTAGTTATACTCGCATGCGGAAACTTGAAAAGGATTTAAGATCAAAGGCATAATAATTTAATTTTTATGAGATGTAAGAGTTTGACTCCGAAGGCAACTAAATACTGTGAAAATGAAAGAGAAAGAGCATAAAAAATATATGCAAATAGTGAATAAATACTTCTTGACACATTCATAGGCAATGTAATTTACAATGATATCAAAACAGATAGGGCCCCCTATAGCATTAATGGAGAGCTACATTATCAAGAAAATATCTATTAAGTGTTACCAGGCTCAATAGATACAATCATTCATTCAAAGATAACCACATTTTTCTTGCAAAATAAAAAAAAAAAAAGAAAGAAAGAAAGAAAGAAAGAGATGAGGCAACGAAAATAATTATTCCTTATAGTGGAGAGACAATACTCCAGCAGATGAATGACAAAACATTCCTTTTTTTTCTTTTTCCGTCACTTGAATAAAATATCATTCAAAGAATAACAAAATGATGAAAAATCAATGTCATTTAGCCTAGAAATTCTACCTGGATCCAACGCCGACAAAGTTCTTCAGTTGTATTTCCTGAGAAGCCACATATATCTGCTCCAACCATTGGGATTCCATAGATTCCGAAATTTAAGATGGACGGTATTGAATATGCCAAATCATTCCATGTAGCAGCATTATCTCCTGTCCAGTGGGCTGTATACTTGCCTGAGCTTACAAAAGTTGATCTACTAAGAATGAATGGCCTTCTACCAATTGCATCAATTAAGGCCTTGTGTGTCACTTTGCACTCCATGAGTCCATAAAAGTTGTGCGCATCATACTCGGTGATGTTACCGTAGTGTAAACATGTTGCTGGAATTGTCTTATTATTTATAGGTCGTCGAATTCCAGCATTATTGATCTTGTAAGGAGGGTTATCAAGGTTAGAAAATGGAATGGGGGGTGAAGTGATGAAATTGGATACCTCATTCATGTCAAGCCAAAGGCCGTCAAAAGGAAGAAGGTTATGAAATAATTTGATTTCCCCACCCCAAAATGTTTGACTGAGTGGATTTAAAAAGTCAGGGAAGTAAACTAGCCCAGGCCAAACTTCACCCAAATAATTGATTCCACTACGCTTTATGTATATATCATCCTGCAAACCTCTAATAAATGTTTCATATGTCTTGTTTACACTGATACCTGTTTATAAATTTACCTTGGATTAATAATGTACAAAAATACTTCCACAAAAATGAAAAAGAGTAATTTTTTGCTAAAAAAAAAAAAAAAAACTGTCTAGTTCTAAAAGGAAAGTACCTGGATCCAAAATGAGAACATATTTCTGACCATTCTGGTGAAGAGCGTTAACAAACTTTCTCATCTTATCTAGTGGAAAGTTGATGGGATCAAGTGTAAAATCCTTATACCCATCCATGTAATCAATATCTGTCCACATTACTTCGAGGCGAATGCCTGCTTTTGCATAATTAGCAACGACATACTCAAGCTCACCTACATTCTTGTAGCCATAACGACATTGATGAAAGCCTTCACCAAAGATGTCATAACCATTAGGATTAGCAAAGAAAGTACTATGATAAATAAACAGACAACTTTAATTCACATGCAAACTCCTAATCTCAGCCTAGTGTATGGTCTTGCTATCTTTCAAAATCCTTTCTAGGACACGAGAAAACCATATATAGCCTTGCTATCTTCTTTGCCTATATTTATAAAATCCCATATAAAAGAAAAAAAATAAATACTTTTTTGGTTTATGTCCTTAGAGTTTTTATATTTTTTCTTCTACCTTGTGTGATGTAATACAAATAAGGTACTATAAATTCAAACTACAGAAAATTTTAACCGGTTCTAATCAGCATATACGTTATATTCATATTTCCTGAAGGTTACTTAATAAGCATAGCGACTGACAAGAACACAATACGAGGACAAAAACAAAGCACAGAACATGATTATAATATTCTTAAAAAAAAAAAAAACTGCACCATGTTTAATGCAGGATAAGGATACAACTTCATATAGTATAAAAAAACACGCAATCCAGAAAATATAATTAATAAATCATCATATAGTTTTATCACTTACCAAAGGACCAATATGGCATTGGAACAGGGCGGCCAATGAGCTCAGTGTACTGCTCCATCACCAGCTCCGGCGTGGGTCCAGCAAAAAAGTAAAGATCAAGAATCCCTCCGATGACCTTGTAAGTGATACGATCACCATCATAGATTATGTCCATTCCATTACTGTTGAGCAGCAAAACCCCATGAGTTGTCCCAGCCTTGACTCTTCCAACAGCAGAAGGAGAACGAACATCCATGTAAAACGGGTGAGACCCATAAAGGTTTTGATCGAGATTGGAGCTAGCAATGTCAGCATTCCACAATGTAAGGATCTGATTGGGTTGGATCTTGAAGGAACTTCTGGTGTGCTCTCCAAGACCGTACAAAGAGGCCCTATTTTTGGGTAACGATGAAGAGAGTTGAAGGTACTGGTCTTTGAAGATGAGAAACGTCGATGAGTTTTCTGGGTTTGGGGATGCGTCGAAGATGACGTCGTTTGAGGATTTGCGAGTGACCGTGAATCCAAATGGGGTGGTGTTGTGGAGGGTGAAGATTAGGTCTGAGTTAGGATGAATCAAGGAAAGTTGTGATTGTGAGCGATGTCGGTTGAGGCGGGAAGACAGATTTTGAACAGAGAGAGAACGGTGAGGGAAAAAGGAACGACGAGAAATCACTTCTTTTGGGATTTCCCATCTTTGCTTCGCTGCGTCGGTGATCCTTACTCTGACGTAATCTTTGCTCTCAAAACTGCAGAAAAGAACATTGCATGTGTAGTAGTATGAAAGTGCAACCGAACCCAACCAAATAAACACAAAAAAAAAAATATATATATATATATATATCTTTATTTCCGCACGTACTCCTTTGTTTTCTTCTTCACTCCCTCCCAACTGACTCCTTTATTTTTAAATAAAAAAATAATTAAATCATGCAATTTAATAAAATTAGTGAAATATAATAATTATGTTAAAAATTGAAAAATTTAAATTAAATTATTCTTATAATTAATAAAAATATTATCTAATAAAAATAAACAATAATGTTATGAAGGATAATTTAAAAAAAATGTGATAAATACTTTTTAAAATATGTAATTTATTTATAAATAAAAAAATTAAGATATAAATCTACTCTCAAAATTTGCACACAATGTCACGTGATATTTTCAAGTTTTTTTTTATACAATATCATCCTAACCTTTTTATTGAAATGATATAATATCATCCTCTGTCGATATTAATGCAAATATTTGACCATCAGTTTGACTGTAAAATGTCGAAGTGGCATGTCACATGTCAAATAGGCTCACCTATTAATGCCACCTAATCATCTTCTCTCCTCTGCCCCACTTCCACTTCGTCCGAAAGCCATATCCTCTTCTCCATCCATCTTCCTCTGTCTTTCTTCTCTCTCTCCTTGGCTTCATCACCATCTTCACTTCAACTTGGTCGTTCTTTGACCATGGAAGGCGAATCAGTTAGCGATAATGCCACCCTCATCAATACATTATGCGAGATTGCTTCTTCTTCCAAGGGAGAAACCATCTTCTTAGCGCCAATAACAACGCAATTATCTATCCCAACGTTGTTGTGAACAATAACCTTTCGCGCCCAATCTCACCTCTGTGGCTTCATCTTCAGATCCCACTCTTAGGATTTCTTGCCATCATGATCTTGAGAAGTCAAGCAATTACAGTGATAAGGAGTGTGATTGCAAAAACCGAACATGTTGAACATTACATTTACTGAAAACTTCAACAAGTTGTGTGTGTTCTCATCCCTGATGTTGGTGTTGTTAGTGACCGTGGCAGCGATAGTTCTAATCCCCAGTGACTTGGCTGACATTTTAGGAAGGTATAAGGCACCACCTGTAGTTCGCCCAATGTCATCGTGTTTTCCTAAATTTATTGTTGGCTTGCGATTTATTTTGTGTTTTGTCTCATCTAATTGCTGGCTTTGGGATTATTTGGTTTTGTTCTCTGGTGCTTGATTTTGAATTTGATTTTGCTCTTTTCGTGGCCGAGTTCGTTCCTTTGGTTTGATTTCTTAATTTCTCTCGTCCAAAAGTTTTCATTTTCGTTTTTGGATTTTCATTTTTATTTTGTTGGTCTATTCGTTTGGTCGAGCTTCGTTTGCGCTTGCTCCACCACTCTTGCTTTAGCCATAACATTGGTTTAGTAGCTGTGATCAGAATCGAGTAGAAATGGGGAGGAGGAAGAAGACGTGAAATGTGGATAGTGAGACGTGGGACCTACTTAAAAAATTAGGAATTTTTCTTCAAAGAAAAAAAATGATGCAGATGCCATATAAAAATATACGGGTCAACATGGTGAAATTGTCACATCGAGGTGACATTGCACTAAATTAAAAAATATTAAATCAATATTGTGCCACAAAATCTCGAAAATATCATGTGCTCTTGCATGGAAAATTTAAAAATAGATGTATACCTTAATTATAAATAAAAATAAAAATATATTTTTTAAAAAAAATATAAGATATTTTTAATTAAATTTTATTCTTCAATAAAATAATTACTTATTTTTTAATTAACTCTATCTTTTCATATTTACCCCTATTAAACACTCAACAATAAATATAAAGTCATTATTAATAAGGTATTTTTTAAAAAAAGATAATAATTAAATCTTAAAAGATTAAAAATATCTTATATATTTTAACATCCAACTTTTTAAAAAATATCTTATATTTTTTAACAAAGATAATACATGATAGTCCGTTTTATATTTGAAAACAAAAGAAGCAGTAAATATATGAGAAATGACATTTGGGCATAATGAAAATAAAATACTCCAATTATAAAAAAAAATGACAATTATTTTCTGGTTTCTTGATTTGTTTTGTCATTTTGATTTTTTTTTTTTGGGAAAATGACATATCTGCCCATCCTAGATCATGCTTAGCCTAATCTCCTTAAGAATCAGTACCTTCTTATTATTTGTATATTTGAGTATTTTATTTCTATATTACTTATTTAGTCTATTTATAAGTCATCTTTAATATATTTTCACCAAAATTATGAAAAATCTTAAAATATCTTAATTATATGTAAAAATTAAATAAATTTTTAATTTTACTCTTGTTAAATAAATATATATATATATATTAATAATGTCTTTTCCATCATGGAAGGTAAAAAGATAAATTTTTAATAAAAATTTAATAATAAGATTTATAAATAGGATAAAAAATCTTATTTTGCTGCCTTATAAACAACATTAGAGAGAGTAGTAAGTACAAATTAATTATGCAACAGAAATTATAAACTTTAGTTATTAATAAGGTCTCAAGTAGTTTTATAACCTAATGCTAAGTAGCCGGTTGTCAATTCAATCCCACTTATAAACATCAAATCATCAATGCTTGTTCCTCTAATTCAAAAAGAAAGTTATAAATAAAGATAAATTAAAAAATAATTACTCTCAGCTAATTAATGCCTACCTCTCTCTAATTAAAAAAAAGTTATAAAAAAAGTTAAAATTAAAAAAAAAATCAATTTCTCATCCGATTTTTGAAAAAAATGAAGTGGATGGTTGACTTACCTGGCTGCAAGGGAGAGACGAGGAATATCAGGTCCGAAAACAGGGGAGGCCTTGATGAGATCAAGAATGGCAATCAAAGATCTCCGCGACACATCACTGCTCACACTTCCAATGGTGTAGCCATAGCCCACACCTTCTTCTGCTTTCTGCGACGAAGACGAAGAAGAAGAATCTGGTTTCACAGAGCCAACGAATAAGATGAGGCAGAAGAAGACGAAGAAGAAGCTTGCAGAATCCATGGCATCTTCTAATTAAAGTTGCTTTTGTGTGAGTGGTGATGAGTGAATAGCGATGAGGATAGAAAACAATCGACGGCCTATCTACAATATATTTAAATAATGATATATGCAAAAATGTTGGAAGCAACGGAGGAGGTTTTGTCTGCAAGTTGACTGATAGATGAGTGAGAGATCGTATCAGTAGTTATTGCTTATTCAAACCAACAAATATATACATATGGTTTTTATTTTAAAAAGAAAAAAGAAAAAGCTCTTCCGCCTCCCAAAAATAATTTTAAGATTTAAAATTTTATCTAGTGTAAACGTTTTTAGAGCAAAGGGATAAAAGTACTCACAAAATAGTCAGCGACGAGCACCAAGTATCATAAAGTGACGAAAAGGGTAAAAATACCCATAACGTTATATGGATGGGTGCAAAAGTAATCAGATCGTTAACTTTGACTTAATATCGTTAACTTTGACCGTTAAATGCTGACTATACATGCCACGTGTCAGTCTTTACTGACGTAGACTAAAAAAGGGGCAAAAATACTCACGAAGTCATTTGCCAGGAGCAAAAATACTCATAACGTTACCAGAATTAGTGTAAAAGTGATCAATACATCCAATCCCTTAAATATTGACTGTTTAACTGACAACTAAGTAGAAGTTGATTATTTTTCGCTGACGTAGATAAAAAATATTCCTAGATGAAATTCTCTGAAAGTTAATCAGTTATTGCATAACTATCATGTGAGAAAATGTCATTTTGACTAAATATCAAATTAAATTGCTTTTTTTTTTGCAATAGTGGTGAAAATCATTTGAAAATTTTGAATCTATCGTGAATGCAATTGCTTAAGGTTGTGACAATGTTCTTAAGTTAAATATGCTCAGTCTTGATCTTCGATTTTGAACAACCTATCTTACTATGTTAAATCTCAAGTTTTACAGACAAGAAATAGGGAGAAAAGAAAGGAGCGAGATACGTGATGATGGAAAGAAATTATATGGCATTGATTTTAATAAATTGGTCACTATTATATCTATTAAAGTAATATTATAAGTACTCATACAATGATCGATCAACATCCATAAAAATTCATCTAAAAATATTTTTTCTCTACATCAATGAAAGAATAGTCAACTTTTACTTAGTTGTCAAATAAACAGTTAATATTTAATGGATTGGATGTATTGGTCACTTTTGTACCAATTCTAGTAACGTTATGGATATTTTTGCTCATGGCCGATGACTTCGTGGGTATTTTTGCCCCTTTTTTAATCCACATCAGCAAAGACTGACATGTGGCATGCACAATCAGCATTTAACGATCAAAGTTAATGGTGTTAAATCAAAATTAACAGTTTAGTTACTTTTGCACCCATCCATATAATATTATGGGTATTTTTATTTTTTTCGTCACTTTAAAATATTGAGTGTCCATTGTTGATTACTTTATGAATTTTTTTGACTTTTTGCCCATGTTTTTAATTTAGAGTCTTTGACTTGGTTCTCTTTTCAAAATTTTATACACAAGTTTCGTCTTGAAAAACTGTTTTCAAGTAAATGAAAACGTTTGTGTTTAAGTTTTCTTTGAAATCATTGATAATAGCTGGTTTAAGCAGAAGGTTTAATTCTCGTGAAAGAAATACGCATCCATATCTTGGTTTTCACTTTAACAACTGGTCTTTGACCACCCCGAACTATTTCGAAATTTTAATCCTTCTAGTATAGGTGTTTTAAATTTAGAGTCTTCAAATTTAATGTCAAAATTTATATATCAGTAAAGAAAAATGTGTTTAATTATGAATGAAATGAATTAGAGTCAAATCAAAATCACTGCAAAAAAAAATATATTTTATTTTGAATTCTAATGAATTTAGCATGGAAAGTAATACTAGTACCTCAATTATTTTCCCCACTTTTCGTTATGACTTATGAACCTTATATCCAACCATTTAGCGCATTTTTTCCCATTAATAATACATAATAATACGCTTTAAAATTAGGTAGCAGATAATACAACAAAAAGATAATAACAAAATCAGGATTTAAGCAGAACAATACTAAATAAATGGCATTGAACAGAAACAATGCCTGACCCACATTTATTATTATTTATAGTAAAAGATAAGTAGAACATCTAACTCGTCATCCATTATTATTCTTTCTGAAAGCAAAAGAACACAAAATAAGAACCTTATGGTGTAACCTAAAAGTGGATTTTATGGATACAATGCCCTTCAAGGGATCTCATGTTCCACCTTGAATGCCTTTCCAATAGGCAGAGTCAAGTTTGAAACTTCAATAGTAACAAACTGATTGGAACTGTCTAATATCTTCACAACTGCTTTTTCCTCTGTGCTTGCTTCCTTCACAATGCGCAGCTTTTTGTTATCCCAATTCCTAGTGTTCAAAGTCTCATTACCACTAGGTATCCCTACGAAAGTTACTTTATTTATAATCCACTTTTGCTCCAGAGCAAAGCTCCCATTAGTGACTTCAGATGCAACAAAAACACTATTGTTATTGGACAAAGCACCATTGAATCTTACCAGTGTCCAATTTCCATTCCCTCCTCCCATGTCAAGTGACTCTCCATCATCCAAATATACTTGCCCTGAACTGTTTCTGCTGCTACCAACAACAACCAAAAGCTCGAAGGGCGTCTTTCGTGCAGCATCGGTTGTATTGGCTTCACCTTGCATAGCCAAAATGCTACCTTCATGAACATGAACGTTTATGAGATCGGGCGGGGCATCAAGTGTCACATTCTTTCCTGTTTCCACGGTCACTGATGAGTTTGAGATATTGAAGAGGTTGAACCAATTTCCCGCCGGGAAATAAGCTTCGACAGTGGTTGCTCCTGATGTTACAACAGGTGACACCAGCACCCCTTTACCAAGTAAAAATTGTGTGTTTATTTCATAGGTTGCCACATCCTCTGGGAATGAAAAGAAAAGGGGTCGTGCAATGGGTATCCCGCTCACATGTGCTTCGTACATTAATGTGTAGAAGTAAGGGAGAAGGCGATAACGAAGACCAAGCACTTTTTTAGCTGATGCAGCAACTGAATCCCAAAGATAGAGCTCTTGACGATTTGAACTTTTGTCTGAATGATCTCTGGCAAAGGGGTAAAATGCCCCTAACTGCACGAGGACATGATAAGGAAATTAATTGATGAACTTCCACAAGACTGAATAGTTTTACGTTTCATAAATAAAGCCTCTAAATAATGCAGAAGTGACAAAGAAAAAGCCAAGGAAATATATTCACTTTATGAATGAATACTTTTTTGACACATTAACAAGTAATATTGTCTACAATAGAAGCAACTATTCATTGTCAAGAAATATGACTATCGTGCAAGAGAAACAACTATCCATTCCCCCCCCCCCAAAAAAAAAGCGTACTTTCTCTGTAAAAGAACTGAGGCAAGAAAAAATTATTTCAATATGCCATAACAACGATGATACTTCTGCAGATGAACGACATAACATTCTTGTTTTCCTTTTTTCTGCAGTCAAAAATAAAATACCATTTGAAGAACAACAAAATTGCAAATTTTACCTGGATCCAGCGGCGACAAAGTTCTTCGTTTGTACTTCCTTTGAAACCACAGATATCTGCTCCTACCATTGGGATTCCAAAGATTCCAAAATTTAAGATGGATGGTATTGAGTATGCCAAATCATTCCACGAAGCACCATTATCTCCTGTCCAGTGGGCTGCATACTTGCCCGAGCTGACAAAAGTTGATCTACTGAGAATGAATGGCCTTTTCCCAGTTATATTTGTTAAAGCCTTATTAGTTGCTCTGGACTCTAAGAGTCCAAACAAGTTGTGGGCATCATACTCAGTGATGTTTCCATGGTGCAAACATGTTGCTGGAGCAGTCCTCTCATTTATGGATCGACCATTGTTAATCTTGTAAGGAGGGTTGTCAAGATTAGAAGAATCAATGGGAGGTGAAGTGATGAAATTGGCTATCTCATTCATATCAAGCCAAAGACCATCAACAGGAAGAAGGTCAAGAAATGTTTTGATTTCCCCTTCCCAAAATGCATCACTGCGTGGATTAAAAAAGTCAGGGAAGAAAACTTGTCCAGGCCACACTTGACCTAAATAATTGGTTCCATTGCGCTTTATGTAGATATCATCCTTCAAACCTCTTTTGTAGGTTTCATATGTCTCATTTACACCAATACCTGTTGATAAATTTTTCTTAGAATAATAAGATAATGATACATCCACAAACAAAAATAGAGTAACTTTTAATTTAAAAAAACAAAACAAAACGTAGTCTCAAAGGAAAGTACCTGGATCCACGATTACAACATATTTCTGACCATTTTTGTGAAGAGTGTCAACAAAAGTTTTCATCTTATCTAATGGAAAGTTGATGGGATCAAATGTGAAATCCTTATAAGCTTCCATGTAATCAATATCTGTCCACATTACTTCGAGAGGTATGCCTGTCTTTGTATAATTAGCAACGACAAACTCAAGATCACTCACATTCATGTAGCCATAGCGACATTGATGAAAGCCTTCATAAAAAAGGTCATAACCATGTGGGTCAGCATAGATAGTACACTATGGACTAATAAATATATATGCAATTTCAATTTACATTTGACATCTTAATAGTTTTTGTATTTTCTTCTACCTTATGTGTAATACAAATTCCAATTAGCAGTGCTTCTTAATAGGTTGTAATCAGCATGCAAATTGTAAAAGCTGGCATGAACTTGAGATGCAACGTGTTAAATACTAGACAAGAATAAAACTTGTGAAGTGTCTACCTTCGTAGAATATATGACCAAACCAAACATGCATGTGACCAAGCAAGTACAAAATTAAATCTTAATAATCAATCTATTACTTACCAAAGGACCAGTACGGCATCGGAGCAGGGCGGCCAATGAGTTCTGTATACTGCTCCATCACCAACTCCGGCGTGGGTCCGGCGAAAAAGTAAAGGTCAAGAATCCCTCCGATGATTTTGTAGGTGATACGATCACCATCATAGATTATGTCCATTCCATTACTGTTGAGCAGCAAAACCCCATGAGTGGTCCCAGCCTTGACTTGTCCATCAGAAGAGGGAGAACGAACATCCATGTAAAACGGGTGAGACCCATAAAGGTTTTGATTAAGATTGGAGCTAGCAATGTCGGCATTCCACAATGTAAGGGTTTGACTGGGTAGGAGCTTGAAGGTATTCTTCGTGTGCTCTCCAAGACCGTACAAAGAGGACCCGTTTATGGGCAACGAGGAAGAAATCTGAAGGTACTGGTCCTTGAAGACGACAAATGTCGATGAATTTTCAGGGTTTGGAGAAGTGTCGAAAATGGTATTGTTGGAGGATTTGCGAGCGATCGTGAAGCCAAAAGGAGTGGTGTTATGGAGGGTGAAGATGAGGTCTGAGTTGGGATCGGTGACTGAAAATTGTAGTTGTGAGGGAAGCGAAGATAGATTCTGAGGAGAGTGAGATTGACGAGGAATCAATTCTTGAGGGATTTCCCATCTTTGGTTCGAAGCGTCCGTGATTCTCACTCTCAAGCGATCTTGGGTCTCAAAGCTGCGTTCTCATAACAACGCACATGCAAAAAATTAAAAGACAGCACATTACCCTTCTTACCAAAATAAGGTAATATTAGCATGCATGTCATTACATTTTTACTTAATTTTAAATTAGTAGTTCACTACAATTTATATTACTTTAATTGAATTTTTTTAATTTTTAAAAATTGAAATACTTAAATTTTAAAAAAATTCAGAATTTGATATTTTCACTAAATGATTATATAATTTTAGAATTAATTACATGAGGTTTACAGCTCATCGAAACAAAATTTTTAACTGTAACTTTCTGATAGTTAAGTTTAAAATTTTTTAAAAAATAAAAAAATTAACTAACAAGTTCTTCTAATTTTTATTAATTTTGAATTAGGTTTCTATAATTTATTTTATTTTAATCTAATTTTTATAGTTTGATTGACTAAATATACAAGTCCCTTAAGGTTAAAATTATTAATAGATGGTTAACTTTTCCACAAACAAAATAAATTTTAAGATTTATAGAAAAATTGATTTAACACTTTTAGCTAGCAAAAAAAATTGATTCAGTACAATTTGTATATTTTTATTATTTTTTATGAAAATTCTATGTATATAAAAGTTATTTAGAAAATATAATCTAATTGTAAAAATTTTCAATACTACACATTATGTCATTAATTATAGAATTATGCAATATTTTAATAAAAATATAAAATTTTTTAAAATAAAAAATTCAACAATTTTAATACTTAGAGTTAACATATTTAACCAACCAAACTATAAGGTTTTAATTAAAACCAAAGTAAATTATATAGATTTAATTTAAAATTGAAGAAAACCATAACTGCATGCAGAGTAATTTTTCCAAAAATAATTATAAAAAACCCAACTGTTAATCCAGTAAAATTACCTGACAGTAAGGCCAAGATGAGGAATGTCAGGTCCATTAACAGAGGAGGAATTGATGAGATTAAGAGTAGCGCTCAAGGATTTATTTGAGGAATCACTGCTCACATTTTGAACAGTGTAGCCATGGCCAACAGCTTCTCCATCATTTTCTGCATTTCCATGAAAGCTTGACAAAGAAGAAGAATGAGAATGAGATTCAACAGAGCCAGAAAGAATAACACAGATAAAGATGGAGACATAGAGGACAGAGGGAAGTGAAGTCAAAGTGGCTCTTTTATGACTCATAGAAGCCATGGCCACCAAATTAAGCCGAGAGTGACTTTTGTTTATGAGACTAGAAAATGAAGGCCAATATGCCAATCATCAGAATCATTCAATGATATATATGCAAAAACATTGGAACGACAGTGGATTTTATAAGAAAGTTCAATGATTGATAAGACAACAAATAAATAGGTTTTAGCACAATACCAACAACATCATATTTACTCACATCTATCAATAATTCGGTGCTTATCCTAGACATGAGCATTATATGTTTTTGTTTAATTGAGATAAGATCTAGATCACTTATTCAATTTGGATAAGAATCATATTATTATGTTTATTTAAATAATTATATAACAAATAACTGAGTTTAATTAGCCATTAATTATTGGCATTCTACTGTACAAGTTAAGTAATAAGAAGTAATTAGCAATTGGCGATTGGCATATTAGACAGATACTGAAAATCACCACTGCAAATGGTAGGTGATAGAGTGATATTACATTTATCAGGAAAACATTACTCACTTCGTTCTTGTTTATAAGAGAAACTATTACATTTAGCTTTTTTTTTATATATATAAGCAAAATCATATTTTTCAATAAACATTTATTACAAATTTCTTAAATTACCCTTCATGATTTTATCATTCACAATTTTAAGAAATAATTGATGAAAACTTGATTGGCACAATTAATGAAAGGTATTTTGGTTTAAGTATTTTATTTTTAGACACAATTAATATAGTTAATTAATTTTTTTAAATTATATGATACAGCTTTTTTCTCCTACAAATAAAAATAAAGAGAGTATGTGTGTAGATTGGCACGTCAAATTTGGCATTAATCAAAGTTATGAGTGTAAAGTGCTTGAGAGATCTCTTGCCGTGGTGACATGCACCCTGGTTTCAATTTACTACTGTTATATAGTTTTGCTTGGGCTTATGCCCCGTTTACTAGTAATAAAAGGAGACTTTGCCCAATTGTTATTACTTAAAATTATCTAGGTTAGCCAAAAATCTAATGAATTTGTATAAACACTTATCTGAAAATTGTAATAAAAAAGAATCAATAAAAATGGATCAAACGAACTAAGAAAATAATCAAGAAAAAACATAATCATCAATCCATGTATTTTCATTATGTTTTGCTTTTAGTTCTTTCAATTGTTCCCAATGTTTTCGATTCTTATAGTTTTAACAAGATTATGTGACGTTTATTACTTAAATCTTTATAGTTTCAATGTCTTCACTTTTTATAAAAATTAAAAATACTAAAAAAACTACAGAAATTAAAAGAAAAATCTGAGAAAATTATAGAAATTAATGATTTTGTTTTCTTAATAATCAAATACAGGTTCAACTGATTCATATCTTTTAAAAAAAATTAATTTTGGTACAAAATGGCATTATTATTTTTTTGGATAAAACTTTTCTTGATTCAATATTATACTTATGTTGATTTTATATTTAATTAGGTACATTTTCTCATGCATTGCATGAAACTTAAAAAACAAGTCACATTAATATTGATTTGATTAATGCCCCAAAATAAAAGATTGATTAATAAATTATTTTTATTATTATGAGTGTAACTTATATGTATCATCGAACGCGACAGCTTTAATTGTAGTTCATGTATGTGTATATACTTTGGTGATTGAGTGTGGGATTTACATTCGTTGGATTTTCCATTGAAAAAAAAAAAAATATATATATATATATATAGAGAGAGAGAGAGAGAGATATGTGTGTGTGTGTTTTTTTTTTTAATGTGTTCAATGAATAGAGAGAGAATGCATATCTTCACTGTTCAGTGAAGAAAAAATTAAATACATTTAATATATGTACAATGAACAAAAATTTAGAAACGTTAATTAGTCTGCTAATACAGATATACCACAATATGATGACTTTGTGATGAGATAAAATATTGGCTAGCTATCTTATTCTACAATTTTGTAAAAATGTTATAATTTGATATATATATTAATCAATCAATATACTATATAAAATTAAGGTTATTTTTTATCACTATTTATGATTTTATCACAAATATATCTTGTTATGCAGTGTATGGGATAATAATGTAATACATGAAATAAAGAGTATCATGTACTACCAGCTAGCTGACTGTTGTCTTTGTGATTCATTGCTTGCCGCGAACTAATTGGGCATAGGTTCAATGCAAACAAATAAAAGGAGTTTCATATACTGAGAGTATATATGAATCTCCCTTAATATGTAAAAGGGAAAAGATAAACTTCTCACATTATTAAAATCGTTCATATGTCAAAGTTAAAAATCTGTATTTAATTGTTGTTCATAAAATATAATTGCACCGTGCAATTTATTTAGCTAATCACACTAAATAAAATAAGGCTCTTTTTTTTTTTAAGCCAGCAGTGATATAAGGTTTATTATCGTATAAGAGCTGTGAAAAATGAATCATCAACCACTTATCATTATGTTAAATCATATACAACAATGTTTATTCAACATTAAGCTAGATCAATCATATAATTTTCCACATTTTATATTTTTACTTAATTTTAAAGAATGCAAAATAAAAAATAAACATAATATCTTAATTGTCAGCTGTTAAAAAATAATGATTAAATAAAAAATAAGACAAACAAAACTGAAGTAATCCGGGTACAATTTTGCGCAAGGACCAAAAGGTCCAAATATTCAGGCAGAAGTCCCAACGATTGAATTAAATATTTCAGGGGACCATGGTCTTGGAGGGACAATATCTATTTGAGTGAAAATACTAAAATGCCCTTAAAGAGAGTAGCAATTTAAAAAATAAAAAGAAAGAAGAAACCGAGCAGGAGATCAAGCAACATTTTTCAAGCGCGGTTAGGAGAAGAGCCGCAGCTGTACAAAAAACCAACCCGACATGACATTGATCTAAACTGAAGTCTCATTTTTTTTCATAAAAAGATTGAGTTAAGTAACTCATGATTTAATCTAATCCTCATATAATATAAAGCTGAAAATTTTCAGATTGATCCAACAAGATTAGAAATTGATCATAGTTTTATCTAGTACTTCACTTTATTATTTTTTATTTTTATTTTGGAGATATAGCAATTTATTTTAACATAATAAACTTAATTAACATAATAAAATTACTTATAATCATATAAAATTTATCACAATAATAACAATTATAAATTAACAACAATCTCCAACAATAACGAAAAAATATTTTAATTACAATATAAATAATTCAAATTAAACAACATTAAACAATCTTTAATATATTTAGAGTACATTACATTAAATTTTACTCAATATTTATGACTTCACAAATATAAAACACAAAAAATTATTAAGTATTATTATAAATTAACTTATTATAATAATAATTAATAAGTTAATTATAATTATATTGAATAAATTTTTATGATCGGATCGGACTGAGTGATCTAGATGCTTCGATCTCTTGTCCAATTTAATATGAAAAAAAATCTGATCTTTTTGGTTCTTTTAGTTTTGAAAAATTAATTTTTATCCGGATGAAATAGAATCGGATTAGTCTTGAATTGGACAGGATCAAACAGGACTGAAGGATTTTTGTACAGGCCTAAGTGAGGGCATTTGAAGGAGGCTCGTCGCATCGTCGGTTAGTTTGGCAGTGGCGGCAGCGACGGAGATTTGTTTTCCGGTGAAATGACTGTGTTTGGTTTGCATCCCAACTAGATTGGGATGTAAAAAGCTCATTGGATGGTTGAAAGTTTTGTTTGGTTTAAAAAATTCTGAGAAGAGGGCTGGGGAGAAAAAGTGCTCTGGAAGTGAAGCTAAAGGAGAGAGCTTTTCTCCCACCACGCGTTCAGGTCTGCACATTTGCATCGGAAAAGTCAGACTTGTCCCACCTGTGGCCGTGAGTAGGGCTGAATGTGGAAGGGATCCCATCACCCCTGCTAGGCCCAATGTGAAGTTCGGTCGGCGCCCGAGCACTCGGTTAGGGATTGGTTGAAAGAAATTTTTACAAATATATTTTTAAAAATATATAAAAGAATTTCTTTCAAAAAACATTTATATATAATTATTATCATTTAAAATATATTTTTTTCCAGATTAAAAATATATTCTTTATAAAATTAATATTAAAATTAAAAGTAATGTTTTTAAATTACATATCATCAGCAATTGTCAATTTTTTTATATAATATTAAGTTAAAAACAAATTTTAAATTTTAAAAGAGATTAAAAATTGTAAAAATAAGAAATGTCCGAAAAATTCATAAAAATAATATAGTTTAATTACAGTAACTTTTAATAAAAATAATATCATAACATAAATTTTATTCACACAAAAAATATTTAAAAAAATAGCACATTCGGGTCAAGTCATCTATATTTGACCCTTGCCTGATACCTAACCCAATTTGGCCGAATGGCTCGGATAGTGCTGGCTTGATTAGGCTTTCCACAATGTGAATAACCCTACTTACAAGGCTGACACATGTTATTAGAAGATCTTTTTCGTTTGCTTTCACTTTCTAATTTTAACACCACTTATTTTGAGATTGAAGAAGAAATGAAAAAATAATAGAGACTTACTATTATTTTGTTTGATTTGCATAAAGTATATTTCTCTTATCATCTAATATTTAGTATTTTAATTTTATAAACTAAGCTCAATGTAAAAAATTTTGTTAATAAAGCCAACAATATTATGATTAAAAAATTAAAAAACACTTTATAGAATTAAAAAAATAAAATAAAATCTCGATAAGATTAAAAGTATAACTTACTCTAGTTATTTAAAAAGGAAAGAAATGATTAAAAGCATACTCAGTTGATTGCATTAATCACAACTCAATGCCAAGTAATTAAAAAGGAAATTTCAAACGAATCATCCACTCCAAAGGGCAAACGTCCCCTGATCACCCAATGGCCATTCACATCTTCTCACCCATCCGCCAGCAATTCAAAATTTAAGACACATCACAATTAAGAGCCAAGTCAAATTATTGAATTATTCAAAGCATTGTTGTTGTTCAATTCAAACATTGGAAAATAAGCAGAGAACAGGGGTTTCATAGAACTTCTTGTTTAGGAGACCTTGATTTCCAAATTGAATTCCTCTCCAATAAGCAGAGACAATTCTGAAATTTCAACAATAACAAATTGTTTGGAACTGTCAAAATATCTCTTTATAACTCTCTTTTCATCTGTGTTTGATTCCTCCATGATGCCCAACTCTTTCTTTTCACAAATATTGCTCAATCCGTCTCCACTTGGTATCCCCAGAAAGGTTACCTTATTTATGAACCACCTTTGGTCAAGAGCAAACCTTCCATTTGTGACCTCAGATGCAACAAAAACTCTATTGTCGCGCAATGCACCATAAAATCCTACCAGTGTCCATTGTCCTTTCCCTCCCCCCATGTCAAGGTCCTCCCCGTCATCCAAATATACTTGCCCAGAACTGTTTGTGTTGCTACTAATAACAACCAGCAGTTCAAATGGCGTCTTACGTGCAGCTTCTGTTGTCATTGCTTCACCTTGCAAAGCCAAGATATTACCTTCCTGAACATGAACATTTATGTGATCAGGTGGTGCATCAAGCGTCACGTTCTTTCCTGTGCTCGCAATCACTGAGTTTGAGATATTGAAGAGGTCAAACCAGCTTCCTTTAGGAAAATAAGCATCAACAGTGATTGCTCCTGGCTTCAGAACAGGTGACACCATCACTCCTTTGCCAAGCAGAAACTGTGAGCTTATTTCGTAAGTTGCGGTGTCCTCAGGGAATGAAAAGAAAAGAGGTCGCGCAATGGGTATCCCTTTTACATGTGCTTCATACATTAACGTGTAGAAGTAAGGTAGGAGGCGATAACGAAGATTAAGCACTTTTCTAGCTGATGCAGCAACAGAATCCCAAAGATAGAGCTCTTGACGGATTGAAGTTCTATCTGAATGATCCCTTGCAAAGGGATAAAATGCCCCTAACTGCAATATGAGGACATCCTTAAATTTACTGATAAGCAGCTTGTGAGATGCAATATTAAGAGGATATAAGGTCATATATAAAAAAGTTGATGGCATCCTTTAATTTTTACGAGACAATAGTTTTACTTTTCATAAATACAAATGTTAGACACAGGACACATTACACTAGTTCAGTGTCATAAGAGACAAATGTTCTCCATAACAAAAAAAAAAAAATGAGAGATAAATTGCTCGCATTTGCCATATACAAAGAAAATAATTTTCAGGTCAACAAAATGTTTTCGGGATGGACACTATAGGGCATATGATAATAAACAAAAAATTATAATGATTTAAAATACACACCTATTATATGAAAGAAGTTAATCTAGCAACTGTATGATTAAAAAAAAAAGATAATATAATATATTAGATTTCTGATAAAATAACTTCTGTAACCCACATAGCTTTAGGAATTTGAATTACAGTACTTATGACATGAAGACATATTTTTAAAGTATGTCTCAACTCATGTGGCCTATTTCGCTCATTCATTTTACTAAAAAAATATGTGAATAATTTCAAGTAAGAAAAGGAAAAACTATCTTTAAAAACAAAAAGAAATGGAAAAAGTAAATACCATGCAGAGTAAAAGAATAAGGAAAGAAAATGATATAAACAAAAACATTGAGGAGCTATATGTAATTTGATTGGGAGTTACATGCCATCTTTTATTTCCTTTTCTTTTCGTTTTTTGAGGGACCATAAATTTTACAAAAGCTTAGATATGTCCATTAATATTTTCCAAACTAGGAAGGACGGCCTTGGCCTCTATTTATCTCCCCTTCATCCACTTTCGCATATCAATGACCTTCCAAAGAACAACAAACTGCTAAAACATCGAAGTGATTAAGACTAAAATTTTTACCTGTATCCAACGCTGGCAAAGTTCTTCAGTTGTATCTCTCGAGAAGCCACATATATCTGCCCCAACCATTGGAATTCCAAAGATTCCAAAATTTAAGATGGATGGTATTGAGTATGCCAAATCATTCCATGTGGCAGCATTATCTCCAGTCCAGTGGGCTGTATGCTTCCCTGAGCTTACAAAAGTTGATCTACTGAGAATGAACGGCCTTTTCCCAGTTATATTTGTTAGGACCTTGTTAGTTGCTTTGGACTCTAACAATCCATACAAGTTGTGTGCGTCATACTCAGTAATGTTACCGTGATGTAAACAAGTTGCTGGAATTGTATTATTATTAATGGGTCGAAGACTTCCAGCATTATTAATCTTGTAAGGAGGGTTGTCCAAGTTAGAAGATGGAATGGGAGGTGAAGTAATGAAATTGGATAACTCATTCATGTCAAGCCAAATACCATCAAAAGGAAGGAGGCTCTGAAATAATTCAATTTCCTTAGCCCAAAAGAGTTCGCCAAGTGGATTTAGGAAGTCTGGAAAGTAGACTGGTCCAGGCCAAACCTTACCCAAATAATTTACTCCACCATGCTTTATGTAAATATCATCCTGCAAACCTCTAATAAAGGTTTCATATGTCTTGTTTACATTGATACCTGTTTAAAATTTTTCTTTGCATTAACAATGCTCAGAACTTCTACAATCAAAAGAAGAGTAATTTTCGCTTGAGAAAAAAATATATATATGGTGCTCTAAGGAAGGTACCTGGATCCAAAATCAGCACATATTTCTGACCATTTTGGTGAAGAGTGTCGACAAATTTTTTCATCTTATTCAGTGGAAAGTTGATTGGATCAAGTGTAAAATCCTTGTACGCATCCATGTAATCAATATCTGTCCACATTACTTCAAGAGGTATGCTTGCTTTTGCATAATTAGCAACAACAGTTTCAACGTCACTTATATCCTTGTAACCCCACCGACACTGATGAAACCCTCCAAAAATGACATCACAACTTGGGGGTAAGCACAGAAACTAGACACAAGGTTACCCAGAATAAACAAACTACTTAAATTCCCAAGATTTTAATGTCTGGCAAGTGTGAATAATTACATCTATATTTCAACTCACCTTACAAAATCATTTCTACAAAAGAAAAATACATTAGGTACTTTATATATATATATATATATATATTTTCCTTCTCAACTCCACATATAATAGAAAGTAAATGTAACAACTTTTTTTCTGGTAATGTCATAGCAGATTTAAATTTTTCTTCTCCCTTTAGTGACATAAAAAAAATAAAATAATATGTGCACCCATATATTTCAATGACAACAATATTTAGTCACGGTCCAAACTCATGTTCTCTACCCCACTGGTACAATTGATGGTTGCATCTGAACATACTAATGAGTAATAAAGTCAACTGGTAGGCTTAGGGTGAAGGAAATTATATGAGGATAAAGTAAAAAATCTCGACACAATATTGTCAAACAAATTAGGTACAAATATCATCAAACTCAAGACACCAAATATAGACATGATAGATCAATTCATAAAATCACATCATAAACTGACCTTAACTCCCAAGAAACACAAACACAACAACTACCAACAACTTCCTACGCACTAACCTAGTGGAAAGAACATGCACTGAGGTGGAGTAATCTGTTATCTTACGGAGTAAGAACTGTATTTCACATCATCAATACATCAAAGTGCATGTAACTTCTCCCCCACATGCCACTATTATAAGCCCACTAAAGATACGTAACCCTTAGTTAGAGAGGACGATAGGAAATTACCCATAACTGCCCCAATGCACATCAAGCATGGATTCATGAAATTCACCAAAAATTTAAGATTCTATTGATATGCACAAAAATACAACTCTGCAAAACAAACAATATGTCGAGTCTCATTACGCTATTCTATTTAAAGCAGTCTGTAATGGAATCTTTTGCAGTCTTTGTTTTCATACAAAGTGAGACCAAAAAAACATTCAATCAAGCAACAGAACTGTGGAATAGAAAATTACCAAAAGACCAATATGGCATCGGAGCAGGGCGGCCTATGAGGTCCGTGTACTGCTCCATCACCAACTCCGGCGTGGGTCCAGCGAAAAAGTAAAGATCAAGAATGCCTCCGATGACTTTATAAGTAATACGATCACCATCATAGACTACGTCCATTCCATTGCTATTAAGTAACAAAACCCCATGAGTGGTCCCAGCCTTGACTCTTCCATCAGCTGAAGGAGAACGAACATCCATGTAAAATGGGTGAGAACCATAAAGGTTTTGATCGAGATTAGCACTGCCAGTGTCAGCATTCCACAAGGTGAGAGTCTGATTGGGTTGGATTTTGAATGAACTCTTGGTGCGCTCTCCAAGACCGTACAAAGAAGCTCCATTTCTGGGCAGCGAGGAAGAGAGTTGAAGGTACTGGTCTTTGAAAACAGAAATGTCGATCGCTTTTTAGGGTTTGGAGAAGCGTTGAAGATGATGTCGCCTGAGGATTTGCGAGCGAGCGTGAACCCAAAAGGGGTGGTATTGTAGAGGGTGAAGACGATATCAGAATTGGAATTGATCAAGGAGTACTGTAGTGAATTTGAGGGATTCTGATGCTGAAGGAGGTGAGAAGATTGATTTTGGCGAGAGAGGGAACCGTGAGAAAGAAAGGAACGACGATGAATCACTCCTTGTGGAATTTCCCATCTTTGTTTCGCAGAGTCGGTGATTCGTACTCTGAAGCAGTCTGGACTCTCAAAACTGCATTCAAAAAGTTGTGCAAGTGAGCTATCAAAAATACAGAGTTTGTTAGGAATAGGCTGTGCCTAGTGGAATAAATTAGCTCCTCACAATTGAGAAACGAAGTCTATAAGAAGAGATATTCATATTTAGTAACATTGTATCAAACAGAATTACTGGAGGATACCGCCATCAAACGAATATAGTTTGGTTTTGGGACGCCAGCTTTCGAACGGAAGTAAGCCTCATGGCGACGGAGTAGCTAACAAGTACAGAGTTGCAGTCATGTCTCATGTTGGTTGTCTGGTAAAATAAAAAATTGGAATGGATTGGGTTTAAGTTATTTTTATATGAATTAAGATTTTTCCCGACTCAATTTATATTGCGCTAACCTACCAACACATTTAACTTTTTTTATAAAAAAATTACCTATAAATACTACATATTAATGTTACATCTAATTTAAAATTCACATCATAGCGTAATTATTTGTGTGGAGTAGTCAAAGCTCAAGTCTTCTTAGAAGTAGAAAGAGCACGGGTAATGAAAAGAGGGAGAGTTGGATGCAATTTAAGAATTTGGGTTGGGTTCGTTTGTTATTTCGATTTCTTTTTCGTCTGTTTTGTCGGTTTTTTTAATGAATGGTTCTTGAAATTAGGACCTTTTTTTTTCTTGTCATGGTTTGTTTTTAAACAAAATATAGATTAATTGGGTCAATCCTAACTTATAGGCTAACCTATTCAATTCAAGGCCTAAATGATCTGGATGGAAAAATCCTTTTTCATTTAAATGAAGTTTTTTGCAACTCAACTTGATTTACATAGCAAGTTATTCGCGGTAATCCATATAACACAACTTATTCTCAGCTTTATTTTCATGCACGAAATTTTTAAACTGCTCAATATAAAATATAAGATTTATTAGTTTGTTTACCTAGGATAAAAAAAGTTACAAACAGTAAAAGTTAAAAGAGTGGGTGAAGCTTATCGACTATCCAATACAATGATCAATCCGATTGCTTAATGATACTAATATTTGATATGGCGTCAAACCTTCTTGAACGTACCATGAAGCCATCAGAAAGCAATACAAATTTGTCTTATTTATAATTGAGAATCTCAATTGTCAATTATTTAAATTAATATTTATAATTTATTTCAAAAAATTTATCAAGAACCTAATCATTACTAATCAATCTTTTGAGATCTTAATGTTATTTTCCCAATTAAATATCTCAATTATTATTTTTTATTTCATCGCTTAGTGTCTTAACTAATTTGATGGTATTACCACATCCTGCTTAGTCTAATTTAAACTCCTGTTGTGTAGGAATATTTCAATTATTATCATTTGGTAATTGTTAAAATAATGAGAATTTAAGTGAACTTTTATTATCTTTTTATTGAAAATAACTTAATTTAATTTTTCATATTTTTTTAAAAATTAAAATGTAAAATATATTTCCTTCATTTAAAAATATAAGATATTTTTTATATAGTAAAATATTTAAAAATATAAAATATTTTTAATATTTTAAAGTATAATTGATATGTTTTTTCAAAAGTGTTTATAGTAAAGAAATCAATTTATATTTATTGTAAAGTAAAACACTTAATTTCTAAATAGCTAAGTAAAACACTCATCTTAAAATAGGGGTAAATATAAAAAATTATATAAAATTTTATTATCTTTTCATTGAAAATAATTTAATTTATTTTTTTACATTTTTATTTTAAAAAATAAAAAATAAAATTGTAAAATATATTCCCTTAGTAAAAACTGCAAGATATTTTTTGTAGTTGGATATTTAAAAATATAAGATATTTTTAATATTTTAAAGTATAATTAATGTTTTTTTAACTGTTCATAGTAAAGAAAAACTTTATGTTGGCAAAAAAAAATTTTATATTTATTTTAATGTAAAATATTTCTACTAAATAAAAATAAATATATAAATATTGTGTTAATTTAAAAATAAATAATTATTTTATTAAAGGATAACATTCAATTAAAAAATATTTTTTAGTATTTAATGAATTTTATTGAGAGGAATTATTTTATTACACGTTACATAAATTAAGTGAACATGCTCCGCGCAGTTTGATTGTCAAGAAAAATGCGCAAATATTCACAAAGAAAATTCCTTGACGACCTCTATTTCGGTATTTCACGAGAATTTTTTTATCGGAAACACTTTTTTTAACCGATCGGCTCGAGTTGAAATGTATTTTTTAGCGAAAGAAAATTTGAAAAAAAACGACAAGAAAAGAATGAAGAATTACGTGAAGAACACAACAGCAATTCCAAGTTTCCAACTGCATCATCATCAATCATCATCATCATCTATGAAGAAGAAAATTAAGAGAGAGAAGAGAAAACATCAATACCTAGCCGAAAGGGAGAGACGAGGAATATCAGGTCCATAAACAGAAGAGGATTTGATGAGATCAAGAGAAGCACCAAGTGATTTTCCTGAGATATCAGTCCTCACACTTCGAATGGAATAGCCATAGCCAACAGCTCCTGTTGCTTTTGCTTCTCTTTCAGCTGATTCTCCATATACCGTAGCCGACGACGACGACGAAGACGAAGTAGAAGAATCGGATTTCGCGGAGCCGAAGAAGATAAGACAGATCGAGATAAAGAAAAAGATGACGGAGGATAGCGAAATCGAAATGAGTCTTGAATTACTCGCGTGCAGAGAATTCATGGCCGTTGACGGGCGTGAAGAGCTTCTTGGTGAGTGACAGTGAATGGTGATGACTACGAGTCTACGAGGATGGAAATTGTAAAACGAAGGCCTTTATGGCTGCATTCTCGCAAAAGAAAAAAGGAAAAAAAAAAAAAACAAAAGAAAATGATAGCCTATAGCTAGCGCCTATCGTCAATATCTTTGAATGAAAGTAGATTGATAGAAAATGATGAGATAGGCCAAGTATTAAATGTATTGGATGATATTTCTCCCAAGCACGTGCTCCAGTTTAAAATATAGGAAGAGTTTCAATTAAGTAACACGGTAAAGAATGAACTTTAAGTGAATCTAAAATTTTAAAATTTCAATTCAACCTAAAAAAATTTAAAAAATTTTAATAGTAAAAAAATTAAAATATCTTTATTTATTATGTAAAATTATTAATTATTAATTTTTTTAATGAACTTATTAATTTATCAATATTATATGTAAATTACATTCATTTGTCAAACATTTAGTAACATTAATTATTAATTTATTAATTTTACTTTTTAATTTATCAATATCATATATAAATTACATTCGTTTGTCAAACATTTAGTAATATTAATTATTAATTTATTAACTTTACTTGTTAATTTAACAACTAAAGTTAGCAATTTAACAACCGATGCTGCTTTTTATGATTAAAAAACTAATGCGAAGTCTTATATAATTATTGATATATCAATTCATGTAATTTGCAACTCATATTCATAAAAATAAAATAAAAAATTTATAATTAATAATTTTATATAACAAGTGAAAGGTATTTTAATTTTTTTACCGTTAAAATTATTTTTACTTTTCTCCCTTATAATGAATTAAAATTTCATAATTTTTTTGGACTCATTTAAAGTTAATTCTCCATAATGATCCTTAACTAAACTCCCTAAAATATAAGGTATTTTTCATTCAAAAATATTGATTTAAAATATAAGATACTTTATAAAAATCAGTAACATTAAATTTTTTTTACAAATACCTTTTTTTTGTATTTTAAAGAGAGATGGTGTAAGAAAAAAATTAATATTAAATTTATACTATTCATATTAAATTTAAAGGATGGAGATTAATAACCACATTTATTAAAAAGTATTGTAATTTTTTATTTTAATAAATATAAAATAAAATATTAAATCTAGACTTTCTTGATTTAATTTAGATAGCGTACGTTTTGCTCTTGATACAGCAGATGGCAGAAGGAAGAGGAGGAGGAGGAGGAGGAACTTGCGAAGGAGACGAGGGGCGTCCGGTATTGCCGCATTGATGCGATGAGACAAGCTAGTGCCAGAGGAACGTTAGGTAAAGTGGCACTAAACCCATGCGTTCATGCAAGTGGAAATGTGGGTGTTCGATTCGGATATACGTACACGTGTTCAAATTGTGAAGTTCCAAGGGAAAAAAAGTCAGACGGCAGGCAGGCAAGCGTACTAGAAACTAAAAAAATAAATGTTATGCAGCCTTCAAAAAATAATTTCAAATTATAAAAAAATTTAGCATATTTTTAAAAATGAGACAGCAGACAAGCCAGCGTATTAAAAAATTATTGACTTATTGAAAGAATTATTTTTGAAGATTTTTTTAAAATTCTAATTTTCTAATGAATTTAGCTAGGGAAGATATCAACACCGATGAAATAACATACATTTTTATTGCAATATATTGAAAATATACATACATACATACACATATATATATATTAGACAAATACTATATATATATCAGACAAAATTAACAGGACATGATCTGTTGGACATAATTTGTCATATATATACTGCACAAAATAAACAGGACATGATATTTAGTTTTAATTATTTTATAAATATCTTTTGAGACTAATTATATACGTTAGGATAAAAATATTTTCTTAAATATTTATAGGAAAATTCTTTTTTTTACCTTCAATTATAGGAAAATTCTTTGAATTTTGATAAGTGATTGAGCGGCCTTGATTTGGAGCAAGAGCTCCTTTTCCAACCATGATAAATATACCCATTCGTGTTATCACTTCTTAATCCATTTGATTACTGATATAGACTTGATAAATGAGATAGTACCAAAAAAGCATATCATGAATAGAAACCTAACATCCAGCATTACTGTAAATTAGATGAACATATACTTGAGGTTTGTAACCACACTGACAGTTTCATTTATTCCTGGTTCCCTGCAATAAGTTGTCAACACTATTGGCATTCAGGAATACAGATAATGTATTATAATGATTTTCATACATTTTTTCGTCATCTACTTCTTATCTCTATCAACCATTTATTTTCACCATCTCTCTCTCTCTCCCCCTCTCTCTAAATTTACATAAAACTTTTATTAATCTATATGAGCCAAATCCCTCATAGCCGTGGTTTTTATCAAACTTCCTGTTGAGAGACCTTAATTTCAAGCTTAAATTCCTTTCCAATAAGCAAAGACAATTCTGAAACTTCAACAATAACAAACTGTTTGGAACTGTCAAAATATCTCTTCACGATTGCCTTTTCCTTTGTGTTTGTTTTTCCCTCCATGATGCTCAGCTCTTCCCTTTCCCACCTACTGCTCAATCCCTTTCCGTAAGGTATCCCTAAGAAGGTTACTTTACTAATGATCCACCTTTGATCCAAAGTAAACCTCCCATTTGTGACTGCAGATGCAACATAAATGCTATTGTCGTGCGATGCACCATATAACCTTACCAGTGTCCACTGTCCTTTCTCTCCCCCCATGTCAAGGTCCTCCCCATCATCCAAATATACTTGTCCAGAACTGTTTTCTCTGCCACTGATTACAACCAGAAGCTGAAATGGCGTCTTGCGTGCAGCTTTCGTCGTCATCGCTTCACCTCGCAAAGCCAAAATATTACCCTCCCGAACATGAACATTAATGTGATCAAGTGGGGCATGGAGCCTAACATTCTTTCCTGTTTTCACTGTCACCGAGTTGGAGATGTTGAAGAGGTCAAACCAGTTACCTGCAGGAAAATAAGCATCAACAGAGATTGCTCCTGGCTTCAGTATAGGTGACACCATCACCCCTTTGCCATGTAGAAACTGAGAGTTTATTTCGTAGGTTGTAACATCCTCGGGGAATGAGAAGAAAAGGGGTCGAGCAATGGGTACGCCTTTCACATGCACTTCGTACATTAATTTGTAAAAGTAAGGGGGAAGGCGATAGCGAAGACCAAGCACTTTTCTAGCTGCAGCAGCAACTGAATCCCAGAGATAAAGCTCTTGACGACTTGAACCTTTCTCTGAATGATCCCTTGCAAAAGGATAAGATGCCCCTCACTGTAACAAGACAAAATGACAAAATTTATCGATAAACTTATAAAATGTGATACAATCACACATGCACACCTGATAAATAAAAAGGACAGTGTTCAAAGTCAATAGAGACATTATTCATAGTCAAGAAATACGACTGTTAAGTATGAACTGACTCTGTAACATAAGCATTATACATAGTGAATGAACATGGCCACATATTACGACCCGAAAAAAAAAATAATAATAATAATGATGATGACTTCATGAACCAAATAAAAGAATTACTTGTATATAACTAAACAAAGAAAAGAAATATGTAGATGAATCAAATAACATTCCTATCTTTTTTCTTTCTTTTATTGCCGTAGGCAAAACAGAATAACATTCAAAGAATAACAAAATGATGAAACATCGATAGGATTTGGTTAAGAGATGTTACCTGGATCCAACGCTGACAAAGTTCTTCAGTTGTATTCCCTATAAAACCACAAATATCTGCTCCGACCATTGGAATTCCAAAGATTCCGAAATTTAAGATGGAAGGAATTGAGTATGCCAAATCATTCCATGTAGCAGCATTATCTCCTGTCCAGTAGGCTGTATATTTGACTGAGCTTACAAAAGTTGATCTACTGAGAATGAATGGCCTTTTCCCAGTTATTTATGTCAAGGCCTTGTTAGTTGATTTGGACTCTAAGAGTCCATACAAGTTGTGCACATTATACTCAGTGATGTTACCATAGTGTACATATGTTGCTGGAATTGTCTTATTATTTATGGGTCGTTGAATTCCAGCATTGTTAATCTTGTAAGTAGGGTTGTCAAGGTTAGAAGACGAAATGGGAAGTGAAGTGATGAAATTCGATAACTCATGCATATCAAGCCAAAGACCATCAAAAGGAAGAAGGCTCTGAAATAATTTGATTTCCCCTTCCCAAAATGCTTCACCATGCGGATTTAAAAAGTCAGGGTAGTAAACTTGCCCAGGCCAAACTACACTCAAATAATTGATTCAATTACGCTTTATGTAGACATCATCTTGCAAACCTCTAATAAAGGTTTCATATGTCTTATTTCTACTGATACCTGTTTAAAAAATTTCTTTGGATTAACAATGCAAAAAATACCCATAAACAAAATAACATTAATTTTTGTTTTGGAAAAAAAATATCCAGTGCTCAAAGCAAAGTACCTGGATCCAAAATCAGCACATATTTCTGACCATTTTGGTGAAGGGTGTCAACAAATTTTTTCATCTTATTGAGTGGAAAGTTGATGGGATCAAGAGTAAAATCCTTGTATCCGTCCATGTAATCAATATCAGTCCACATTACTTCAAGAGGTATGCGTGCTTTTGCATAATTAGCAACAACATTCTCAACATCACTTGCATCCTTGTAGCCCCAACAACATGGATGAAATCCTTCAACAAAGATATCATAACTTGGGTAACCATATAAAGTAGACACTAGAATGACAAGAATAGACAAGCTATTTTAATTCTCAAGTGAGATACTGATGCCTAGAAACTTTGAGCAATTGCATCCTACCTTTTCAACTTGCAAAATCCTTCTACTGAAAGAAAAATACATTGTGTAAGTTAATTAATTATCTTCTTCAGTTAGGTAGCTCCATTTATGCAAGAAAATAAAAGAAATAAAAACCTTTTGTAATGTCATAGCAGAAAACTTTTTTGTGATATATATACATATATCCTACAGTGCAAACTTATGTTCTCTATGCTGCAGTATAACACTGTTTATACCAACATGTTAGTGAAAGATTTTGCATTATCAAGACATCGGGGTGCTTATAACTTCTCCCTAGGTGCTACTATTATTATTAGCACACTAAAGATAGTTGTTACCTTCGCTTAAAGAAGACTATCTAAAACTGCCCCAGTGCACATTAAACATAAATTCATAAAATTCAACTAAAGTTTAAGATACTGACTTGATGTATTATAACATATGCATGAGAACCAAAGAAGTACAAGGGTAACATGAGCACAATACTACAAAACATGTTAAGTGTCATTGTAAAGAGTTGTACAGGGTGCATTCCTGAACAAGAACACAATTTTTCAAGTCTGTCACATTAGTCAAGAACAAACAAACATGCAATGAAGCAACAAAGCTGTGAAATATGATGTTACCAAAGGACCAATATGGCGGCGCAGGGCGACCTATGAGTTCAGTGTATTGCTCCATCACCAACTCCGGAGTGGGTCCGGCGAAAAAGTAAAGATCAAAAATGCCTCCAATGACTTTGTAAGTAATACGATCGCCATCATAGACTATGTCCATTCCATTGCTATTGAGCAACAAAACCCCATGAGTGGTTCCAGCCTTAACTCTCCCATCAACCGAAGGAGAACGAACTTCCATATAAAATGGATGAGACCCATAAAGGTTTTGATCGAGATTGGCGCTAGCAATGTCAGCATTCCACAATGTAAGTGTTTGATTGGGTTGGATCTTGAAGGAACTCTTGGTATGCTCTCCAAGGCCATACAAGGAGGCTCCATTTTCGGGTAGCGAGGAAGAAAGTTGAAGATACTGGTCTTTGAAGATGAGAAATGTCGATGGGTTTCCAGGGTTCGGGGAGGTGTCGAAGACGACGTCGTTTGAGGACTTGCGTGTAAGTGTGAAGCCAAAAGGCGTGGTGTTATGGAGGGTGAAGATGAAGTCTGAGTTGAGATCTGTGAGGGAGTATTGTGGTTGCCGGTGACGGTGACGGAGATGGGAAGATGAATTCTGTAGGCAGAGAGGTTGAGAAGGGGAATAAGAATGGCGAGGAATCACTTGCTGGGAATTTCCCACCTTTCGTGTGTAAAGTCAGTAATCCTTACCCTCAAGCAATCCTTGTTCTCAGAGCTACAGTCAACTGGAAATGATAAAACATATCATTGAAGAATGAATTCTCAGGAACCTCGGAATTGCATCCCAAAAGCACTTTGTTTTTTCCCGCGTTCGAATTCCAACCTCGTTCATCATGTTGTGCACTCGGCTTCCCTCACCTCTAGCAACTCCACAAAGGAGTTATATTTTATTTTATTTTTTAAAAAAACTAAACTATGTTTTTTATTTTTAATTTAATAAAATAAAAAATTTATATAAATTATAATTTTTTTAATAAATAAATTTATTTAAAAATTTTAAATTTAATATAAATAAAATTTCTATTTAATATTAAAATTTTTTCATAAATTAACTATGCAAAATTTATTATGAACAATGTAAATTTAATAATTTTTTTCAATTTTTATAAATTTTTAATATTAAATTTTGATCATTTATATTAAATTTAAATTGTTCAGATTAATAAATAGATTTATTAAAAAAAATTTTATTTATATAAATTTTTTATTATAAAAAATTAAATATCAATTGTTTTGATTATGTTAAGTGTTCATTTTGTGATATTGCGGATTAACTTTTTTTACAGTACCCAACCAAACTGTTAGTTTTTTTTTTTTTGTAACATTTTTTTTTGTGACATTAGTACTTTGTTTTATGAGTAATTTGTTGGCCCAAAAATATTGTAATTTTATTGGGCCTAGGCCTGATTGTACAACAAATAATGAGAAGTAAAGTTAGTCATCTTATTTGATTTTGTTTTAATTTGGGCCAGTTTCTTCTCTTTTTTTTAACATACGAAGGTTAGATCAAATGAATTGAGTCTAGAAGCACCTTTTAAAACACATTTTTGAATTCCAAGAGCACTAATAAAATTATGTATATATCAGTCAGCAGTGAGGTGATCGTATTTGCAATCTAAACACACAACCTCTTTTGGTTTCAATAATATCCTAATTGGTTTCAATCTAAACATACAACCTTGTGGGCATAGTTTTATTGGTCAAATCTTTACAAAATTGGCATATCTTTATTTGTGATAGTAACTTATATGTTGACCTAAAGTTGGAAATCCAATCCATGGAAAAAAATAAATTAATTAATAAAAAATAAAAATGTCATATTTAATTAGAAAAAATATTTTAATACATAAACATTAATATGATTTTTATGTTAGTACATGGGTCTAATTTTGTATCTTGTGAGTATGATTTTGTTACCATTCTTTTTTTTTTTTTTTCAATCAAAGATATTTTACCATTCTATTTAAGATAAGATCTCCCCCTACCTAATGAATTAAAAAACGTTACTAAGATTATTTTAAATTAAAAAGTTGGACATAATCACATGATCACTATCCATATCCTACTCACTAAAATTTTTGAAGACATTACTATAGTGGCATCGGGTACCTTTCATGAATAATTTATTATTAAATTTTCTTAAATATTTGTTACGACAACAGTTAATATTAAATGAATAAATGAGTGTTTTTGGATAACTATCCCAAATTAAATAACTTCTTATCTTAATGAAATTTATCTTTTTTTTAGTTCAAAAAATGCGATGCACTCAACATAGTAAGTAAACAGTTATAACATTATCAAAAGAGTTAGCATGATCTCCCACTGTTCACATATCATTCAGGTCAAAATAAAATTATTTACACATCAATAAATCAATAATTTTAATTAATTCATAAAAATAATACTATTTACAATTTTTATAAATAATTTACAATTAAAAAATATCTAAAATCTATAAAATCCTCTTATGTAATTAACCAAACAAAATCTAACTTTTCTGCCTGCTAAAACAATTAAATATTAACATTAACAACACCAGAAAAATCAAAAAGCTCTGAATTTTTATATATATACTTGTCCGGCAAAAAGGGGGTGTTTTATTGATGAACTGAAATTCTTCTGTAATTCAATGCACCATGTGATCTTCCACCAGTTGGATCAAATAAAAATTTATGCATCATTATTTTTAATTATTTTATTTTTAAACTAAAATTTCTGTTTAATTTTTTGTTTTTTATGTTATCATCAATAATAAAATCAATTTATATTTATAATTATATGACATGTCATATTTTTATTTAACAGAGTATGTAAGACAACTAGATCCATACAATAATTTTTTTCAATTTTAAAGAAACCTTTTTACCACCACCTTTTTACCACCGCTTGCAGGAATTATGAAGAAAATAAAAAAAATTATTATTATTTTTTATCATGTATTTAGGAAAAAAAAAATAAATGTTCTGACAATGATAATTTAGATGTTAAATTTTTTATATTTCACCTAATGGGTATATAAACCTTTTGTACTCTAAACGCACTTGTCAACTCCCCACACGGATCATTTTCCATGGATTTATTTAAAAGAAGAAGAAGAAGAAAGAAGAAAGAGAGAAAGAAAAGGACCCACTTTCAAAGGAAGAAATTAAAATAAACGAATAAATATTCCTTTTTTTTCAGAAAAATAAATTAAATAAATGCAGTTGTGTTACCTGGCCGTAAGGGAGAGACGAGGAATATCAGGTCCATATAGAGATGAAGGCTTAATGAGGCCAAGACTGGCGCTGAGGGATTTTCGTGAGAAGAAAATCAGAGGTCACACTTCGAACGGTGCAGCCATAGCCCACAGCTTCTGCTTCTCTGTCTTCTCTGTAAAAACTTGACGAAGAAGAAGATGGTCCGGCGAAGCAGAAGATGAAGCTGATAAAGCGCAAGAGGACGAAGCCTTTGGTCGCAGTGGGCTTTGGTCTACTCTCACGCCCCATCGCAGCCATTGGCTAATGAGGGCTTATTGGTAAGTTTATATGATTTTTTACATGGAAGATTTACGGATAAGTTTTTGACGAAATTTGTTAGGAAAATAATAATAAAATTTCTCCATATTATATAAATAATAATTTTTTAAAATATCATAATTTCATTGAAGTCTCTAAAAACTTTTTTGTTAACAATTTTAAATTGAAAAAACTATTTACCCTTATTAATAAATTGTAATTTTTTGTTCAACTTTTGTAATTCCTTTGAATAAAAGTTATAATTCTTTAAACAAAAGTTATAAATAGGGTTTGTTATTTTAAAAACTTAATTTTTTAATACTAAAAATTATATTTGATAAATTATAATTTTTTGTTCAATTCTTACTATTTATAAAATAAAAGTTGTTATTTCTTAAGCAAAGTTTGTAATTGAGGCTTGTTTTTTAATAATAAAAATTACATTTAATAAGTTGTGATTTCTTCTTCAACTCCTACAATTTATAAAATAAAAAATGTAATTTTTTAAATAAAAGTGATGATTGGAGTTTGTTGTTTTTAATAAGGGTAAAATGATTATTTTATTTTAAAATTTATTAACATAGAAATCTCTAAAAACTTTATTAGAATTATGACATTTCAAAGGATTAGATTGTCATTTATATAATTCAGAGAAAATTTATTGTCATTTTTCCAAATTTTTTAAAAATAAATTAAAAATTATTAATTCAAATAATTACAAATTAAAAATCTCATTACAATTTAATGATCATATTTAATACTTAAGTACTTATTTACAATTAAAATTTCAAAATTTACTATTATTAAAAATTTTAACTTATTTTTCAAAAAATTTTATTGAAAACTATCCATCATTAACTTAATATTTTGGGACCTAATTATTATTCTCCCTTTTTATTTTGAAAAGTTAATCGTTTACATTGACTCCATTTAATTTTTGACTCAAGTCCACATTGTTTAATCCAATGGATTATATACTTTGAGAAAATTATTTAGAATCAAATTGTAACCAAGTTATAAAGTAGGGTTTAAATGCTAATTTGCCGGTTGGACACCCTCAAATAAAAAGGTGATGCAATTTTGCCTCTCACGCATTGAAAAATGAAGCAATAATTAATGTGCCTATATATGTCCCTTGTTAAATATTCATTAATTTGACATTTAATTGATTTTAAAAAATTACAAAAGATGACCCTAAAAATTATAGAGAAAAACAAAAAAAAAATTATACAAAAATTTAAACAATTACAAAAAAAGACCTTTTAAGAAAATTAATATTAATGATTAAGTCTCCTAAATTATTATTATATCCAAATATATTAATGTTATTTCGTGCCTATATAAAGATGAAAATATCATTTTAATCAATCATTTTAATTTGATAGGCTAGCCGATACTCATCGGATCACCAATGTTAGAAACATTAGTAAGTAATTAAAAAAATATTATATTTTTTAATAAAAGGTTGAAGTGTTGATTTGCCCTTCAACTTTTTTTCAAGAGTGCTAAGCATTCTTAAATCAAGGGCAGCATAATGTTTTCCCCCTAGTATTAAAAAATGAAGCTATGTTGTTCCTTTATTAAATATATATTAATTTGATTGTTAATTGATTCAAAAAATTATAAAGAACCTTGAAAACTATAGAAAAAACCTTGTAAAAATTTTGGTAAAAGTTATGTGGAAAGGAATGATTTCAGGAAATGCAACATGACAGAAGAGAGGATGAGGCAAGAGTACCCGCATTTGTTTGTTTAGGTATGTATAATTTCTAGCTATCTTGTAAAGATTGTGTTTGATATGTTTTATTTATTTATGAAAATTTCTATAAGGAGGAGAGAGGAGTTGTTAAACCATGTGTTTTGATTATTACAAAATCAAGATAAACGTGTTTGTTACTTGGGCAAATCATATATATTAACAACGTGAAAAAACATTCAAGAACATGAAGATCAAAAGAAGACTTGGCGTTATATGTTTATTTATTTTGTTTTTCTCTTAAATTTAATTGTGAAAAGTAATGAGAGCTATCATATGTTTTGAAAATGATAAAAATGCATCATGTTAAAACCAACCTAGGCTTATAAGTCCTTTAAACTTAAGTGTCAAAGTCTTAGAATTCACTCTTGTTTAGATGTCCAATCCATGCTGGACCTAGTATAGGTCTATGTCTGTTTTGGCTATCCTTTGTGCATGTTAGGACTTAGTAGATCCAATTTAAATTTGAGCTAAAATTGAAACTCGCTTGAAGTAAACTTCAAAAGTGAGATTCAACACTATGGTCCAATCCATGCTTCATTTAGAAATGGTCCACTTGTGTTTTAACAGTTAGTGTCAGCAAATGTCTTGGACATGCTTCTGCGATCTAATTCATGCTTGAGTAGTTTTTGTATTCACACTTGAATTGTCCATGTGTGTCAGCTTGAAGTGTGCTTAAGATGCAATCTTTGGATTGAATCATGCTTGAATGGGTTTTACACTCAAAAACTTTCAAGCTTAATTTAAAGAGTCTTAGAACTAAACAAGCTAAATCAAATTTGTTTTAGAAGAGATTCAAGCGTGTTTTAGCCAATAAAGAAGTTAGGTGCTTCTTCATTCCATTCCACGCTTGATCCCCTAGAGTACCCATGTATGTTTTGACTCATAGAGAAGTTAGGTGCCTTTGCCTTTCAAAACACACTTAAGCCTACTTCAACCTCACACTTGATATACTGAAGTGAATCAGAGCCTTGTACCTTAATGCCATTCCATGTGTGACACCCCTTCCAGCTCATGCTTGATTTGGCCCCAAACAAGCATTTAATGCTAAACACAGATAAAGTGCCTTTTCTAGGATTCTTCACTTCTACACATTTTCAATGGCCATAATCATTCCTTGAGTGTTTCTAACAACCTTAAATATCATAAACTATATATAGGATCATATTTAATGAGTGGGTAAGATATTCATTGTGCATTAAGTGATTCACATTCAATTTTTACTTATATTCTATTAACTTTGTGAAAAAACTCTTAAAGGTTTATTAGGATTTCATTGTTAATGCATTTACTCTTTTGGAATGTTATTATTATGAAAAGCTTTTTCTTCATTAATTTGGAATCTTAGAAAGAGATTTTTCTAAGTGGTTGTAACAGCTTGCTAGTGTAGCAAGTATTGTTGTGAAATTAAGATTGGTGCAATCTTGTGAGTTGTACTATAGTTGCAAATATCCAATTAAGTTTAAGATTTATTGAAAAATCTCAAGGGTGATCTTAAGGTTTGGATGTAAGCTAAATGATTGGGCTAAATCAGGATAAATCTCTTGTGTCAAGCTTTCTCTTTCCTTTAACACTTTATTTGTCAATCCTTTTACATTTAGTTTTATTTTATGTTCTTCATCATTTTAGGTTGGGAAAAGCTTTGTGAAAATTATTAATCATCTAATTCACCTCCCTCTTGAGTACTAGTTTTATCCAACATTTATAATATCTTGGAAAAATAATAGAAGCCTTGAAGTAGTATAGGAATTGATTTAGGATAGATTGGAGGGTTTAAGTAGGAAGTTGTGGAAGGAGTCTGGTTTTGGACACATCTATTTGCGGATGTGGAATAATAAGGGCTAGTTTGGCCATAGTTTGAGGTAGAATGGTCAGGACCTGACTTTCCATTCATGTCTAATCATAGATACAATATGCAATATAATTGATCACAGGCACAAACAATAGGGAAGGTCTTACTTAAGTGGCCTTGTCTGACGGTGGACATAATTAACAAAGGCTCGCCTAGCAAACAAATTAGAGACACTGAATTAGATCAACTTGTGAGGGGAGAAAAGGAAAGAGGAAAGGAGAAGAGACAAGTTTTGCTAGGACTCCTATTTTTAGCCTCCCTAGAGTGATTTAGAGCTTCTATACTTTAGGTGAGTGGTTCTAGCTCCTCTTATTCCATTTGGGCTTTGTTTTTTTTTTTCAGATTTTAATGGTTGGAAAAATTCTGGGTTTATGATGATTTCAAATTTGAGGGTGTTTTCACCAAACAAGTTATGTTTAAATGAGCTTTTAAGGTTAGATAAGGTGATTAATCAGTTTAAATTTGTTTGATTTCATGATTTAAAGGATTTGAGTTAGAGTTTGATGATTTAAGGGAGTTTAAGATGGTTATTGATGTTTGAATGGTGTAAACTTGGAATTTATGATTGGGTTTGGTTGAATAGGCTTGAATGAAGATTTAATCATGGAAAAAAATGCTTACATTGTATTTTGGTATGTTTATGAGAACCTACGTGGTAACTAATTGGTAATTCTAGGCAATTGAGGTTGAGTATTTGTTAATTAGAGATATGATTAAGGTAAATGGATTTATGGCAGATTAGAAATTTGATTTTGTAGTGATTTAGGACTTGAATGGAGAAATTTTAGAGTTTTGTATTAGTTTATAGTCCTAAGTACTAAATGAGAATTTCCATTGATGTAATTGTCAGTTATGAATGTAGATTGATTTGTTTGCACGTTGTAGGGAATTGCTTGTGCAAGTGGCTTGTTATTTTATCTGGGACAAGAGGTAACATTAGAATGTTCTCTCATATACTGAGATATAGGTTTCATTTATTATATAATGAGTACACAACCTCTTGGGAATGTTGTTGTGCTCATTGAGGATTTGTATATTGTTTTTACTAATGATTGGTTTGGAACTTTCTAACATGCTTGTTGTTTCTTTAAAAATTATTATATGTAGTTTGATCATTTTCAAGTATGCTATTATTATTATTATTATTATTATTATTATTATATGTTGATTGGACAAAGTGATTTGAGAATAATTGAAATTTTTTTCAAGTATGCTAGTGTGATTTTATGGTGAAATATGATACATTTTATAATTTTCAAGAATGCTTGCTATTTTACTTGTGAGATTGTTTTTGTGTGATGCAAAAGAGGTAGGTAATAAAGAAGGTTAGTGCTATGATTGGTTGTGTGGGGTTGATGAATGATTATATTTTGCCATGTGATATGCCTCCATCACATGGCTAGTGATTGGTCTTTTTTTTTTTGTAGCTCCTTATGTTTTATGGCATTTTGGGATGATGGACAAATTCCTTTCAAGAAAGGATTCCTGCTCTAATGATAATGTATCTCTGGCTTGGATAAGTATAACCTCAATTTATGTTTCAACTAGTGGTAATAAGAAAGTTGGAGATCATGAGAGTGTGGCCAGGTTTAGCATCACCATTTACTTGAATTTGAGGTTGATTTAGAAATGTGTTGTGTCTATGAACTTTGCATTCCCTATTTTTATGCACTATTGTGAAAGTATTGCAAAGTGTAAATATATGTATTAGTAGATATGTTTGCTAATGGGTTTTTCAAATAGTATATGGTATAGGTTAGAATATCCAATTGTTATTGAGATGTTAGCTCTCACATATTGCCTCTTATTATTTTTTAGACAAGCAATCTAGTAGAGACACAAGGAAGGCATTGAAGAAATGGGTCCTACACTCCTAGTGTCCTAGGGTTGGCACATGTAGTGCCCTTTAATTGATGATATTATTAGTTGTCATGACATAGGTGTTATTTTGTACTCTCCCGTTAAAAAATATAAGACATTTTTAATCGAATTTTACTTCTCAATAAAGTCATTACTTATCTTAAAACTAATATCATCTTTCATATTTATCCCTATTTAATACAGTGTTTCACTCTAAAATAAGTATAAAGTGATTTATTTATTAGGGTCATTTTTTAAAAAAAAAAAGCAATGATTACACCTTAAAATATTAAAAATACCTTATATTTTTTTAACATTCAACACTTTAAAAAAATACATTATATTTTTTAATAGAAGGAGCATGTATTTTTGGGGTGGATAACTTTTGTGAAAAGATTTGGTTTAACTGTTGACTGTTATGAGACAAACCCAATCCATTTGATGATATTGTTAGTGTTAAAATTTGTGATTTGAATTGTACTTTGATGTCCAGCTGCGGTTCTGGAATACTTGTTGGGCTTCAAATACCCTAGCCTAGTTGGAATATTTATTTGGTTTTCTCGATGATTTATTTGACAGGTTTTGAGAAAAATTATTGTGAAATTATTGGAGTTCTATTTGTTAATTTTTTTTAAAATTGTTTATGAAAATTGCGGATGTTACAATAAATATGCCCATAAAAAAAAAAAAAAAAACTGCCACTGACTTAGATCCACTGCCAAAACTCCACCATCATCTTCATGTGTGAGTGTGCATTGCCTTGTTTCATGGAGCGAGCTTTTGTGTGTGGTTGGCTGGCCTCCATCCTACATCAAAAAAAACCCCCCCCCCCACTCTCACATGAATATGAATACATAGTATTTTATTTAAATAAAAATAATTTATATATTATGCTGATTTATAAAAATATTTTTATTATTGATTCATCATAAAAATTAACTTTTTATTAAAAAAGAGTCACCTTTAATATTTATATTATATATGTTATTTTTTTTTCACTAGACTGTTTGGAAAAGATATTTTTCCTGAATAAATTGTTACTATAAAAATTGAGTAATTATTTAAATAATTTTTTTATTATTTAACTCGCTTATGATATTGGTTAATTTTAGTTCAAGTGCATCAAACATGTAGTTATTTAGAGTTTTATTACATGTACAAAAAATTTGACTTAACTTTATATTTTTATACTTTTAAAAAATTATATACTTCTAAGTGATTCTTATCATGCAAAATTTTCAATTATAAAAGTATTCTTAATACAATTTTATTCTAAATATATTGCATTCTTAAAACAATATATGTAACAACTTTTATTTAAAATTCCCCCCAGCTTCCTATTGCTGGTGCTCCCCCTGTGAACAATGGACTTCAACCCAACTAACTTGGCACTTAAGCATGCAAAAAGTTAAAATTGATAACAAGATGAACAGAATCTTCCAATGTGCTCAAGTAAAATTGAAACCAGGGACGCACCCATGTCATGGCCAGTGGGGGGAATTGTCCCCACAAGCTGAGAGAAAATTATGCAAGATAACTCAAATTTTAGTTGCCTCCTTTAAAAAATTTCATTCCCATCATTTCAAAAATATTCACTTGTCTCCTTAAAAATTTTCTAATTTAAAATCTTATCTATGTACTGTATCTAAAGTAGGAATAGCTTTAGAATAGAATAGTGATAATTTAATATTTTTTTTCATAAAGATAATAATTATTTTATAATTCTATGCATTGTTTTTAGTGTTTAATTTTATTAAATTACACGTCTAATATAATTTAATAAATAATCAAATTTATATTTTTAATAAAATATTGATATTTATTTTAAGATAACTTATGCCCCATCAACTTATTTTTGAATCCGTCATTGATTGAAACGTATGCTGGTTCACCATTCGAAAGAGTAAAAACCAATTCATGAGAAAGATTAGTGTAACTAGATGAGGAAATCTTAACTGGAAGACCCTTATTAGAAAAGATATATACTGGTAGAATCATAGAACTGGAAAACACCAAGATCATTGCCAATAAAAGTAGCCCAGGATTCAGTGTAACACTCCGTAGTCCATAGCCAATCCAAAGATCCGAATCCAAACATGAATCTCTTGAAGTGAAAACCTAGATATAGGTTGATGCTCTTTCCAAGAAGAAATATACCAATTAAATGAAACCTTGAAAGAGTACGCTGGTGGAGAATAAAATACAGAACCGAAATAATAACGAAGTTGGAATGAAATTGCTATAAACTGTTGGATATTGTAAAATTTTGATGGATATTTCAAAAGGAATTATTATAATTTAACAATATTGATTACTATATCCCTTACTTAAGTCTATTTACTTAGCCGGTTATTTTTATAACAAAATTTGTAATAGTGATTAAAGTGGTTTTATTATCTAACATTATGAGATCTGCTTGTACAAGATAGTGTTTGCCACAAGTTCTAGAAGAGCAATTGTGCTTTTGGTCTTTCTCTCCTCTTCTGTCACATTACTTCACCGTGCAGTTAGCTTAGTTTGTTTTGTGAATTTCTGTTGTTCTGTGTTTCTACTTTTAATAGGAAGAATTTTTTAATCTTGAGAAACTACCACGTGATTAATCTAATATAGTGGAATAACTCTTAAGAATAGTGTTTTCAGGCATAGGTTAGATAATGATTTTACCAACTAGTGCCAACATATGCCATTCGAACATGACCAATTGATCCATGTAACTTACAGAAAAAATCAATTAATGCTTGAAGTTTGGAAGCATGAAGAGCTCGGCTATTAAGAACATGCAAGAACAGATAATGATTTCTATAAAACTCCAAATGTGATTATTGCAATTTGGTAGCAACATCTTGTAAAAAAAGTAATGCCACAAAGCAAGTAAACCAATTAGATGAGTATTGCATGTTGCAAAATAATAATAAGCATAACAACTTTTCCTTTGGAATAATGGCCTTTTAGAATAATTGTTATCAAATTAAATTTTAATTTTAAGATCTAATTGTCATTCTCAATTTATGAAGATAACATTAAAAAAATATGAAATGCAATAAAACAATCAAGAACATGTAATTCAAGGCATGGTTGGACACTAAATGTTAAATATTTTAATGACATTTCAAAAAGAATTTTTACTTTGATTAATAATATTAATTATCATTTAAATCTAATTGTTTTGTAACTTATAACACCATTATTCTTCAAAACTTTTTCTTTAATTGCATTAAAGTGTCATTAATAGTGGCCAAAAAAAAAAAGGTTTCATTAATCAGTAACAATTGTCCAATGTTCTTAAATTTTGCCCATTGCAAATCACAAAGTGGGAGCCACCGACCCGAGCGTGTTAAGCAAATTAAGATACGTGAAGTTTTAATGCTATGTTTTTCATGATGAGTGATTTTTGAAAATTATGTTTGATTAATTCACAAAATATCCCAAATATAGGGACTGTGTGCATGATTGCAATATTCATTCATGTGATAATAGATAAGCGGGTCACGTGGTTATTTAACAATGTCTGACAAAATTCTTGTTTAACGTTTTTTTGGATTAATAAACAATTGTAATTAAATGGGTGTTATACAAATGAGGAGCATTGATGAGATCAATTTTTAAACATGGAATGCATTAGTGGTTTAAAATTATAATATTGCCTCACTGCACACGAAATTGACGTTTGTTTTATTCAATGGTTGAGGAATGTCTCATATTTGTCTTACCATGCATATAACCTTATTGAGATATATTTAGAGTGATGTGCTGAATTTATAGTGTGTGAAATTTATATAATAATAATAATAATAATAATAATAATATAAAAAGAATGATGACATGGTGTCTGCTTGCACTGTTTTATAGACGTTGTCCAAAAATGTTTTTCAATCCATTCACATATTAATATTTAAATTGTGGGTGATGTCTGCATGTGTTAATGTGTTTAAAATGATGGGAAATTCTAATTTAATCAAAATAGGAGGAAATTATATGGTAAGGTTTAATTTAATTAAAATTATTTGTTTTTTTTTACTGGAGATTAGAATTATTGTTACAAAGGTATGAAAAAATTTTTCATATGAGATTCTTTAATATGTGGGGGTGTTTAGCAAAAATATTTTGCTTTACTCTAAAAAAATAATTATATGTTATATCACATTATTAATCTCATTTTATAGGTGTCAAGATCGTGTGGTTTCATGAGAATAATTTAAATGGAGGCTTTGTGAATTTTATGTGGCTTGAAACAAGCATATAAAAATATAATCATTTATCTAGCGTAGATAAATATATTTTAAAATTGGAGTATGATCTATTTATCTTGGCATAAATATTCATGATTATAAACAATGATTTATTTAATCATGTGTCATGGGCCTATGAAATATGAAATATTTTTGGATTAAGGTATTTGTGAATAGTGAATTCCCATTGTATAAAATATATGAATGTTATTAATTAATTGTGTACTCATGTGGGAAGATTCCCCGGTGATTATCTACCATAAAGTGGTGAAAAAAAAACAAAAAGTAATGATAGGACCACAATGGAGTCAAAGTTTATCACTTTGAGGGATAAACGTTGGCATAATGTATAATGAATTTCCATCATATTAAAACAATACAATGATACTAATTGAATTTTATATTTAGATGAGTAAAAATCCATTGATAGCTAAATAATTATGAGGGTCAGAGTTTACTAATATGGAGTTTGGCTAATGAACTTTTTAGTGAATAATATATTGAGTGTAAAATCAACATGGATTATATCGATGATTTGTGATAGCTGATTAGTAATAGTTATGGCTAAAATATATTGAGTGTAAAACCAATATAGAACATGTCAATGATTAGTGATAGCTGATTAGCAATAGCTATGGCTAAAGATTAGAACTTTTTAATGGCAAGTGTAGGCATATTTGTTTAAAGCATAATATTATAAGGTAGCTATCAAAAGATAGAGTTATCTCAATTGAATATGTGAAATTAATATAAATCTGGCGAATCTATTAACTAATCCCCTAGGGAAAAAACAAATTATAGAAACATCGAGGGGAATGAGACTTAAACCAGTTCGAAACTAATAGTGATGGTAATCCAACCTTGGCGATTGGTAATCCCTTAAGGAAGAGTAAGAACGAGTCATTTATTAGTTCTACTAGCATTAAAATTATTTTAGCCCTCTTTCTATGGTGCAGGAGAAAGTGTTAGAATGTATTGTTAGTAAGGCCAAACAAAGCTTTTAATGATTTTATATTCCTTATGGAAATATATTCATTACACACACACACACACATATATATATATTAGAAATCACCTAGACGAATGTGAAGTAAGGCCGCTACTATGAAATCATGGTGAAATCTCTAGAGCATTTGTTTAAATACCAAGAGTGCGCACGATTGTGAAAGCGTAAAATTATTGTTAATAGCAAAAATTGTGAGGACATAATTCGATTAATAAGGCTCTAATATACACTCAAGAGTTTGACTTCTCTGTGTACTAAGCTATATTAATCTATGTCTGGTTCATAGTTCAAAACACACCAAATTTAAAATGATTATATTTTATGTGAATAACTCAAATGATAAAGTTTCTTTTGACATATGCAAGGGATATTGTGTGTATGTGTGTCAAAAAATAAAATCATATATTGCTCAAATGTATAAACGCTTTAGTACATATATTTAGGTGTGAATTTGAACAAGTAGATAGGTTTAGAGGAAAAGTGGTATTGGGCAATTTTATTATGTGGAGTTACTTTTCCTTTTGAAATATGTGTGATATTGTTGGATATTTTACATATTTTAATGATATTTCAAAAGAAATTTTTATTTAATTAATTATATTAATTATAATTTAAATATATTTATTTGTAACTTATAAGGCCATTGTTCTTTGAAATTATTTTTTTAATTGCATTAAGATGTCATTAATAAGTGATAATTACCCAATGTTCATGAGTTTTTGTTTATAAAAGGCTCTACAAATCACATGGCGGGAGCCACTACTTTGAACTCTCGGGCACTCCCCTCCCCTTCTCTTCTATGCTTTTCTTAAGTTATTTTATAATTTTTACTATTTTATCACTTTGTTTATTTTATAAGAGAGTTTTTTTTTTATTCTTTGACAAGTTTTGACAATTACATTAGAATTGCTGTTAAAGATAATGTTTGGATATAATTCAAAGCAAACTTTCTATAAAATTTTTTAATACTAAACATGAGCATCTCTATTGATAAAGATTCACAACTTAATTTATTATGTCATGAGATATTAATCCATCCAATGTCATTGGTTGAGGCTTTTAATTTTAATATTGATATTGGTATTTATTATTTCCAAAACGAAAATTCTGTTTATAACATCAAAAACTGGTGGGACGAAAAACATTATGATTTCTCATTTCCATATCTCTTGCTTTATCATGGTGCATGCTCGTGAAAGCTATCAAAAGGTAAACACTTTTGCGACGACCGATTACTTTCCGCTGTGAAAGCAATTCGACCAGAATAGATTCCGGGATCAAAAGTACTTAATTAGTATGTCTCCTTACTTTCTTTTCTGCCTTTTGCCAATAATTAATAATTATGTCTGAAAACTCATTCAATCAATCAATTCTTTCTTTTCTTCTGTCGCCTAATCTCTACTCTATATTCCTGACCCTCTGACTTTATTCTCAAAAGATTCTTCAAACTTTCGAATCCACCATTTCTGAGTTCGTTTTCTGGGTTCTCTCTCCCATTTGTTTCCAAAATTTTCCACGTTCGTCCACCATCTCTCTGCTCGTCTCAGCCAATTCTTCTTTCGGTCCTTACAACGTTGGACCAACCGTGCTTCTCGTTTGCCGAATGGGTTTCGAGCGGTGGCGATGGCGGTGGTTTTTGGTGTTGATCCGTGTTGTTGCTACTAGTGCTTTAGAACCCAAGCAGGAGGTTGTTTCTCGAATTGCCTTTGGATCATGCTCCAATCAAAGCGCTCCTCAGGTTTCGATTCTTCCTACTTTCGTTTTTTTTCCCTGCTCTATTTTTATTCTAATTCTTTTCTCGTTCGTTTTACCCGATATGAAATGTTGTTCTGTTTGCGACCAATGTTACGTGATATTGTACTTAGAAGCTGACATTTGATTATTCTGTCTGTTTTGCGGCACGTAATTAGGAATATTTTGACTTAGCCCACTATGTCGGTACTGTGTAAAAGCGACAAAAATGCTTAAATAAGTGGTGCATACATGCTATTCGTACTGCGTAAAGAATCAGAGGTGGAAATGAACATGAACAACATGATATAACCATTTTAATAAATTGAGATGCCCATGGAAGAGTTTCGTCCCAAAAAATAATTCACTAGGTGAAAGACAACTTAAACTCCAATGGTTTACATCAATTTCAGGTTGAAATAGAAGGTAGCCGAGATTTTAGTTTACAATATTGAAGTTTATGGAAGATGCTTCCTTTCTATTATTTCATAGACAAGCCAATGCTGCCTTAAATTTTCAATAAATTCAAGTAATCAAGAGTTGGAGCTGCACATTAGATGCTTTCCAAGCCCACCCTGGCCCATCAAGCTAGCTTATTGGCTTGAGCTTGAGTTGCAATCTGAGGCTAGATCCTTGTTTAACGAGTTTTCTTTGGCTGCTTTACTCTAAACCACCTCCTCCTCAGCTCAAGTTCAATATATATTACTTTTTGAATCTTTATTGGGATAATTAAATGAAGTGTCAATATCATGGTATAGCTGGTGCTTCCTTTCTATATGAGTGGCATTCATTTTGATGCCCATTGTAACCCTGTCTTGTTTTATGCCAGCCAATTTGGGATGCAATAATTGATTTCCATCCCCAGATTTTTATATGGATGGGTGACAACATATATGGAGACTTGAAGCGGCCTTTTAAAATCTTTGGACCAGAAAGGACAATTGGGCCATGGAAGAACGTTCCACGGTTTGTCCCTTCCTCTCAGCAAGAAATGGAGGCCAAATACAGGGAAGCCAAGACCAGTCCTGGCTATTCTCAACTTCGAGAAAAAGCTGAGGTGCTTCATCCTTAGCTTTTGTACTCGGTTTTTGTGTAGAGATTCTCAATAGAAACATAACATTTTTGTATTTTTTTGGGGGAATTTACTGAGGTAGTGGCAATGTTTGCTCATTTATGTAGCCTAACTTTAACATTTGGAATGTTATAGGTTATTGGTACTTGGGATGATCATGATTATGGATTAAATGATGCAGGAAAAGAATTTTCTGAAAAAATCACCAATCAAAAGCTGCTTCTTGACTTCTTAGATGAGCCTCAAGATAGCCCAAGGTTGGTGGATAGTCTCCTATGTTGTTTATGATATTGGACTTGTCTGGGTACTAAATCATGTAATTGTTTTACTTTCTGTACAGGATTACTATTAGGCAATTCTTAGGTTTCAGGTGTTAAAATACTTTTGAGTGCATTAGCACATTCTTTTTCCTCAGGGACAGTGATACAAGTCTACATACGGTTATTGCCTTCATATATGATCAAGTGCATTAAAATATCCCTAGGTAGCAAAAGCTGATGTGGATACTTATAGTAGTTTTTCATTGCAGGCGAAAGCAGGCTGGTGTATATGCATCGCATACATATGGTTCCATGGGTAGAGACATCAAAGTATTCAACTTAAACCTCACTGTTATTTTTCTTTTTTAATCTCTATTATTTAGTTATTTTTTTTTTCACAAAATCACGGCATGATTTTTTATGCAAAACCACTACATAATCATGTTAACCTTTCTTGTGACAGTTGATAACCGACTTGTTATTCTCAATAATAGAACTCAAGAGTTGATTTTAAAAAGGGGTGTGATTAGTTAAGCATGTATCTTGTACTAACGCATGTTATTTTGTGGATGTAAACCTTTCAGATTATCCTCTTGGATACCAGATACCACAGAGATCCTATAGGAAGTGACGGAACCATCTTGGGGAGCTCACAGTGGCTATGGTTGGAGCAAGAGCTAAAGGGTCCAGCTACAGCCATTACCTTAATTGTATCTTCTATTCAGGTGCAGCTTTAGTTGCCAACTTGTTTTGATATATGAGATAGATCAGTATGTGTAGATTTATGCATTCAATGAACTCATCACAGTAGTTATGCATGAATCTTGCTTTTTTATTGAATAAGTATTATGCTTGCAGTCTTGATGGCGTGGGATTCTTTGAATATGCGTGAATAGAAGAAAGGAAATTGTGTTTGACTCAACTAGCATCTTTCTGTACTATTATAGCTTTTAGGTTCCTACTAATGCAAAACCTTGTGATCTTTAGTAGAGTCAGCTTTCACCTTGAGTTTTTACACTGTCGATAAAGCAGTTCCACTATTTTCTTACTGTCAAAAATTGATGAAAGAATTTGTGGCACATTTTATGCTTTTTATTTCATTGTTATTAGTCACAGTGTTGGGGGTTCTCTTGGTCATCAGGAGCTCAGACCTGACAGATGCCTATCATTCAATGCTTGATTGCATTGGTTTGTTTTGGATACAGATTTATAGGTTTAGTTAATATGCATGTCAGGTGATATCAAATCTTTCAGCAGCCACTCACCCGCTGTTTGCTATGGAATGTTGGGGTCGTTTTCCTAAGGAAAGAGATCGGCTTTTCAAATTAATAACAGACAGTGAGGTAATAATTTCATTGTATTTTTTTTTTTTAAAGAATCTGCACCTTTCTTGTTAAGGAACTACGTAATATTAAAATTTTCCTAGTGTTTAAAGAGGTTATTTTAACATTTTATTCACCTTTTCTTCTTGTGAAGAGGAATGGAGTAATCTTTATAAGTGGAGACGTTCACTTTGGGGAAATCACAAGATATGACTGTGCACTGGACTATCCACTGTATGATATAACCTCCAGTGGGTTAACTCAATCAATTGAGGAAGTAGTCCCACGTTCCTTGCTTTTTTAGTGAGATTCATTGCATGGTTAACCCCATCTACAATGAGAGTTAAGGGTCAGAACTGCAGATACAAATCTTGCATATATGGTATAGCTGACTTCTTTTATTTTTGTGGTGTATGGTATGTACCTGGGATTTCCTGTTCTGATGTTTCAAATGTTGGATTTTTTCTTAGGCAAGCCTAATTTTGGAACTATCGAGATAAATTGGGATTCTCACCCGGTGACGATGATATTCAAAGTCAGGGATGTAGATGGAGTTGCTGTGACAGATGTAAATGTTTCGTTATTGGAATTACAGAAATCAAAGGTTGAGGCTTGGAACAAAGAAAAAGCTAGACATTATGAGAGGCATTGCTCTCTTGAATCTAGTCTGCCATGGATCATAAGATATCGTCTGGCTATCCTTTTCTTTTCCATCTTAGCTGGTAAGTCACTTCTAAATCCTATCTACTCCATTTCATCATGCACATACTGTTACCACCTAAATCCTTCACTACATATTAGTTCTTGAAATTACTGTTGTCCATTTCTGTCATAGGCTTGTTAGAGGACATGGAAACAATTTTTTCCTATAAATAAGTTCTATGGTTTCTTATGAGGATATTGGTAACTTGCTATTCCAAGGCCTTTCTCCGGAAGACCTTTTGACCAAAGGATTTTTTTTTTTTTAAAAAAAATTCTTCTAAAATAGTGTCTTTGGATTGCGGTTATGATGCCTTGGTCTTTGTTTAATAGAGTCTTTTAAGATATTTGCGTCGGTCTTTTTGTGAGTAAACTAGGGGAAGAATATTCCTAACTTTTTTGATAAATGAAAAGTCCAAGTCAACGAGACTACCTACTCATTGTTCTCATTCTATTATTATAGGTTCTTTTCTCCTCTTTGATTTCCACAAGTGCTGTTCTAGATAATGGGTCCCTTATGGCATGATTGGATTGATGACTAGAAATTCTAACTCAGATTCTTTTATTTAGATTTAAATTTAGTTCTTTTTTCCTGCTTTTAAATGTCTGGATTGAAGAAAATAAATTTGAGGATAAGCCATGTCCATTTAAATTTAAATCATTGGATATTTGAAGATATCCAAAATAAAATTTCTCCTCTCATTCCTTCTCCATTATCATTAATATAGGAAATTCCAATTTGTATTTTGAGTGTGCATATATATATTTTTATATAAAGTATAATTATGGATAATTCCTGAATAATTTCTGGCATCCAATTTGTGATGTTCTGTTTTATTCTGCAGTGTTGGTTCTTGTGCTCCTTGGGCTCGTTTATGCTATCATTAAACTTGTCAGCTGTGGAGTCTCCAAACACAAGAATGATTGAGATTTGTGGTTACTCTCCCCTCACACTCTTTTTTCTGAGTAAAAATAGAACTGTCCTCGTGCATTGCAAAGTAATGCGAGATGAGTTGTATTGTTTATAACTTATGACTAGCACGGCTTGTTATAAATTTTATATAGTATATGATATAGTGTTGATTATCACAAATATATAACATGGCAGTTTAGTGTGCAAGAAGCTAATGAAAACTCATTAGTGACCAGAGTGAATGTTTGGATTGGTAAAAGCCACTGATACATTCTACCAAAAAAAAAAATATATTCCACTGATACATCAATTTGGATAAGCATGTGTTGAGCTTCTGTACCTGCTATAAGATTTTTTTTTAAAATTTTTTTGTATTTCAATTTTATTTAATCTTTTGTGTGTTCTCTAGAAAATGTGTCAAGGTATTTAGGCTGTCTAGTGTTGACCAGGTTTCGTAAGTCCTCTCTCAGTATTCAATTCTTTTACTGTTTACTCACTCTATTAAAAAATATAAAACATTTTTTAAAGAGTTGAATATTAAAAAATGTAAGGCATTTTTAGTCTTTTGAGGTGTACTTATTGTTTTTTTTTTAAAATGCCCATATTGATAATAATTTTACATTTATTGTAAGGTGTTTAATAGGGATAAATATAAAAAAATAAGGTTAATTTAAAAATAGGTAACTATTTTATTGAGAAATGAAATTTAGTTAAAAATATTTTAGATTTTTTAATAGAGGGAGTATGCTAAACAATCATTTCAATAACTGCTACATTAAAATAGTATTAACAGAATAATAGCCCCACTAAAATGCATCCATGATTTTTAGATGGATGTTTGTTTTGTACTAGTTATGTTGTAATTTAAAATAGTAGGATAAATTATAAATCTTTATCAAAAATTTATTATCCATCCTTTAATAGTTTACAAGTGGTGTAAAAAGTGCATTCACCTATAAATTACAAAAACATTAGTTAAGTTGTAACTTTTAGGAAATTTATAAATCTTAAGAGTTAACTTGAAAAGTGTGAGTGAAGATTTATAAAGAATAATGTATAAATAATAATAACAATAGTAATAATAATAATAATAATTATTATTATTAATTATTATTTAAACATTATTCTTTATAAATCTTCATTATTATAATTATTATTATATGTATAAAAATATTGATATTTTAATAATTTATTATTAAAACAAATATAATGTTTTTAAGTTACTTATTGGTGTTGTTGTGAATAATGATAATCTCAAAATCACCTGATGGTGGATCAAAGTGATTAATTAAAATGATATTTTGATCCTTTATATTGATAAAAAATAATATTCTTTTCTTGGAATTTATTTGTAATTTAGAGATTTTTAATTTATATTAATTTTTTATAAAATACTTATTGGTAATTTTTTATATTTGTTTAAGTTAATTAATTGTGAAAGTTAACAAAATTTGTTAACGATGGGGATAATAGTATAAAAGTATGGGACAAAATTATACTATTTTCAAATATTTAAAATGAACTAAAATGCCATTTAATCTTTTTAATAATGCTGGCTTGTTTGAATATTTAGAGTGGTAAAAAGAATGATTGAATAAAAAGATATAAATTTTTTTTATTACAGGGTATAAAATATTTAAAAAAACCCAAAATTATATGTAATGAAGATTTGTGGCAGGCTACTTTGATAACTAAATTTTATGCCTCATGCGATATACATAAATATTAACCCTCATTTTTTGTTTAAAGTGAATAAAAAAGGAAAGAGAATATTTTAATGAGTTTAATTTTTTTTAAAACAATGGATAAATATGTTATAAAATTTTATTTGATAGATGTAAAAGAAAAAAGAAAAAATAAATTAAAATTTTTCTAGCCAAAAGTCTCTATTTTTCTAAAATTGAAGTAATTAAAATTTAAAAATCTCACCTCCCAACCATTTTCTTTGATCTAGACAAATCATAAAAATTCATAAAATTTAAATTACCAGTAATATTAATTTGATAATTTTATAAAAGTAGTATCTTATAGAAAATGTGAAATAAAATGTATATGTGGTTACAGATAAATAACTATAATAAAAAATAACTATATACTACTTTTATTCCTCTAGCATATTTGTGATTAGAAAATAGAAATAAACAATAACTTATTTTATCATAAAATTTTTTAATCCATGTATAATCAAATATAAATAACTTTGGCAAAAAAAAATCAAATATAAATAACAATTTATTTTAATCTATGAATTGTTATCTTCATGTAAATTAAAATTCTAGAACATATATCTTATTTTAGATTTTTTTTATTTTAACTGTATGAATATCTCATTTTATTTTAGTATTTGCCACCCATGCATAATAGGGATATAAATAATAATAGGAGGATAAAAATTAATCCCAAGAAAGTATTCACATTTAATGCTCAACTGTCTTAAATAAGATTACCTCTAATAAAAAGATACTTATGAGCAATAAAAAAAGATAACAATTTGTGTTATTCTTACACAAATTATTTTACTATATGATATCATGTGCATATAAAAAATAGAAACATTTTTTTATATGTGATCCCAACATAAATTAAATTTCGGGTTAGTAAATAAAATAGACTTTGAACTCTTACTCAAAAAGCGCCCTAGACCCTAAACTTTTAAATTTATCTCAAATTAAATTCTACTGTTATCTTTTTTAATGTTGTTACTATTTATTGTGGGCCTCAATTAATTATTACCATAGATATTAAATTATTAAATGAGTATCGTCTTGAACCCTGAACTTTAAAATTTGAAGCAAATTACCTTCACTATTTATGTATAAAATATTAACTATTATATAAATCAAATTAGCTTTAGTATTGTTCACTGTGGCAGATGACGTATAATTTTGTGAAATGACCTTTTTTGCAATATTTTTCAAACAATTAGTATCTCATACTTTCATATACTCTATAACTTTAGTTTAATCTTATTTTGAATAATATTTATTTATTCAATAGTAAAAATTTGGGATCTCATTTGAAAATAAATTTAGGTATCATAAATTTTATAGATGATGGATGTGAACATTGATGATTTCATCAACAAATTTAAAATTCAAAGTAACTAGTTAATTAAAATTTTCTAATATTTAAACCTATTTTTTTAATGAGATCTCAATTTTTCACCATTAAATAAATATACATTATTTAAAATAAGACTAAATCATAGTTATAGAGTATATGGAAGCATGTGATACCAATCGTTTGAAAAACATTACAAAAAAGGGCAAAAAATATCATTTTACAAAATTATGGGTTATTTTATTGCGACGAACCATACTGAAACTAATTTAGTCTCATAGTAGTCAATGTTCTATATATAAATGGTGTGGATAATTTACTTAAAATTTTAAAATTCAGAGTCTAGGATGCTAATTGAGTAATAGTTTATAGTTTGTGGTGCTAATTAACTAGGCCCTCAATGAATAGTAATAATGTTAAAAAATGATAACGATAGAGTTTAAAGGTTTAGGGAACTTTTCGAGCAAGAACTCAGAGTCTATTTTGCTTATTAATCCCAAAATTTAAATAACATTTTTTAGTTAAAAAGTTATTACTTGTAAAGATAAATAACCACATATTTTACTTAAGGATTTCTTATTCTCATACATATGAAAAATGTAAATAAAAATTTTTTATTATGATTTGTATGAATTTTGTAACCATGATTTTTCTTAGAAAAATAATTCCTCTTGGCTTAATTAAAACCCTATATTACACATTCCACATTTACCACTTACAACCACGTTTACACTAAAAAAAATAGATAAATTAAAATATAATTTTAAAGTAATGATTGACTATAATTGTTAGCATTCAATGTTGGCAACTTCAATATTTTAAAATCAAATTTTAATTTATTTGGTACAAAATACTCCCTCCGTTTAAAAATGTAAGATATTTTTTTAAGAATTGGATGTTAAAAAATATAAGACATTTTTAATTTTTGGAGACATAATCATTGCCTCTTTTTCAAAAGTGCCTTTATTGATAATAATTTATATTATTATAGGGTGCTTAACAGGGATAAATATGAAAAGATAGGGTTAGTTGAAAAGTAAGTAACTACTTTATTGGGGGTGAGATTCGTTTAAAAATGCCTTACATTTTTAAATAAAAGAATAGTTGGATTATTGTAGAACTATAATGATTTATTTTAAATTTGAATTCACTAAATGACCTATAATTTACTCATTCATTGAGTATATTAATTATATATATTGAATTATATTAATGTTTGAAAATTAATAAAATACATTTTTATAAAATTTTAAAATAACTTCGACAATCAAAACACTCCTCAAATTCATTTTCTCTTTTAAAATTTAAGATTTGGTGGTTTTTTTTAGTCTTGTATGACAAAATATCTCACAATAGTTCAATTAAATTGAACATTTGTTGTCATGTCACATGTGACACTCATTAAGTAATATAATTTATTTTAGTTATTAAATCCAAATCTGATGTATCTCAAAAAGTCACTGTCACCCCCATATCGTGATTTCCTCAAAATAGGAACATTAATAAATGTAGGAATTGTTACCAAAATTTTAAAGGCTAATTTTGAAAATATTTTTCTTTAAAAAAAGTGGTCAACAATAACCAGAATAAGGTTTGAGAGTTGATTGTATATGAGAAAAATATTAGGCACCCTACAACTCCCGCCTATTAAAACGTTTACCTTAAGTTGACTAAACAAAATTATAAAACAGCCTTAAATGTAATTTAATTGCAGTTAGTTAGTAAAATAATGAAAAGAAAATAAAATTAAAATTAAAATTAAATCAAGAAGAACATTATATTTTTACAGGTTGAACTTGACCTAAGATAATAATTTAAAGCCTGCATATTATTCAGAGGAATTAAAACCTACGTAGTTTGGTATTTTTCAAAAAATTATTTTTTAATTAATTTTTGAAAGTCATTTTTTTATTGGATTTGTATATTTTCATATAAAAAAAAGAAACTTCTTCCCTTACGAGAGAAAGGATTTTGGAAAAAATTATATTAAAATTCCTACAGAGATTTTGAAAATCCTACACAAAAATTAATTTATTTTAGGGTTAATGGCAAAAATGTTATGAAACTTTTTCTTCAAAGGCGCCAAACATCTTAAACTTTTTTGAAAATATTTTTTCCTTAAAAGTTTAAAAAAGAGAGCATTTTTATCCTATCATTAAATATCAAAAATGTTGATTATTAAATTAAAGTTTGACCAATAGCATATTTGCTCTCAAACTTTTTTTTAGGGGCGTGGGATATCTTAAACTTTTGTTTGAAGATTATTTGCTTCAAGATTTTAAAAATGGAGCAATTTTATCCTCCCTTCTTCTTTACCATCCTCCTCTTCCACTGGCAAACTCTCGCACTATCGTGGATCAGAATCCAAATATGAAGCTGAGAAAAATGGGTGTCCGAGATTCACAAGCCTTACAAGAAGTCTTACATCTAGCTTGGCACTTTTGCCCCCAAAAATGGTCGCTCAAGCCCATAACGTCACAGCTCTATCCATCAAAGGCAGATCCACCATTCTTAACTTCTTTTAGATTGTCGTTGTCCTCCCATAACTTGCCATGTGCTCCTCGCATAACATCCAAGCTGCCACTTTCAATACTATTGCCATAGTCAAGTTTGATACTATAAAGCCCTTAGAAGTATCTGAGTCAAGGTCAGAGTTCGCGGAGTCATTATAGTTGAGTGAGATAGTGAAATTGTCGAACATAGAGGAAGAGAGCTTCCACATAATCAAGTTTACATGAATTGACTCCATGAATAGTTGATTATTTTTTAGTATAGGTATGGGTTTGGATGATTTGGAATTGAGCTCCATTTTCTCCCAACAATTCTCAGAGTGGGGATTGACACTTCACATGAGATCGAAATAAAATTGCAATGAAAAAGGTCAAAAAACTTGGATGTGAGGACTTGAGTTCTTGGATTTGGAAGCGGAAAGGAAAAAAAAAAAACTTGAATGTGAGAACTTGAGCTCTTGGACTTGAGAAAAAAATTGCTCTCTTTTTTAAAACTTTCAAGACAAAAATGCTTTAAAGAAAAGTTTAAAATATCCAGTAATCCTAAGGAAAAATTTTCAATGCAAATTGTTGGATATAATGGCTTGTAACATTATGTTTTATTTAAGTTTTAATAATGACAAATATAATTAAGTTAACTATACTTATGCCTAATTATTTTCATATATATAGAGTGGTTTACTATGATTATAGAACAAGTGCTTTAAAATATTTTTACTTATGTTGTTTCATATTAAGCCTCGTTTGGTATGATGGAAGAGTTTTTGATGGAATCAGAATCGGAATTGGAATTGGAATCGGAATTGGAATCAGAATAGAATTAAGTTATAAATGTATGTTTGGTACGAAGATGGAATCTGAATATAATATTAATAAATATATGTATTTAAAATAGATAAAGACCAAAATGTCCTTATAAAAAAAATAAAAAACTCAACCATCATGATGAAGATGGAATTGAATTCTAGGTATTTTGGTTGAATTGGAATCCATAAGGAATTGGATTCATGCATACCAAATAAGTGAAAACATGATTCCAATTCCAATTCTATTTCTCTTGAACCCAATTCTAATGTACCAAACATGACCTTACATGAGATTTAGACAAATGATTTGTGTGCATTAAAGTTATTTGTACTATCCTATTTTTTCTTATTTTAAATTGATTCTATATCTAAGTGTGTTCATATTATTATCTTTCATAACTTAGATATATACATATTGATACTTGAACTAACCATTTTATTCATGATATATCATTTAAGGTTATCCAAAGTGAAGATGAGAGTGAGCATGAAGAGGAAAAAATCAAAGTCATCATTAGTATGCATGCCACACTCAAGATAGGAGAACATAAAGAGAAGGATTATCCAAAAAAAACTTACGAAGAATGAAGACATTCATATAAGCTTGGATACACCTTGAAAGCCTTAAACTTGATAGTTGTAATATCATTAAGCTAGAAGTCTTTATGTTAAAGTCATTGATTTAGATATGTAATATTGACATAAGATATCTTAAATCAAAACTTACATTTTAGCTATTAAGAGAAAAAGTAAGATATATTTTTCTATAATCATATTCTTCATCTTTAAGAACATATATCTCTCAAAGTTTAAAATGTTTTAATCACTAACTCCATAAAGTTTTTAAATTTATTTTATTTACTCAAAATGGAGTTAAGTTAAGAAAGGTATGAACACTTGAAATCTAATCTTTGAAATGACAATTGTGAAGAAAATTAGATTTGACCTTTAGTCATGTTTCTTATCATATTTCTCACTACATAGATAATTTTAATATGAAACATATCTCATTTGAAAATAGACTCCAACCACTTTTTAATGATAATTTATTTATTCAAAATAGAGTTCTATTGAAAAAGATATGAATTTTAAAAGTTAAATGTTGAGATATTAATTTTGCATAGCATTTAGACTTGACCTTCATTTACTCTTTTGATCATATATCAAAACTAGACTTCAACAGCTTTCCAACAGTATATAATTTTTTAGATTTGGAGTTGTATTGAGTAAGTTAGGACTTTATGAAGTTATGTGCAATGAAACCCTCTAAAACATGCGTGGTTACATCTGATTCACATACGTGATTCGTCCTAAAATAGCCTCAGTGTCCAAATCATGCATGAATCACCTTGTATACACACATGAAACATCACCCAAAAGCCTTATTTCTCACTAAATAGCCTTTGTTGTCCAAAACATGCGTGAAGCACATCCAAAACACATGTAAAATGTCCTCCAGAACCTTATTTTTTATTCAATAGCCTCTGTAGTCCAAAACACGTGTGAAGCACTTCTTAGCCACATGTGATTTATCACTTGAGCAATATCACACGATGTTTCAAGTGTGATTTGTCAGGTTCTAAGTGAGATTTATCACCTTTGCTTGTAAGAACTCTACAATATGCATGAATAAGCTTTGGTTTCACACAAGAAATGTCATCAACGGCTATAATCATTATGCAACAACTATAAATGGTCATATAATGTCTCTAACCTTTATTTCACTTCATGAGCTATAAATTTAACACCCTAAACTCATTTTAATAAGTGATTAACTTTAAAAATTATTAAGTTATGAAATTCATGATCATATTACTCTTATTATATGACAATCATTGTTCTTGATCCAATATCATTTATATCTTCATCATTTGAGTATTAGAGTTTCATTATAATCATCATTATTCTTAGAGAGAGTTTCAATTGAGTGATTTACATATTCAAAACCATTGTAAATATGAGGGACAGATTTCTTTTGTAATCAATAAAGGTTGTTTTTTTGAGAAAAGAAGCTCACTAGTGAAGTGAGTTATTGTAAAGGCTTACAAGTGCTCAAACTAAATTTTTGGTTGTATTGATGTAATAAACACCCACTTAAACTTGTGTTATAATGAAAAAATCTCAAGTAGTTGCTTGAGAATTGGATGTAGGCTTAAGTGGTGGAGTTGAACTTTAGAATAAATCATTGTTTGCAATATCGCTTTCCTTATCCTTTTGTATTTCTAGTAACCTTAGTTTATGTTATATTTTAGTACACAAAATTGAACTTAATATATCTACATGCTCTTACTTAAACTTCCACATAAAAATTGATTTGACACATACTAAGGTTGTGAAGATTACTTTAGCATTCTCACAATAAGAGTTTGGTACTTGAATTTGCTTAAACTTTTCCTTACACATAATTTTACTAAAAAAGTTTTAAAAGAACCAAAAATTCCTTAAACACCCAATTCACCTCCTCTTAGGCATGTTGCTATATCTAACACAAATATGTCAGTTAACCTTTGGTCAAATTTTAGTTTAATGGTCAACGTTTTTGATATTTAACGGTGGAGAAAAATGCCCTCTTTTTGAAACTTCTAAGGAAAAATACTCCAAAAAAAATTTAGGATGACAGGCACCTTTGAAGAAAAGTTTTAGTGCATTTTATCATTCAACCCTTTATTTTATGCTTATAGAAATTCTAAATTTTCTCACAGCATGGAAATCATTTTCTAATTTATTCATTTATAACAAAAAAAATTCTTTTAAAAAATGTATTTCTAAACAAATAAATTAAGCATCATGATTAGTGTGCCTATAGTAATCTATTGCGACACATGACATGTCAATCGACCAATTACCTGTGAAAACTCTAAAAATTTCACATAATATGACTGGGAAATATACACATGAAGTTTCAAATCATGTATTCGCGTAATATGTGTTGGAGAATGGCATAATAAGTGGTTCATATATATATAAAAAGTAAGGAATCAAACCTTTAGAGCTTTATCACTTATAAAAATTTTTATGATTATTTTAATCTCCATTCCAAATGCAACAAGCAACAGAAATGAATGGTCAAAATATGTGCTTGAGTGTGCATGGGTGCACATTGAAAAAAACCACAGGTGATCCCTATTCTTCTACTTTGTACGAATGAAGGGATATATTTGGGATGAAAATTCATTTAAAACGGCTTTGGTTGAATTTGATTGTGAGGCGGAAAAAAAATGATGAAAGAAGGGGGGCCAGAAGGAATTAAAGAAAGCAAAAATAATGAAGGTGATATTGAATTAAAACACTTTTGGTCAAAAAGATATTGAATTAAAACATTGAAAGGTAGAGAGAGTTGGCTTCTCTCCATTTCCTTCCCTCTCCATTTTCTCTCTACTTCTCATCTCAATCATTGAATTTATTTTTGAATGGTTTTAATAATAATTTTATGAATTATCAAATCTCAACCATTCAAAAAATAGATCCAATAATTAAGATAAAAAGTGAAGAGTACATGAAGAGAAAAGAAAATGGAGAGAAGCCAGCTCCCAAAAGTAAGGGAACGCAAGGCGTGCACACAAAGATATATACACATGTCGAGAGAGACGCAGACGCGCACGGGACACTACTATAATGAATCAACACTTGAACTTACAAGAGGGAAAGAGGGAAAGCATACGGAAAACAAAAGGAACATCCGAATATTATTAATCATATGGCCTTCAGCTTTTGACACTAAAGATGGCATATGTAATCACAAGTATAAGAGCATTTGCTTTTCTTAAGACTTATTTAAAATTATTTTTATTTTATTATTTTAAAAATTAATGTTTTGTAGGACATATTTTGATAATAAAAAAAAAGAATAAAAATAAGTATTTTTCTTGTTCTCCCTTATTTTTCAAAGCATTAATATCAAAACATCTAAAAGATGTTTCTGTTTTTTTTATTGTCCATGACAATATTTTATTTTTTTCTTCAAAACCCTTTTTGAAAACAAATTATTAAATAAATTTTTTTAAATTTTTTTTAGAGAATTAAAAGTTGTTTTCAGAACAAGTTGTCAAACAGGCTTGATGTTATCCTATTTGAGGCATTTCCACCACATTCCTAACCCCATGTTATCATTATGCATGGAGGTGACAAAAATGTTCCTACCTTTTAACAAACTTTTTTCTTCCAACCTCACTCTTTTCCTTGTGCCCCCACCTTTTTATATATGAAAATCCTATCAAATCATAATTTACAATTAATTTTATTTGATTTTTACTGTTTCAAATCAAGGTACAAATTTGGAAATTAAATTTTTATTTAACTTTTCCTAATTGAAAACTAAAATCAATGCACAAATTGTGAGGATTGAATTTTCATTTGATATTTCTCAATTGAAGATTCAAATTAAAGGCTTGATTGTGGGGATTTTTCATTTAATTTTTATTTTAGTTTTATTATCTTGTTAAAAAAAGGATTTTCAATTTTTTTTTGTTTATGTTTTGGCGGTGGCTTGGATAAAATGGGGTGTTCACAATCACTATAGTTTTATCGTAATCCATTAACAAATTTTACTATATATTTCCTCCTCCATTTCAAAATATAAGCAAAATTTCATGTGGTTGATTTTTTTACAAGCAAAATAATAATTTTCAAAAAGTATTTATGACATATTTACTTAATTACTCTTCATTAAGTGATGGTATCATTAATGATCCGTTTGTTTAAAATTTAAAAAAGTAATTTTTATATAGTTTAAAGATTTTTTTAAAAAGGTGAATTATTCTATAGAGATTTTGAAAAAAATTAGAAATTATTTTGGGTTTGGTTAGAATCTTGAAAAATATCACTTTTTTCATGACATTCATGCACCCCATCCTAATTAAATGTATAACTCCCTTTGTTTAAAAATATAAGATATTTTTAATCAAATTTTACCTTCAATAAATAATTACCACCTACTTCTTTCAAACTAACCCTATCTTTTCATATTTATCTTTATTAAACATCTTACAATAAATATAAAATCATTCATTAATAGAGGCATTTTTAAAAAAAGGCAATGATTATACCTTAAAAATTAAAAACGCCTTATATTTTTAAACATCTAACTTTTTTAAAAATGTCTTATATTTTTTAACGGAGGGAGTATTTGATTTATTCTTTGCAAGTATCTCTTAAATAAATATTTTCAAATATATTTTATCCTTTTAAATATCCTAGTTTGCTTTATTTCTTTCACCTCTCTCAAACTTCTCTTTTTCTAGCGTCATTCACTCATTTTGATATTTAAAAAATAATAAAAAAATAGCCACAGGTCAAAGAAAAAAAAAAAGGTTAAAAAGCAAAGAAAAATGAAGAAGTTAACTAATAGGATATACGTATAGCTCCAAGACTTTTAGCATTGAAAATTTTGCAAATTTTTTAAATACATACAAGTGAATAATATATGAGATACAAAGTGACTGACAAGATGACACAAGAAAAATGAAAGGAGAGTTACAACTAGGTGTTACGTAAAAAAATTAATTATTACAAAATCCATGATAACTAATTGTGTTGTCAATGTAATTTAGTTTAGTTATCAATAAACTTTACAATAATTAATTTTTTTATGTAGGATTTCAATGTAATTCTCCCAAAAATGAAATAGAGGAAGAGAGAGAATATTAAAAAGGTTCAATGTTGCCTTTCACGAAATGGTTGTGTTTACACTTTGGGAGAATTTCATTTATTTAAGGACTGTGAAAGCAAATATCTTCAGGTGGCTCCAAAAAGATTGCAAAATTTTAGTTCAGTCTCCAAGGACTAAACTAAAAATAAGTTTGATGAGGAAAAGATGAAGCTACCCTCAGTATAAATACTAAAGAAACGAGCTGCTGATGATAAAAGGAAGAAAGGCTCAAGAAACGAAAAACCTATACATGCAATTCTGTATTTCTCAATCTTCACCTTTAGGAGCAGCAATTGCTAATGTTCATCACCCATGAGTCCATGAGATTCATTCCCCACCCTCCTGTTTGATTGTGCATTCTTCTACGTAATGTGATTCTTCCTTCTCCATGTGGTATGATTGGAAATGAAATGGGATCGGCATCAACTAGGGACTATTTTAGAGGACAGCTTGGCAGCAATCAATCATACGGAGGTAAAATACTTTTATTTGTAGTAATTACAGGAACCTTCTGTTAAATGCATATGTTATAGGTGTGGGTATGGGTATGGGTTTAGTAAGGGGAATGAGTATAGGATGAATTAATCAATTTACTTGAAACAGTTGGTGCTTTTAGTTTGATGAAAATTTTTAATGTCGGAATTTAGAAATGCAAAGCTATTGGGTATTGGAATTTCTGTGATTGTATGATAAGTTGTTAAAAGCTTTATGTT
>NW_026555334.1:2085188-2155260 GCF_029017545.1 Prosopis cineraria
ATATTTATTGTAAAGTAAAACACTTAATTTCTAAATAGCTAAGTAAAACAACTCATCTTAAAAGAGGGGTAAATATAAAAAAATTATATAAAATTTTATTATCTTTTCATTGAAAATATTTTAATTTATTTTTTTTACATTTTTATTTTAAAAATAAAAAATAAAATTGTAAAATATATTCCCTTAGCTAAAAACTGCAAGATATTTTTTTGTAGTTGGATATTTAAAAATATAAGATATTTTTAATATTTTAAAATATAATTAATGTTTTTAACTGTTCATAGTAAAGAAAAACTTTATGTTGGCAAAAAAAAAATTTTTATATTTATTTTAATGTAAAATATTCTACTAAATAAAAATAAATATATAAATATTGTGTTAATTTAAAAATAAATAATTATTTTATTAAAGATAACATTCAATTAAAAAATATTTTTTAGTATTTAATGAATTTTATTGAGAGGAATTATTTTTATTACACGGTACATAAATTAAGGAACATGCTCCGCGCAGTTTTGATTGTCAAGAAAAATGCGCAAAATATTCACAAAGAAAATCCTTGACGACCTCTATTTCGGTATTTCACGAGATTTTTTTATCGGAACACTTTTTTTTAACCGATCGGCTCGAGTTGAAATGTATTTTTAAGCGAAGAAAATTTGAAAAAAACGACAAGAAAAGAATGAAGAATTACGTGAAGAACACAACAGCAATTCCAAGGTTCCCAACTGCATCATCATCAATCATCATCATCATCTATGAAGAAGAAAATTAAGAGAGAGAAGAGAACATCGAATACCTAGCCGAAAGGGAGAGACGAGGAATATCAGGTCCATAAACAGAAGAGGATTTGATGAGATCAAGAAGCAACCAAGTGATTTTTTCCTGAGATATCAGTCCTCACACTTCGAATGGAATAGCCATAGCCAACAGCTCCTGTTGCTTTTGCTTTTGCTCTCTTTCAGCTGATTCTCCATATACCGTAGCCGACGACGACGACGAAGACGAAGTAGAAGAATCGATTTCGCGGAGCCGAAGAAGATAAGACAGATCGAGATAAGAAAAAGATGACGGAGGATAGCGAAATCGAAATGAGTCTTGAATTACTCGCGTGCAGAGAATTCATGGCCGTTGACGGGCGTGAAGAGCTTCTTGGTGAGTGACAGTGAATGGTGATGACTACGAGTCTACGAGGATGGAAATTGTAAAACGAAGGCCTTTATGGCTGCATTCTCGCAAAAGAAAAAAGGAAAAAAAAAAAAACAAAAGAAATGATAGCCTATAGCTAGCGCCTATCGTCAATATCTTTGAATGAAAGTAGATTGATAGAAATGATGAGATAGGCCAAGTATTAAATGTATTGGATGATATTTCTCCCAAGCACGTGCTCCAGTTTAAAATATAGGAAGAGTTTCAATTAAGTAACACGGTAAAGAATGAACTTTAAGTGAATCTAAAATTTTAAAATTTCAATTCAACCTAAAAAAATTTAAAAAATTTTAATAGTAAAAAAATTAAAATATCTTTATTTATTATGTAAAATTATTAATTATTAATTTTTTTAATGAACTTATTAATTTATCAATATTATATGTAAATTACATTCATTTGTCAAACATTTAGTAACATTAATTGTTAATTTATTAATTTTACTTTTTAATTTATCAATATCATATATAAATTACATTCATTTGTCAAACATTTAGTAATATTAATTATTAATTTATTAACTTTACTTGTTAATTTAACAACTAAAGTTAGCAATTTAACAACCGATGCTGCTTTTATGATTAAAAAACTAATGCGAAGTCTTATATAATTATTGATATATCAATTCATGTAATTTGCAACTCATATTCATAAAAATAAAATAAAAAATTTATAATTAATAATTTTATATAACAAGTGAAAGGTATTTTAATTTTTTTACCGTTAAAATTATTTTTACTTTTCTCCCCTATAATGAATTAAAATTTCATAATTTTTTTGGACTCATTTAAAGTTAATTCTCCATAATGATCCTTAACTAAACTCCCTAAAATATAAGGTATTTTTTCATTAAAAAATATTGATTTAAAATATAAGATACTTTATAAAAATCAGTAACATTAAATTTTTTTTACAAATACCTTTTTTTTGTATTTTAAAGAGAGATGGTGTAAGAAAAAATTAATATTAAATTTATACTATTCATATTAAATTTAAAGGATGGAGATTAATAACCACATTTATTAAAAGTATTGTAATTTTTTATTTTAATAAATATAAAATAAAATATTAAATCTAGACTTTCTTGATTTAATTTAGATAGCGTACGTTTTGCTCTTGATACAGCAGATGAGCAGAAGGAAGAGGAGGAGGAGGAGGAGGAACTTGCGAAGGAGACGAGGGGCGTCCGGTATTGCCGCATTGATGCGATGAGACAAGCTAGTGCCAGAGGAACGTTAGGTAAAGTGGCACTAAACCCATGCGTTCATGCAAGTGGAAATGTGGGTGTTCGATTCGGATATACGTACACGTGTTCAAATTGTGAAGTTCCAAGGGAAAAAAAGTCAGACGGCAGGCAGGCAAGCGTACTAGAAACTAAAAAAATAATGTTATGCAGCCTTCAAAAAATAATTTCAAATTATAAAAAAATTTAGCATATTTTTAAAAAATGAGACAGCAGACAAGCCAGCGTATTAAAAAATTATTGACTTATTGAAAGAATTATTTTTGAAGATTTTTTTAAAATTCTAATTTTCTAATGAATTTAGCTAGGGAAGATATCAACACCGATGAAATAACATACATTTTTATTGCAATATATTGAAAATATACATACATACATACATACATACATATATATATATATATATTGGACAAATACTATATATATATATATATATATCTATATATATATCAGACAAAATTAACAGGACATGATCTGTTGGACATAATTTGTCATATATATACTGCACAAAATAAACAGGACATGATATTTAGTTTTAATTATTTTATAAATATCTTTTGAGACTAATTATATACGTTAGGATAAAAATATTTTCTTAAATATTTATAGGAAAATTCTTTTTTTTACCTTCAATTATAGGAAAATTCTTTGAATTTTGATAAGTGATTGAGCGGCCTTGATTTGGAGCAAGAGCTCCTTTTCCAACCATGATAAATATACCCATTCGTGTTATCACTTCTTAATCCATTTGATTACTGATATAGACTTGATAAATGAGATAGTACCAAAAAAGCATATCATGAATAGAAACCTAACATCCAGCATTACTGTAAATTAGATGAACATATACTTGAGGTTTGTAACCACACTGACAGTTTCATTTATTCCTGGTTCCCTGCAATAAGTTGTCAACACTATTGGCATTCAGGAATACAGATAATGTATCATAATGATTTTCATACATTTTTTCGTCATCTACTTCTTATCTCTATCAACCATTTATTTTCACCATCTCTCTCTCTCTCTCCCTCTCTCTAAATTTACATAAAACTTTTATTAATCTATATGAGCCAAATCCCTCATAGCCGTGGTTTTTATCAAACTTCCTGTTGAGAGACCTTAATTTCAAGCTTAAATTCCTTTCCAATAAGCAAAGACAATTCTGAAACTTCAACAATAACAAACTGTTTGGAACTGTCAAAATATCTCTTCACGATTGCCTTTTCCTTTGTGTTTGTTTTTCCCTCCATGATGCTCAGCTCTTCCCTTTCCCACCTACTGCTCAATCCCTTTCCGTAAGGTATCCCTAAGAAGGTTACTTTACTAATGATCCACCTTTGATCCAAAGTAAACCTCCCATTTGTGACTGCAGATGCAACATAAATGCTATTGTCGTGCGATGCACCATATAACCTTACCAGTGTCCACTGTCCTTTCTCTCCCCCCATGTCAAGGTCCTCCCCATCATCCAAATATACTTGTCCAGAACTGTTTTCTCTGCCACTGATTACAACCAGAAGCTGAAATGGCGTCTTGCGTGCAGCTTTCGTCGTCATCGCTTCACCTCGCAAAGCCAAAATATTACCCTCCCGAACATGAACATTAATGTGATCAAGTGGGGCATGGAGCCTAACATTCTTTCCTGTTTTCACTGTCACCGAGTTGGAGATGTTGAAGAGGTCAAACCAGTTACCTGCAGGAAAATAAGCATCAACAGAGATTGCTCCTGGCTTCAGTATAGGTGACACCATCACCCCTTTGCCATGTAGAAACTGAGAGTTTATTTCGTAGGTTGTAACATCCTCGGGGAATGAGAAGAAAAGGGGTCGAGCAATGGGTACGCCTTTCACATGCACTTCGTACATTAATTTGTAAAAGTAAGGGGGAAGGCGATAGCGAAGACCAAGCACTTTTCTAGCTGCAGCAGCAACTGAATCCCAGAGATAAAGCTCTTGACGACTTGAACCTTTCTCTGAATGATCCCTTGCAAAAGGATAAGATGCCCCTCACTGTAACAAGACAAAATGACAAAATTTATCGATAAACTTATAAAATGTGATACAATCACACATGCACACCTTATAAATAAAAGGACAGTGTTCAAAGTCAATAGAGACATTATTCATAGTCAAGAAATACGACTGTTAAGTATGAACTGACTCTGTAACATAAGCATTATACATAGTGAATGAACATGGCCACATATTACGACCCGAAAAAAAAAATAATAATAATAATGATGATGAACTTCATGAACCAAATAAAAGAATTACTTGTATATAACTAAACAAAGAAAAGAAATATGTAGATGAATCAAATAACATTCCTATCTTTTTTCTTTCTTTTATTGCCGTAGGCAAAACAGAATAACATTCAAAGAATAACAAAATGATGAAACATCGATAGGATTTGGTTAAGAGATGTTACCTGGATCCAACGCTGACAAAGTTCTTCAGTTGTATTCCCTATAAAACCACAAATATCTGCTCCGACCATTGGAATTCCAAAGATTCCGAAATTTAAGATGGAAGGAATTGAGTATGCCAAATCATTCCATGTAGCAGCATTATCTCCTGTCCAGTAGGCTGTATATTTGACTGAGCTTACAAAAGTTGATCTACTGAGAATGAATGGCCTTTTCCCAGTTATTTATGTCAAGGCCTTGTTAGTTGATTTGGACTCTAAGAGTCCATACAAGTTGTGCACATTATACTCAGTGATGTTACCATAGTGTACATATGTTGCTGGAATTGTCTTATTATTTATGGGTCGTTGAATTCCAGCATTGTTAATCTTGTAAGTAGGGTTGTCAAGGTTAGAAGACGAAATGGGAAGTGAAGTGATGAAATTCGATAACTCATGCATATCAAGCCAAAGACCATCAAAAGGAAGAAGGCTCTGAAATAATTTGATTTCCCCTTCCCAAAATGCTTCACCATGCGGATTTAAAAAGTCAGGGTAGTAAACTTGCCCAGGCCAAACTACACTCAAATAATTGATTCAATTACGCTTTATGTAGACATCATCTTGCAAACCTCTAATAAAGGTTTCATATGTCTTATTTCTACTGATACCTGTTTAAAAAATTTCTTTGGATTAACAATGCAAAAAATACCCATAAACAAAATAACATTAATTTTTGTTTTGGAAAAAAAATATCCAGTGCTCAAAGCAAAGTACCTGGATCCAAAATCAGCACATATTTCTGACCATTTTGGTGAAGGGTGTCAACAAATTTTTTCATCTTATTGAGTGGAAAGTTGATGGGATCAAGAGTAAAATCCTTGTATCCGTCCATGTAATCAATATCAGTCCACATTACTTCAAGAGGTATGCGTGCTTTTGCATAATTAGCAACAACATTCTCAACATCACTTGCATCCTTGTAGCCCCAACAACATGGATGAAATCCTTCAACAAAGATATCATAACTTGGGTAACCATATAAAGTAGACACTAGAATGACAAGAATAGACAAGCTATTTTAATTCTCAAGTGAGATACTGATGCCTAGAAACTTTGAGCAATTGCATCCTACCTTTTCAACTTGCAAAATCCTTCTACTGAAAGAAAAATACATTGTGTAAGTTAATTAATTATCTTCTTCAGTTAGGTAGCTCCATTTATGCAAGAAAATAAAAGAAATAAAAACCTTTTGTAATGTCATAGCAGAAAACTTTTTTGTGATATATATACATATATCCTACAGTGCAAACTTATGTTCTCTATGCTGCAGTATAACACTGTTTATACCAACATGTTAGTGAAAGATTTTGCATTATCAAGACATCGGGGTGCTTATAACTTCTCCCTAGGTGCTACTATTATTATTAGCACACTAAAGATAGTTGTTACCTTCGCTTAAAGAAGACTATCTAAAACTGCCCCAGTGCACATTAAACATAAATTCATAAAATTCAACTAAAGTTTAAGATACTGACTTGATGTATTATAACATATGCATGAGAACCAAAGAAGTACAAGGGTAACATGAGCACAATACTACAAAACATGTTAAGTGTCATTGTAAAGAGTTGTACAGGGTGCATTCCTGAACAAGAACACAATTTTTCAAGTCTGTCACATTAGTCAAGAACAAACAAACATGCAATGAAGCAACAAAGCTGTGAAATATGATGTTACCAAAGGACCAATATGGCATCGGCGCAGGGCGACCTATGAGTTCAGTGTATTGCTCCATCACCAACTCCGGAGTGGGTCCGGCGAAAAAGTAAAGATCAAAAATGCCTCCAATGACTTTGTAAGTAATACGATCGCCATCATAGACTATGTCCATTCCATTGCTATTGAGCAACAAAACCCCATGAGTGGTTCCAGCCTTAACTCTCCCATCAACCGAAGGAGAACGAACTTCCATATAAAATGGATGAGACCCATAAAGGTTTTGATCGAGATTGGCGCTAGCAATGTCAGCATTCCACAATGTAAGTGTTTGATTGGGTTGGATCTTGAAGGAACTCTTGGTATGCTCTCCAAGGCCATACAAGGAGGCTCCATTTTCGGGTAGCGAGGAAGAAAGTTGAAGATACTGGTCTTTGAAGATGAGAAATGTCGATGGGTTTCCAGGGTTCGGGGAGGTGTCGAAGACGACGTCGTTTGAGGACTTGCGTGTAAGTGTGAAGCCAAAAGGCGTGGTGTTATGGAGGGTGAAGATGAAGTCTGAGTTGAGATCTGTGAGGGAGTATTGTGGTTGCCGGTGACGGTGACGGAGATGGGAAGATGAATTCTGTAGGCAGAGAGGTTGAGAAGGGGAATAAGAATGGCGAGGAATCACTTGCTGGGGAATTTCCCACCTTTCGTGTGTAAAGTCAGTAATCCTTACCCTCAAGCAATCCTTGTTCTCAGAGCTACAGTCAACTGGAAATGATAAAACATATCATTGAAGAATGAATTCTCAGGAACATCGGAATTGCATCCCAAAAGCACTTTGTTTTTTCCCGCGTTCGAATTCCAACCTCATTCATCATGTTGTGCACTCGGCTTCCCTCACCTCTAGCAACTGCACAAAGGAGTTATATTTTATTTTATTTTTTTTAAAAAAACTAAACTATGTTTTTTATTTTAATTTAATAAAATAAAAAATTTATATAAATTATAATTTTTTTAATAAATACATTTATTTAAAAATTTTAAATTTAATATAAATAAAATTTTTATTTAATATTAATTTTTTTTTATAAATTAACTATGCAAAATTTATTATGAACAATGTAAATTTAATAATTTTTTTCAATTTTTATAAATTTTTAATATTAAATTTTGATCATTTATATTAAATTTAAATTGTTCAGATTAATAAATAGATTTATTAAAAAAAATTTTATTTATATAAATTTTTTATTATAAAAATTAAATATAAATTGTTTTGATTATGTTAAGTGTTCATTTTGTGATATTGCGGATTAACTTTTTTTACAGTACTCAACCAAACTGTTAGTTTTTTTTTTTTTGTCACATTAGTACTTTGTTTTATGAGTAATTTTGTTGGGCCAAAAATTTGTAATTTTATTGGGCCTAGGCCTGATTGTACAACAATTATGAGAAGTAAAGTTAGTCATCTTATTTGATTTTGTTTTAATTTGGGCCAGTTTCTTCTCTTTGCGTTAGTGTTTTTTTTTTTTTAACATAAGAAGGTTAGATCAAATGAATTGAGTCTAAAAGCACCTTTTACAACACATTTTTGAATTCCAAGAGCACTAATAAAATTATGTATATATCAGTCAGCAATGAGGTGATCGTATTTGCAATCTAAACACACAACCTCTTTTGGTTTCAATAATATCCTAATTGGTTTCAATCTAAACATACAACCTTGTGGGCATAGTTTTATTGGTCAAATCTTTACAAAATTGGCATATCTTTATTTGTGATAGTAACTTATATGTTGACCTAAAGTTGGAAATCCAATCCATGGAAAAAAATAAATTAATTAATAAAAAATAAAAAATGTCATATTTAATTAGAAAAAATATTTTAATACATAAACATTAATATGATTTTTATGTTAGTACATGGGTCTAATTTTGTATCTTGTGAGTATGATTTTGTTACCTTCTTTTTTTTTTTTCAATCAAAGATTTGTTACCATTCTATTTAAGATAAGATCTCCCCCTACCTAATGAATTAAAAAACGTTACTAAGATTATTTTTAAATTAAAAAGTTGGACATAATCACATGATCACTATCCATATCCTACTGACTAAAATTTTTGAAGACATTACTATAGTGGCATCGGGTACCTTTCATGAATAATTTATTATTAAATTTTCATAAATATTTGTTACGACAACAGTTAATATTAAATGAATAAATGAGTGTTTTTGGATAACTATCCCAAATTAAATAACTTCTTATCTTAATGAAATTTATCTTTTTTTTAGCTCAAAAAATGCGATGCACTCAACATAGTAAGTAAACAGTTATAACATTATCAAAAGAGTTAGCATGATCTCCCACTGTTCACATATCATTCAGGTCAAAATAAAATTATTTACACATCAATAAATCAATAATTTTAATTAATTTTATAAAAATAATACTATTTACAATTTTTATAAATAATTTACAATTAAAAAAATATCTAAAATCTATAAAATCCTTTTATGTAATTAACCAAACAAAATCTAACTTTTCTGCCCGCTAAAACAATTAAATATTAACATTAACAACACCAGAAAAATCAAAAAGCTCTGAATTTTTATATATATACTTGTCCGGCAAAAAGGAGGTGTTTTATTGATGAACTGAAATTCTTCTGTAATTCAATGCACCATGTGATCTTCCACCGGTTGGATCAAATAAAAATTTATACATCATTATTTTTAATCATTTTATTTTTAAACTAAAGTTTCTGTTTAATTTCTTGTTTTTTTATGTCATCATCAATAATAGAATCAATTTATATTTATAATTATATGACATGTTATATTTTTATTTAACAGAGTATGTAAGACAACTAGATCCATACAATAATTTTTTTTTAAAGACACCTTTTTACCACCGCTTGCAGGAATTAATGAAGAAAATAAAAAAATTATTATTATTTTTGATCATGTATTTAGGAAAAAAAAATAAATGTTCCGACAATGATAATTTAGATTTTAAATTTTTTATATTTCACCTAATGGGTATATAAACCTTTTGTACTGTAAACGCACTTGTCAACTCCCCACACGGATCATTTTCCATGGATTTATTTAGAAGAAGAAGAAGAAGAAGAAGAAAGAAAGAAAGAGAGAAAGAAAAGGACCCACTTTCAAAAGAAGAAATTAAAATAAACGAATAAATATTCCTTTTTTTTCAGAAAAATAAATTAAATAAATGCAGTTGTGTTACCTGGCCGTAAGGGAGAGACGAGGAATATCAGGTCCATATAGAGATGAAGGCTTAATGAGGCCAAGACTGGCGCTGAGGGATTTCCGTGAGAAGAAATCAGAGGTCACACTTCGAACGGTGTAGCCATAGTCCACAGCTTCTGCTTCTCTGTCTTGTCTGTAAAAACTTGACGAAGAAGAAGATGGCCCGGCGAAGCAGAATATGAAGCTGATAAAGGGCAAGAGGACGAAGCCTTTGGTCGGAGTGGGCTTTGGTCTACTCTCACGCCCCATCGCAGCCATTGGCTAATGAGGGCTTATTGGTAAGTTTATATGACTTTTTACATGGAAGATTTACAGATAAGTTTTTGACGAAATTTGTTAGAAAAATAATAATAAAATTCCACCATATGATATAAATAATGATTTAATTTCTTAAAATATCATAATTTTAATGAAGTCTTTAGGAACTTTTTTGTTAACAAATTTTAAATTGAAAAAAATTATTTTACCCTTATTAATAAATTGTAATTTTTTGTTCAACTTTTGTAATTCCTTAAATAAAAGTTATAATTTTTTAAATAAAAGTTATAAATAGAGTTTGTTATTTTGAAAACTTAATTTTTTAATAATAGAAATTATACTTGATAAATTATAATTTTTTGTTCAATTCTTGCTATTTATAAAATAAAAGTTGTTATTCCTTAAGCAAAGTTTGTAATTGAGGCTTGTTTTTTAATAATAAAAATTACACTTAATAAGTTATAATTTCTTCTTCAACTCTTACAATTTATAAAACAAAAAATGTAATTTTTTAAATAAAAGTTATGATTGGAGTTTGTTATTTTCAATAAGGGTAAAATGATTATTTTATTTTAAAATTTATTAACATAGAAATCCTTAAAAACTTCATTAGAGTTATGACATTTCAAAAGATTAGATTGTCATTTATATAATTTAAAGAAAATTTATTGTCATTTTCCCAAATTTTTTAAAAATAAATTAAAAATTATTAATTCAAATAATTACAAATTAAAAATCTCATTACAATTTAATGATCATATTTAATACTTGAGTACTTATTTACAATTAAAATTTCAAAATTTACTATTATTAAAAATTTTAACTTATTTTTCAAAAAATTTTATTGGAAACTATCCATCATTAACTTAATGTTTTGGGACCTAATTATTATTCTCCCTTTTTATTTTTGGAAAGTCAATCATTTACATTTACTCCATTTGATTTTTGACTCAAGTCCACATTGTTTAATCCAATGGATTATATACTTTGAGAAAATTATTTAATTATTTAGAATCAAATTGTAACCAAGTTATAAAGTAGGGTTTAAATGATAATTTGCCGTTCAATTTTTTTAGGGTTGGACACCCTCAAATAAAAAGGTGATGCAATTTTGCCTCTCACGCATTGAAAAATGAAGCAATAATTAATGTGCCTATATATGTCCCTTGTTAAATATTCATTAATTTTACATTTAATTGATTTTAAAAAATTACAAAGGATGACCCTAAAAATTATAGAGAAAAACAAAAAAAAATTATACAAAAATCTAAACAATTACAAAAAAAAGACCTTTTAAGAAAATTAATATTAATGATTAAGTCTCCTAAATTATTATTATATCCAAATATATTAATGTTATTTCTTGCCTATATAAAGATGAAAATATCATTTTAATCAATCATTTTAATTTGATAGGCTAACCGATACTTATCGGATCACCAATGTTAGAAACATTAGTAAGTAATTAAAAAGATATTATATTTTTTAATAAAAGGTTGAAGTGTTGATTTGTCCTTCAACTTTTTTTCAAGAGTGCTAAGCATTCTCAAATCAAGGGTGGCATAATGTTTTCCCCCAAGTATTAAAAAATGGAGCTATGTTGTTCCTTCATTAAATATATATTAATTTGATTGTTAATTGATTCAAAAAATCATAAAGGACCTTGAAAACTACAAAAAAAAAACCTTGTAAAAATTTTGGTAAAAGTTATGTGGAAAGGAATGATTTCAGGAAATGCAATATGACAGAAGAGAGGATGAGGCAAGATTAGCTGTATTTGTTTGTTTAGGTATGTAGAATTTCTAGCTGTCTTGTAAAGATTGTGTTTGATATGTTTTATTTATTTATGAAAATTTCTATAAGGAGGGAAGAGGAGTTGTTAAACCATGTGTTTTGATTATTATAAAATCAAGATAAAGGTGTTTGTTACTTGAGCAAATCATATATATTAACAACGTGAAAAAACATCCAAGAACATGAAGATCAAAAGAAGACTTGATGTTATATGTTTATTTATTTTGTTCTTCTCTTAAATTCAATTGTGAAAACTAATGAGAGCTATCATATGTTTCGAAAATGATAAGAATGCATCATGTTAGAACCAACCTTAGACTCATAAGTCCTTTGAACTTAAGTGTTAAACTCTTAGAATGCACTCTTGTTTAGATGTCTAATCCATGCTTGACCTGGTATAGGTCTATGTATGTTTTGGCTATCCTTTGTGCATGTTAGGACTTAGTAGATCCAATTTAAATTTGAGCTAAAATTGAAACTCGCTTGAAGTAAACTTCAAAAGTGAGATTCAACACTATGGTCCAATCCATGCTTGATCTAGAAATGGTCCACTTGTGTTTTAGCAGTTAGTGTCAGCAAATGTCTTGGACATGCTTCTATGATCTAATTCATGCTTGAGTAGTTTTTGTATTCACGCTTGAATTGTCCATGTGTGTCAGCTTGAAGTGTGCTTAAGATGCAGTCTTTGGATTGAATCATGCTTGAATGGGTTTTACACTCAAAAACTTTCAAGCTTAATTTAAAGAGTCTTAGAACTAAACAAGCTAAATCAAATTTGTTTTAGAAGAGAGTCAAGCGTGTTTTAGCCAATAAAGAAGTTAGGTGCTTCTTCATTCCATTCCACGCTTGATCCCCTAGAGTACCCATGTATGTTTTGACTCACAGAGAAGCTAGGTGCCTTTGCCTTTCAAAACACACTTAAGCCTACTTCAACCTCACACTTGATATATTGAAGTGAATCAGAGCCTTGTACCTTAATGCCATTCCATGTGTGACACTCCTTCTAGCTCATGCTTGATTTGGCCCCTAACAAGCATTTAATGCTAAACACAGATAAAGTGCCTTTTTTAGGATTCTTTACTTCTACACGTTTTCAATGGCTATAATCATTTCTTTGAGTGTTTCTAATAGTCTTAAATATCATTAATTTGGAATCTTAGAAAGAGATTTTTCTAAGTGGTTGTAACAGCTTACTAGTGTAGCGAGTGTTGTTGTGAAATTAAGATTAGTGAATCTTGTGAGTTGTATTATAGTCGCAAGCATCCAATTAAGTTTGAGATTTATTGAAAAAATCTCAAGGGTGATCTTAAGCTTTGGATGTAAGCTAAGTGGTTGGGCTAAATCAGGATAAATCTCTTGTGTCAAGCTTTCTCTTTCCTTTAACACTTTATTTGTTAATCCTTTTACATTTAGTTTTATTTTTGTGTTCTTTATCATTTTGGGTTAGGAAAAACTTTATGAAAATTATTAATCATCAATTCACCCCCCTCTTGAGGACTAGTTTTATCCAACATTTATAACATCTTGGAAAAATAATGGAAGCCTTGAAGTAGTATAGGAATTAATTAGGATAAATTGGAGGGTTTAAGTAGGAAGTTGTGGAAGGAGTCTGGTTTTGGGCACATCTATTTACGGATGTAGAATAATAAGGGCTAGTTTGGCCATAGTTTGAGGTAGGATGGTCAGGACCCGACTTTTCCATTCATGTCCAATCATAGATACAATATGCAATATAATTGATCACAGGCACAAACAATAGGGAAGGTCTCACTTAAGTGGCCTTGTTTGACGGTGGACATCATTAATAAGGGCTCGCCTAGCAAACAAATTAAAGACATTGAATTAGATCAACTTGTGAGGGGAGAAAGGGAAAGAGGAAAGGAGAAGAGACAAGTTTTGCTAGGACTCCCATTTTTAGCCTCCCTAGAGTGATTTAGAGCTTAGGTGAGTGATTCTAGCTCCTCTTGTTCCATTTGGGCTTTGTTTTTTTTTTCCAGATTTTAATGGTTGGGAAAATTTTAGGTTTATGATGATTTCAGATTTGAGGGTGTTTTCACCAAACAAGTTATGTTTAAATGAGCTTTTAAGGTTAGATAAGGTGATTAATCAATTTAAATTTGTTTGATTTCATGATTTAGAGGATTTGAAGTTAGGGTTTGATGATTTAAGGGAGTTTAAGATGGTTATTGGTGTTTGAATGGTGTAAACTTGGAATTTATGATTAGGTTATGGTTGAATAGGCTTGAATGAAGATTTAATCATGGAAAAAAAATGCTTACATTGTATTTTGGTATGTTTATGAGAACTTACATGGTAACCAATTGGTAATTTTAGGCAATTGAGGTTGAGTATTTGTTAATTACAGATACGATTAAGGCAAATGGATTTATGGTAGATTAGAAATTTGATTTTGTAGTGATTTAGGATTTGAATGGAGAAATTTTAGAGTTTAATATTAGTTTATAGTCCTATGTACTAAATGAGAATTTCCATTGATATAATTTTTAGTTATGAATGTAGATTGATTTGTTTGCACGCCACAGGGATTGCTTGTGTAAGTGGCTTGTTATTTTATCCTGGGACAATAGGTAACATTGGAATGTTCTCTTATATATTGAGATATGGGTTTCATTTATTATATAATGAGTATACAACCTCTTGGAAATGTTGTTGTGCTCACAGAGGATTTGTATATTGTTTTTGCTAATGATTGGTTTGGAACTTTCTAACATGCTTGTTGTTTCTTTAAAAATTATTATATGTAGTTCGATCATTTTCAAGTATGCTAATGATTATTATTATTATTATTATTATTATATGTTGATTGGACAAAGTGATTTAAGAATAATTGAATTTTTTTTCAAGTATGCTAGTGTGATTTTATAGTGAAATATGATACATTTTATAATTTTCAAGAATGCTTGCTATTTTACTTGTGAGATTGTTTTTGTGTGATGCAAAAGAAGTAAGTAATAAAGAAGGTTAGTGCTATGATTGGTTGTGTGGGGTTGATGAATGATTATATTTTGCCATGTGATATGCCTCTACTACATGGGTAGTGATTGGTCTTTCTTTCTTTGTTTTTTTTTTGTAGCTCCTTATGTCTTTATGGCATTTTGGGACGATGGACAAATTCCTTTCAAGGAGAGGAGTCCTGCTCTGATGATAATGTATCTCTGGCTTGGGTGAGTATAACCTCAGTTTATGTTTCAACTAATGGTAATAAGAAAGTTGGACATCATAAGAGTGTGGCTGGGTTTAGCATCGCCATTTACTTGAATTTGAGGTTGATTTAGAAATGTGTTGTGTCTGTGAACTTTGCATTCCCTATTTTTATGCACTAACTGTGAAAGTATTGTGAAGTGTAAATATATGTATTAGTAGATATGTTTGCTAATGGGTTTTCAAATAGTATATAATATAGGTTAAAATATCCAATTATTATTGAGATGTTAGTTCTCACATATTGCCTCTTACTATTTTTTAGATGAGCAATCTAGTAGAGACATAAGGAAGGCGCTGTGAAATGGGTCCTACACTCCTAGTGTCCTAGACTTGGCACATGTAGTGCCCTTTAATTGATGATATTATTAGTTGTCATGACATAGGTGTTATTTTATACTTTTCTCGTTAAAAAATATAAGACATTTTTATTTGAATTTTATTTCTTAATAAAGTCATTACTTATCTTAAAACTAATATCATCTTTCATATTTATCTCTATTTAATAGAGTGTTTCACTCTAAAATAAGTATAAAGTGATTTATTTATTAGGGTCACTTTTGAAAAGAAAAAAAAAACAATGATTACACCTTAAAACATTAAAAATATAATATATTTTTTAATAGAAGGAGTATGTATTTTTGGGGTGGATAACTTTTGTAAAAAGATTTGGTTTAACTGTTGACTGTTATGAGACAAACCCAATCCATATGATGAAATTGTTGGTGCTAAAATTTGTGATTTGAATTGTACTTTGATGTCCCAGCTGGGGTTGTGGAACACTTGTTGGGCTTCAAATACCCTAGCCTACTTGGAATATTTATTTGGTTTTCTCGATGATTTATTTGACAGGTTTTGAGAAAAATTATTGTGAAATTATTGGAGTTCTATTTGTTATTTTTTTAAAATTGTTTATGAAAATTGGGGATGTTACAATAAATATGCCCATGAAAAAAAAATCTATTTGTTATTTTTTTAAAATTGTTTATGAAAATTGGGGATGTTACAATAAATATGCCCATGAAAAAAAAAAAAAAAAACTGCCACTGACTTAGATCCACTGCCAAAACTCCACCATCATCTTCATGTGTGCGTGTGCATTGCCTTGTTTCATGGAGCGAGGTTTTGTGTGTGGTTGGTTGGCCTTCCATCCTACATCAAAAAAAAAAAAAAAAAAAACTCCCCCCCTCCCAAACTCTCACATGTATACATAGTATTTTCTTTAAATAAAAATAATTTATATATTATGCTGATTTATAAAAATATTTTTATTATTGATTCATCATAAAAATTAACTTTTTATTAAAAAAGAGTCACCTTTAATATTTGTATTATATATGTTAGTTTTTTTTTCACTAGATTGTTTGGAAAAGATATTTTTCCTGAATAAATTGTTACTATAAAAATTGAGTAATTATTTAAATAATTTTTTTATTATTTAACTCGCTTATGATATTGGTTAATTTTAGTTCAAGTGCATCAAACATGTAGTTATTTAGAGTTTTATTACATGTACAAAAAATTTGACTTAACTTTATATTTTTATACTTTTAAAAAATTATATACTTCTAAGTGATTCTTATCATGCAAAATTTTCAATTATAAAAGTATTCTTAATACAATTTTATTCTAAATATATTGCATTCTTAATACAATATATGTAACAACTTTTATTAAAATTCCCCCCAGCTTCCTATTGCTGGTGCTGCCCCTGTGAACAATGGACTTCAACCCAACTAACTTGGCACTTAAGCATGCAAAAAGTTAAAATTGATAACAAGATGAACAGAATCTTCCAATATGCTCAAGTAAAATTGAAACCAGGGACGTACCCATGTCACGGGCAGTGAGGGGAATTGTCCCCACAAGCTGAGAGAAAATTATGCAAGATAACTCAAATTTTAGTTGCCTCCTTTAAAAAATTTCAGTTCCATCATTTCAAAAATATTCACTTGTCTCCTTAAAAATTTTCTAACTTAAAATCTTATATATGTACTGTATCTAAAGTAGGAATAGCTTTAGAATAGAAGAGTGATAATTTAATATTTCTTTTTCATAAAGATAATAATTATTTTATAATTTTATGCATTGTTTTTAGTGTTTAATTTTATTAAATTACACGTCTAATATAATTTAATAAATAATCAAATTTATATTTTTAATAAAATATTAATATTTATTTTAAGATGAATTATGCCCCATCAACTTATTTTTCTGAATCCGTCATTGATTGAAACATATGCTGGTTCACCATTCGAAAGAGTAAAAACCAATTCATGAGAAAGATTAGTGGAACTAGATGAGGAAATCTTAACTGGAAGACCCTTATTAGAAAAGATATATACTGGTAGAATCATAGAACTGGAAAACACCAAGATCATTACCAATAAAAGTAGCCAAGGATTCAGTGTAACACTCCGTAGTCCATAGGCAATCCAAAGATCCGAATCCAAACATGAATCTCTTGAAGTGAAACCCTAGATAGAGGTTGATGCTCTTTCCAAGAAGAAATATACCAATTAAATGAAACCTTGCAAGAGTACGCTGGTGGAGAATAAAATACAGAACCGAAATAAATAACGAAGTTGCAATGACATTGCTATAAACTGTTGGATATTATAAAATTTTGATGGGCATTTCAAAAGAAATTATTATAATTTAATAATATTAATTACTATATCCCTTACTTAAATCTATTTATTTAGCCCCGTTATTTTATAACGGAATTCGTAATAGTGATTAAGGTGGTTTTATTATTTAACATTATGAGATCTGCTTGTACAAGATAGTGTTTGCCACAAGTTTTGGCAGAGCAGTTATACTTTTGGCCTTTCTCTCCTCTTCTATTACACTACTTTACCGTGCAGTTAATTAATTTTATTTTGTAAATTTCTATTGTCCTGTGTTTCTATTTTTAGTAGGAAGAATCTATTTAATCTTGAAGAGCTACCACATGATTAATCTGATGTAGTGAAATAACTCTTAAGAACAGTGTCTTTAGGCACAGCTTAGATAATGATTTTACCAACTGGTGCCAACATATGCCATTCGAACATGACCAATTGATCCATGTAACTTAGAGAAAAAATCAATTAATGCTTGAAGTTTGGAAGCATGAAGAGCTTGGCTATTAAGAACATGCAAGAACAGATAATGATTTCTATAAAACTCCAAATGAGATTATTGCAATTTGGTAGCAACATCTTGTAAAAAAAGCAATGCCACAAAGCAAGTAAACCAATTAGATGAGTATTGCATGTTGCAAAATAATAATAAGCATAACAACTTTTCCTTTGGAATAATGGGCTTTTAGAATCTAATTGTTATCAAATTAAATTTTAATTTTAAGATCTAATTGTCATTCTCAATTTACGAAGATAACATGAAAAATAAAATATATGAAACGCAATAAAACAATCAAGAACATGTAATTCAAGGTATAGTTGGACGCTAAATGTTAAATATTTTAATGACATTTCAAAAAGAATTTTTACTTTGATTAATAATGTTAATTATCATTTAAATCTAATTGTTTTGTAACTTATAACACCATTATTCTTTAAAACCTTTTCTTTAATTGCATTAAGGTGTCATTAATAGTGGCAAAAAAAAAAAAGGTTTCATTAATCAGTAACAATTGTCCAATGTTCATAAATTTTGCCCATTGCGAATCACAAAGTGGGAGCCACCGACCCGAGCTTTTGATTTCTTTAATTGATGCTGAATGGATTTGGAAAAACATATGCAGTTTGACACTAAAACCATTGTATGCTCCCAATCGTGTTAAGCAAATTAAGATACGTGAAGTTTTAATGCTATGTTTTTCATGATGAGTGATTTTTGAAAATTATGTTTGATTAATTCACAAAATATCCCAAATATAGGGACTGCGTGCATGATTGCAATATTCATTCATGCGATAATAGATAAGCGGGCCACGTGGTTATTGAACAATGTCTGAACAAAATTCTTGTTTAACGTTTTTTTGGATTAATAAACAATTGTAATTAAATGGGTGTTATACAAATGTGGAGCATTGATGAGATCAATTTTTAAACATGGAATGCATTAGTGTTTAAATATTATAATCTTGCCTCACTGCACATGAAATTGACGTTTGTTTTATTCAATGGTTGAGGAATGTCTCATATTTGTCTTACTATGTCATATAATCTTATTGAGATATATTTAGTGTGATGTGCTGAATTTATAGTGTGTGAAATTTATAATAATAATAATAATAATAATAATAATAAAGAATGATGACATGGTGTCTACTTGCACTGTTTTACAGACATTGTCCAAAAATGTTTTTCAATCCATTCACATATTAATATTTAAATTGTAGGTGATGTCTGCATGTCTTAATGTGTTTAAAATGATGAGAAATTCTAATTTAATCAAAATGGGAGGAACTTATATGGTAAAGTTTTAATTTAATTAGAATTATTGTTTTTTTTTACTGGAGACTAGAATTATTGTTATAAAAGGTATGAAAATATTTTTCATATGAGATACTTTAATAGGTGGGGGTGTTTAGCAAAAATATTTTGCTTTACTCTGAAAAAATAATTATATGTTGTATCACATCATTAGCCTCATTTTATAGATATCAAGGTGGTTCTGTGGTGGTTTCATGAGAATAATTTAAATGGAAGCTTTGTGAATTTTATGTGGCTTGAAACAAGTATATAAAAATATAATTATTTATCTAACGTAGATAAATGTATTTTAAAATTAGAGTATGATCTATTTATCTTGACATAAATATTCATGATTGTGAATAATAATTTATTTAATCATGTGTCATGGTCCTATCAAATATGAAATATTTTTGGATTAAGGTATTTGTGAATAGTGGATTCCCATTGTATAAAATTTACGAATGTTATTAATTAAATTGTATACTCATGTGAGAAGATCCACTGGTTATTATCCACCATAAAGTTTATCACTTTGAGGGATAAACGTTGGCATAATGTATAATGGATTTTCATCATATTAAAATAATACAATGGTGCTAATTGAATTTTATATTTAGATGAGTAAAAATCCATTGATAGCAAAGTATAATATTATGAGGGTCAGAGTTTACTAATATGGAGTTTGGCTAATGAACTTTTTAGTGAATAATATATTGAGTGTAAAATCAACATGGATTATATCGATAATTTGTGATAGCTGATTAGCAATAGTTACGGCTAAAATACATTGAGTGTAATACTAATATAGAACATGTCAATGATTAGTGACAGCTGATTAGCAATAGCTATGGTTAAAGATTAGACCTTTTTAATGGCAAGTGTAGGCATATTTGTTTAAGGCATAATATTATAAAGTAGTTACTAAAAGATAGAGTTATCTCAATTGAATATGTGAAATTAGATATAAATCTAGCGAATCTATTAACTAATCCCCTAAGGAAGAAACAAATTACAGAAACATCGAGAAAATGGGACTTAAACTTGTTCGAAACTAATAGTGATGATAACCCAACTTTGGCGATTGGTGATCCCTTGAGGAAGAGTAAGAACGAGTCGTTTGTTAGTTCTATTAGCATTAAAATTATTTTGGCCCTCTTTCTATGGTGTAGGAGAAAGTGTTAGAATGTATTGTTGATGAGGCCAAACAAAGCTTTTAATGATTTTATATTCCTTATGGAAAATGTATTTATTGCATGTATATTAGAAATCACCTAGACGAATGTGAAGTAAGGTCGCCATTATGAAATCATGGTGAAATATCTAGAGCATTTGTTTAAATACTAAGAGTATGCATGATTGTCATAGCGTAAAACTGTTGTTAATGGCAAAAATTGTGGGGGCATAATTTGATTAATAAGGCTCTAATATACACTCAAGAGTTTGACTTCTCTATGTACTAAGCTATATTAATCTAGGTCTGGTTCATAGTTCAAAACACACCAAATTTGGAATGATTATATTCTATATGAATAACTCAAATGATAATGTTTCTTTTAACATATGCAAGGGATATTGCGTGTATGTGTCAAAAAAAATAAAATCATATATTGCTCAAATGTATAAACATTTTAGTACATATATTTAGGTGTGGATTTGAGCAAGTAGATAGGTTTGGAGGAAAAGTAATATTAGGCAATATTATTATATGGAGTTACTTTTCCTTTTGAAATATGTGTGATATTGTTGGATATTTTACATATTTTAATGATATTTTAAAAGAAATGTTTATTTTAATTAATTATATTAATTATCATTTAAATCTATTTCTTTTGTAACTTCAAAGGCCATTGTTCTTTGAAATCGTTTTTTAATTGCATTAAGATGCCATTAATAAGTGATAATTACCCAATGTTCCTGAGTCTTTGTCCATAAAAGGCTCTACAAATCACATAGTGGGAGCCACTACTTTGAACTCCCGGACACTTCCCTCCCCTTCTCTTCTATTGCTTCTCTTGAGTTATTCTATATTTTTTTACTATTTTATCACTTTGTTTATTTTATGAGAGGGGGTTTTTTTAATCTTTGACAGGTTTCACAATTGTATTAGAATTATTCTTAAAAATAGTGTTTGGGCATAATTCAAAGCAAATTTTCTATAAAATTTTTTGATATTAAATATAAACATCTCTATTGATAAAGATTCACAACTTAATTTGTTACATGAAATATTAATCCATCCAATGTCATTGGTCGAGGCTTTTTAATTTTAATATTGACACTGGTATTTATTATTTCCAAAACAAAAATTCTCTTTATAACATCAAAAACTGGTGGGACGAAAAACATCATGATTTCTCATTTCCATATCTCTTGCTTTATCATGGTGCATGCTCGTGAAAGCTATCAAAAGGTAAACACTTTTGCGACGACCAATTACTTTCCGCTGTGAAAGCAAATCGACCAGGATAGATTCCGGGATCAAAAGTACTTAATTAGTATGTCTCCTTACTTTCTTTTCTGCCTTTTGCCAATAATTAATAATTATGTCTGAAAACTCATTCAATCAATCAATTCTTTCTTTTCTTCTGTCCCCTAATCTCTACTCTATATTCCTGACCCTCTGACTTTATTCTCAAAAGATTCTTCAAACTTTCGAATCCACCATTTCTGAGTTCGTTTCTGGGTTCTCTCTCCCATTTGTTTCCAAAATTTTCCACGTTCCTCCACCATCTCTCTGCTCGTCTCAGCCAATTCTTCTTTCGGTCCTTACAGCGTTGGACCAACCGTGCTTCTCGTTTGCCGAATGGATTTCGAGCGGTGGCGATGGCGGTGGTTTTTGGTGTTGATCCGTGTTGTTGCTACTAGTGCTTTAGAACCCAAGCAGGAGGTTGTTTCTCGAATTGCCTTCGGATCATGCTCCAATCAAAGCGCTCCTCAGGTTTCGATTCTTCCTACTTTCGTTTTTTTTCCCTGCTCTATTTTTATTCTAATTCTTTTCTCGTTCGTTTTACCCGATATGAAGTGTTGTTCTGTTTGCGACCAATGTTACGTGATATTGTACTTAGAAGCTGACTTTTGATTATTCTGTCTGTTTTGCGGCACGTAATTAGGAATATTTTGACTTAGCCCACTATGTCGGTACTGTGTAAAAGCGACAAAAATGCTTAAATAAGTGGTGCATACATGCTATTCGTACTGCGTAAAGAATCAGAGGTGGAAATGAACATGAACAACATGATATAACCATTTTAATAAATTGAGATGCCCATGGAAGAGTTTCGTCCCAAAAAATAATTCACTAGGTGAAAGACAACTTAAACTCCAATGGTTTACATCAATTTCAGGTTGAAATAGAAGGTAGCCGAGATTTTAGTTTACAATATTGAAGTTTATGGAAGATGCTTCCTTTCTATTATTTCATAGACAAGCCAATGCTGCCTTAAATTTTCAATAAATTCAAGTAATCAAGAGTTGGAGTTGCACATTAGATGCTTTCCAAGCCCACCCTGGCCCATCAAGCGAGCTTATTGGCTTGAGCTTGAGTTGCAATCTGAGGCTAGATCCTTGTTTAACGAGTTTTCTTTGGCTGCTTTACTCTAAACCACCTCCTCCTCAGCTCAAGTTCAATATATATTACTTTTTGAATCTTTATTGGGATAATTAAATGAAGTGTCAATATCATGGTATAGCTGGTGCTTCCTTTCTATATGAGTGGCATTCATTTTGATGCCCATTGTAACCCTGTCTTGTTTTATGCCAGCCAATTTGGGATGCAATAATTGATTTCCATCCCCAGATTTTTATATGGATGGGTGACAACATATATGGAGACTTGAAGCGGCCTTTTAAAATCTTTGGACCAGAAAGGACAATTGGGCCATGGAAGAACGTTCCACGGTTTGTCCCTTCCTCTCAGCAAGAAATGGAGGCTAAATACAGGGAAGCCAAGACCAGTCCTGGCTATTCTCAACTTCGAGAAAAAGCTGAGGTGCTTCATCCTTAGCTTTTGTACTCGGTTTTTGTGTAGAGATTCTCAATAGAAACATAACATTTTTGTATTTTTTTTGGGGGAATTTACTGAGGTAGTGGCAATGTTTTCTCATTTATGTAGCCTAACTTTACATTTGGAATGTTATAGGTTATTGGTACTTGGGATGATCATGATTATGGATTAAATGATGCAGGAAAAGAATTTTCTGAAAAAATCACCAATCAAAAGCTGCTTCTTGACTTCTTAGATGAGCCTCAAGATAGCCCAAGGTTGGTGGATAGTCTCCTATGTTGTTTATGATATTGGACTTGTCTGGGTACTAAATCATGTAATTGTTTTACTTTCTGTACAGGATTACTATTAGGCAATTCTTAGGTTTCAGGTGTTAAAATACTTTTGAGTGCATTAGCACATTCTTTTTCCTCAGGGACAGTGATACAAGTCTACATACGGTTATTGCCTTCATATATGATCAAGTGCATTAAAATATCCCTAGGTAGCAAAAGCTGATGTGGATACTTATAGTAGTTTTTCATTGCAGGCGAAAGCAGGCTGGTGTATATGCATCGCATACATATGGTCCCCTGGGTAGAGACATCAAGGTATTCAACTTAAACCTCACTGTTATTTTTCTTTTTTAATCTCTATTATTTATTTATTTTTTTTCACAAAATCACGGCATGATTTTTATGCAAAAACCGCTACATAATCATGTTAACCTTTCATGTGACAGTTGATAACCCACTTTGTTATTCTCAATAATAGAACTCAACAGTTGATTTTAAAAAGGGGTGTGATTAGTTAAGCATGTATCTTGTACTAACGCATGTTATTTTGTGAATGTAAACCTTTCAGATTATCCTCTTGGATACCAGATACCACAGAGATCCTATAGGAAGTGATGGAACCATCTTGGGGAGTTCACAGTGGCTATGGTTGGAGCAAGAGCTAAAGGGTCCAGCTACAGCCGTTACCTTAATTGTATCTTCTATTCAGGTGCAGCTTTAGTTGCCAACTTGTTTTGATATATGAGATAGATCAGTATGTGTAGATTTATGCATTCAATGAACTCATCACAGTAGTTATGCATGAATCTTGCTTTTTTATTGAATAAGTATTATGCTTGCAGTCTTGATGGCGTGGGATTCTTTGAATATGCGTAAATAGAAGAAAGGAAATTGTGTTTGACTCAACTAGCATCTTTCTGCACTATTATAGCTTTTAGGTTCCTACTAATGCAAAACCTTGTGATCTTTAGTAGAGTCAGCTTTCACCTTGTGACAGTGTAAAAACTGTCGATAAAGCAGTTCCACTATTTTCTTAATGTAAAAATTGATGAAAGAATTTGTGGCACATTTTATGCTTTTTATTTCATTGTTATTAGTCACAGTGTTGGGGGTTCTCTTGGCCATCAGGAGCTCAGACCTGACAGATGCCTATCATTCAATGCTTGATTGCATTGGTTTGTTTTGGATACAGATTTATAGGTTTAGTTAATATGCATGTCAGGTGATATCAAATCTTTCAGCAGCCACTCACCCGCTGTTTGCTATGGAATCTTGGGGTCGTTTTCCTAAGGAAAGAGATCGGCTTTTCAAATTAATAGCAGACAGTGAGGTAATAATTTCATTGTATTTTTTTTTTTAAAAAGAATCTGCACCTTTCTTGTTAAGGAACTACGTAATATTAAAATTTACCTAGTGTTTAAAGAAGTTATTTTAACATTTTATTCACCTTTTCTTCTTGTGAAGAGGAATGGAGTAATCTTTATAAGTGGAGACGTTCACTTTGGGGAAATCACAAGATATGACTGTGCACTGGACTATCCACTGTATGATATAACCTCCAGTGGGTTAACTCAATCAATTGAGGAAGTAGTCCCACGTTCCTTGCTTTTTTTAGTGAGATTCATTGCATGGTTAACCCCATCTACAATGAGAGTTAAGGGTCAGAACTGCAGATACAAATCTTGCATATATGGTATAGCTGACTTCTTTTATTTTTGTGGTGTATGGTATGTACCTGGGATTTCCTGTTCTGATGTTTCAAATGTTGGATTTTTCTTAGGCAAGCCTAATTTTGGAACTATCGAGATAAATTGGGATTCTCACCCAGTGACGATGATATTCAAAGTCAGGGATGTAGATGGAGTTGCTGTGACAGATGTAAATGTTTCGTTATTGGAATTACAGAAATCAAAGGTTGAGGCTGGGAACAAAGAAAAAGCTAGACATTATGAGAGGCATTGCTCTCTTGAATCTAGTCTGCCATGGATCATAAGATATCGTCTGGCTATCCTTTTCTTTTCCATCTTAGCTGGTAAGTCAATTCTAAATCCTATCTACTCCATTTCATCATGCACATACTGTTACCACCTAAATCCTTCACTACATATTAGTTCTTGAAATTACTGTTGTCCATTTCTGTCATAGGCTTTTTAGAGGACATGGAAACAATTTTTTCCTATAAATAAGTTCTATGGTTTCTTATGAGGATATTGGTAACTTGCTATTCCAGGGCCTTTCTCCGGAAGACCTTTTGACCAAAGGATTTTTTTTTTTTAAAAACAATTCTTCTAAAATAGTGTCTTTGGATTGCGGTTATGATGCCTTGGTCTTTGTTTAATAGAGTCTTTTAAGATATTTGCGTCGGTCTTTTTGTGAGTAAACTAGGGGAAGAATATTCCTAACTTTTTTGATAAATGGAAAGTCCAAGTCAACGATACTACCTACTCATTGTTCTCATTCTATTATTATAGGTTCTTTTCTCCTCTTTGATTTCCATAAGTGCTGTTCTAGATAATGGGTCCCTTATGGCATGATTGGATTGATGACTAGAAATTCTAACTCAGATTCTTTTATTTAGATTTAAATTTAGTTCTTTTTTCCTGCTTTTAAATGTCTGGATTGAAGAAAATAAATTAGAGGATAAGCCATGTCCATTTAAATTTAAATCATTGGATATTTGAAGATATCCAAAATAAAATTTCTCCTCTCATTCCTTCTCCATTATCATTAATATAGGAAATTCCAATTTGTATTTTGAGTTTGCATATATATATTTTTATATAAAGTATAACTATGGATAATTCCTGAATAATTTCTGGCATCCAATTTGTGATGTTCTGTTTTATTCTGCAGTGTTGGTTCTTGTGCTCCTTGGGCTCGTTTATGCTATCATTAAACTTGTCAGCTGTGGAGTCTCCAAACACAAGAATGATTGAGATTTGTGGTTACTCTCCCCTCACACTCTTTTTTCTGAGTAAAAATAGAACTGTCCTCGTGCATTGCAAAGTAATGCGAGATGAGTTGCATTGTTTATAACTTATGAATAGCACGGCTTGTTATAAATTTTATATAGTATATGATATAGTGTTGATTATCACAAATATATAACATGGCAGTTTAGTGTGCAAGAAGCTAATGAAAACTCACTACTGACCAGAGTGAATGTTTGGATTGGTAAAAGCCACTGATACATTCTACCAAAAAAAAAAAAAAAAATATTCCACTGATACATCAATTTGGATAAGCATGTATTGAGCTTCTGTACCTGCTATAAGATTTTTTTTTAATTTTTTTTGTATTTCAATTTTATTTAATTTTTTGTGTGTTCTCTAGAAAATGTGTCAAGGTATTTAGGCTGTCTAGTGTTGACAAGGTTTCTTAAGTCCTATCTCAGTATTCAATTCTTCTGCTGTTTACTCTCTCTGTTAAAAAATATAAGACATTTTTTAAAGAGTTGAATATTAAAAAATGTAAGGCATTTTTAGTCTTTTGATGTGTACTTAATTCTTTTTTTTTTAAAGTGCCTATATTGATAATAACTTTACATTTATTGTAAGGTGTTTAATAGGGATAAATATAAAAAAAAAAAAGTTAATTTAAAAATAGATAACTATTTTATTGAGAAATGAAATTTACTTAAAAATGTTTTAGATTTTGTAATGGAGGGAGTATGCTAAACAATCATTTCAATAACTGCTACATTAAAATAGTATTAACAGAATAATAGCCCCACCAAAATGCATCCATGATTTTTAGATGGATGTTTGTTTTTATACTAGTTATGTTGTAATTTAAAATAGTAGGATAAATTATAAATTTTTATCAAAAATTTATTATCCATCCTTTAATAATTTACAAGTGGTGTAAAAAGTGCATTCACCTATAAATTACAAAAACATTAGTTAAGTTGTAACTTTTTAGGAAATTTATAAATGTTAAAGAGTTAACTTGGAAAGTGTGAGTGAAGATATATAAAGAACAATGTATAAATAATAATAACAATAGTAATAATAATAATAATAATTATTATTATTATTAATTATTATTTAAACATTATTCTTTATAAATCTTCATTATTATAATTATTATTATATGTATTAAAATATTGATATTTTAATAATTTATTATTAAAACAAATATAATGTTTTTAAGTTACTTATTGGTGTTGTTGTGAATAATGATAATCTCAAAATCACCTGATAGTGGATCAAAGTGATTAATTAAAATGATACTTTGATCTTTTATATTGATAAAAAATAATATTCTTTTCTTGGAATTTATTTGTAATTTAGAGATTTTAATTATATTAATTTTTTATAAACTACTTATTGGTAATTTTTTTATAGTTGTTTAAGTTAATTAAATTGTGAAAGTTAACAAAATTTGTTAACGATGGGGGATAATAGTATAAAAGCATGGGACAAAATTATACTATTTTCAAATATTTAAGATGAACTAAAATGCCATTTAATGTTTTTAAATAATGCTGGCTTGTTTGAATATTTAGAGTGGTAAAAAGAATGATTGAATAAAAAGATATAATTTTTTTTATTACAGGATATAAAATATTTAAAAAAACCCAAAATTAAATGTAATGAAGATTTGTGGCAGGCTACTTTGATAACTAAATTTTATGCCTCATGCGATATACATTAATATTAACCCTCATTTTTTGTTTAAAGTGAATAAAAAAGGAAAGAGAATATTTTAATGAGTTTAATTTTTTTAAAAAAAATGGATAAATATGTTATAAAATTTATTTGATAGATGTAAAAGAAAAAAGAAAAAATAAATTAAAATTTTTCTAGCCGAAAGTCTCTATTTTTCTAAAATTGAAGTAATTAAAATTTAAAATCTCACCTCCCAACCATTTTCTTTGATCTAGACAAATCATAAAAATTAATAAAATTTAAATTACCAGTAAATATTAATTTGATAATTTTATAAAAGTAGTATCTTATAGAAAATGTGAAATAAAATTGTATATGTGGTTACAGATAAATAATTATAATAATAAAAAATAACTATATACTACTTTTATTCCTGTAGCATATTTGTGATTAGAAAATAGAAATAAACAATAACTTATTTTATCATAAAATTTTTCAATCCATGTATAATCAAATATAAATAACTTTGGCAAAAAAAATCAAATATAAATAACAATTTATTTTAATCTATGAATTGTTATCTTCATGTAAATTGAAATTCTAGAACATATATCATATTTTAGATTTTTTTTATTTTAACTGTATGAATATCTCATTTTATTTTAGTATTTGCCACCCATGCATAATAAGCATATAAATAATAATAGGAGGATAAAAATTAATCCCAAGAAAGTATTCACATTTAATGCTAAACTGTCTTAAATAAGATTACCTTCAATAAAAAGATACTTATGAGCAATAAAAAAAGATAACAATTTGTGTTATTCTTGCACAAATTATTTTACTATATGATATCATGTACATATAAAAATAGAAACATTTTTTTATATGTGATCCCAACATAAATTAAATTTCAGGTTAGTGAATAAAATAGACTTTGAACTCTTACTCAAAAAGCGCTCTAGACCCTGAACTTTTAAAATGTGTAAAATATCCTAAACTTTTAAATTCATCTCAAATTAAACTCTATTGTTATCTTTTTTAATGTTGTTACTATTTATCGTGGGTCTCAATTAATTAATACCATAGATCTTAAATTATTAAACGAGTATCGTATTGAACCCTGAACTTTAAAATTTAAAGCAAATTACCTTCACTATTTATGTATAAAACATTGACTATTATATAAATCAAATTAGCTTTAGTATTGTTCACTATGACAAATAACCCATAATTTTGTAAAATAATTTTTTTTGCAATATTTCCAAACAATTAGTATCTTATACTTTCATATACTCTATAACTTTGGTTTAATCTTATTTTAAATAATATTTATTTATTCAATAGTAAAAATTTGGGATCTCATTTGAAAATAAGTTTAGGTATCATAAAATTTTATAGATGATGGATGTGAAAATTGATGATTTCATCAACAAATTTAAAATTCAAAGTAACTAGTTAATTAAAATTTTCTAATATTTAAACCTATTTTTTAATAAGATCTCAATTTTTCACCATTAAATAAATACACATTATTTAAAATAAGACTAAATCATAGTTATAGAGTATATGGAAGCATGTGATGCCAATCGTTTGGAAAACGTTGCAAAAAAGGACAAAAAAAATTATTTTACAAAATTATGGGTTATTCTCAATACAACGATGCATTTATTGCGACGAACCACACTGAAACTAATTTAGTCTCATAATAGTCAATGTTCTATATATAAATGGTGGGAATAATTTGCTTGAAATTTTAAAATTTAGAGTCTAGGATGCTAATTGAGTAATAGTTTATAGTTTGTGGTGCTAATTAACTAGGCCCTCAATGAATAATAATAATATTAAAAAATGATAACGATAGAGTTTAAAGGTTTAGGGAACTTTTTGAGCAAGAACTCAGAGTCTATTTTGCTTATTAATCCTAAATTTCAATAACATTTTTTAGTTAAAAAGTTATTACTTGTAAAGATAAATAACCACATATTTTACTTAAGGATTTCTTATTCTCATACATATGAAAAATGTAAATAACAATTTTTTATTATGATTTGTATGTATTTTGTAACCATGATTTTTCTTAGAAAAATAATTCCTCTTGGCTTAATTAAAACCCTATATTACACATTCCACATTTACCACTTACAACCACATTTACACTAAAAAATAGATAAATTAAAATATAATTTTAAAGTAATGATTGACTATAATTGTTAGCATTCAATGTTAGCAACTTCAATATTTTAAAATCAAATTTTAATTTATTTGGTACAAATACTTCCTCCGTTTAAAAATGTAAGACATTTTTTGAGGAATTAGATGTTAAAAAATATAAGATATTTTTAATTTTTGGAGGCGTAATCATTGTCTTTTTTTCAAAAGTGCCTTTATTGATAATAATTTATATTTATTATAGGGTGTTTAATAGGGATAAATATGAAAAGATAGGGTTAGTTGAAAAGTAGGTAACTACTTTATTGAAGAGTGAGATTCATTTAAAAATGCCTTATATTTTTAAACAAAAGGAGTAGTTGGATTATTGTAGAACTATAATGATTTACTTTGAATTTGAATTCACTAAATGGCCTATAATTTACTCATTCAATGAGTATATCAATTATATACATTGAATTATATTAATGTTTGAAAATTAATAAAATACATTTTTATAAAATTTTAAAATAACTTTGACAATTAAAACACTCCTCAAATTTATTTTCTCTTTTAAAATTTAAGATTTGGTGGTTTTTTTTTAGTCTTGTATGACAAAATATCTCACAATAGTTCAATTAAATTGAACATTTGTTGTCATGTCACATGTAACACTCATTAAGTAATATAATTTATTTTAGTTATTAAATCCAAATCTGATGTATCTCAAAAAGTCATTGTCACCCCCATATCGTGATTTCCTCAAAATAGGAACATTAATAAGTGTAGGAATTGTTACCAAAATTTTTAAGGGCTAATTTTGAAAATATTTTTCTTTAAAAAAAGTGGTCAACAATAACCAGAATAAGGTTTGAGAGTTGATTGTGTATAAGAAAAATGTTAGGCACCCTACAACTCTCGTCTATTAAAACGTTTACCTTAAGTTGACTAAACAAAATTATAAAACAGCCTTAAATGTAATTTAATTACTCTTAGTTAGTAAAATAATGAAAAGAAAATAAAATTAAAATGAAAATTAAATCAAGAAGAACATTATATTTTTACACGTTGAACTTGACCTAAGATGATAATTTAGAGCCTGCATATTATTCAGAGGAATTAAAACCTACGTAGTTTGGTATTTTTCAAAAAATTATTTTTTAATTAATTTTGAAAGTCATTTTTTTATTGGGTTTGTATATTTTCATATAAAAAAAGAAACTTCTTCCCCTACGAGAGAAAGGATTTTGGAGAAAATTACATTGAAATTCCTACGGAGATTTTGAAAATCCTGCACAAAAATTAATTTATTTTAGGGTTAATGGCAAAAATGTTGTGAAACTTTTTCTTTAGAGGCGCCAAGCATCTTAAAATTTTTTTGAAAATATTTTTTCCTTAAAAGTTTAAAAAAGAGAGCATTTTTACCTTATCATTAAATATCGAAAATGTTGATTATTATAAAGTTTGACCAATAGCATATTTGCTCTCAAACTTTTTTTTAGGGGCGTGGGATATCTTAAACTTTTGTTTGAAGATTATTTGCTTCAAGATTTTAAAAATGGAGCAATTTTATCCTCCCTTCTTCTTTACCATCCTCCTCTTCCACTGGCAAGCTCTTACACTATCGTGGATCAGAATCTAAATATGAAGCTGAGAAAAATGGGTGTCCGAGATTTACAAGCCTCACAAGAACTCTTACATCTAGCTTGGCACTTTTGCCCCTAAAAATGGTCGCTCAAGCCCATAACGTCACAGCTCTATCCATCAAAGGCAGATCTACCATTCTTAACTTCTCTTAGATTGTCGTTGTCCTCCCATAACTTGCCATGTGCTCCTCGCATAACATCCAAGCTGCCACTTTCACCACTATTGCCATGGTCAAGTTTGATGCTATAAAGCCCTTAGAAGTATCTGGGTCAAGGTCAGAGTTCGCGGAGTCATTATAGTTGAGTGAGATAGTGAAATTGTCGAACATAGAGGAAGAGAGCTTCCACACAATCAAGTTTATATGAATTGACTCCATGAATAGTTGATTGTTTTTGAGTATAGGTATGGGTTTGGATGATTTGGAATTGAGCTCCATTTTCTCCCAACAATTCTTAGAGTGGGGATTGACACTTCACATGAGATCGAAATAAAATTGCAATGAAAAAGGTCAAAAAACTTGGATGTGAGGACTTGAGTTCTTGGATTTGGAAGCGAAAAGGAAAAAAAAAAAACTTGAATGTGAGAACTTGAGCTCTTCGACTTGAGAAAAAAATTGCTCTCTTTTTTAAAACTTTTAAGACAAAAATGCTTTAAAGAAAAGTTTAGAATATCCAGTAATCTTGAAGAAAAATTTTCAATGCAAATTGTTAGATATAATGGCTTGTAATATTATGTTTTATTTAAGTTTTAATAATGACAAATATAAATAAGTCAACTATGCTTATGCTTAATTATTTTCATATATATATATATATAGTGGTTAATTATGATTATGGAACAAGTGCTTTAAAATATTTTTACTTATGTTGTTTCATATTATATGAGATTTAGACAAATGATTTGTGTGCATTAAAGTTATTTATACTATTCTATTTTTTCTTATTTTAAATTGATTCTATATCCAAGTGTGTTCATAATATTATCTTTCATAACTTAGATATATACATATTGATACTTGAACTAACCATTTTATTCATGATATATCATTTAAGGTTATCCAAAATGAAGATGAGAGTGAGCATGAAGAGGAAAAAATTGAAGTCATCATTAGTATGCATGCCACACTCAAGATAGGAGAACATAAAGAGAAGGATTATCCAAAAAAAACTTACGAAGAATGAAGACATTCATATAAACTTGGATATACCTTGAAAGCCTTAAACTTGATAGTTGTAATATCATTAAGCTGGAAGTCTTTATGTTAAAATCATTGATTTAGATATGTAATATTGACACAAGATATCTTAAATCAAAACTTACATTTTAGCTATTAAGAGAAAAAGTAAGATATATTTTTCTATAATCATATTATTCATATTTAAGAACATATATCTCACAAAGTTCAAAATGTTTTAATTACTAACTCCATAAATTTTTTAAATTTATTTTATTTACTCAAAATGGAGTTAAGTTAAGAAAGGTATGAACACTTGAAATCTAATCTTTGAAATGGCAATTGTGAAAAAAATTAAATTTGACCTTTAGTCATGTTTCTTATCATATCTCTCACTACATAGATAATTTTAATATGAAACATATCTCATTTGAAAATAGACTCCAACCACTTTTTAATGATAATTTATTTATTCAAAATAGAGTTCTATTGAAAAAGATATGAATTTTAAAAGTTAAATGTTAAGATATTAATTTTGCATAGCATTTAGACTTGACCTTCATTTACTCTTTTAATCATATATCAAAACTAGACTTCAAGAGCTTTTCAACGGTATATAATTTTTTAAATTTGGAGTTGTATTGAGTAAGTTAGGACTTTATGAAGTTATGTGCAATGAAACCCTCTAAAACATGCGTGGTTACATCTGAGTCACAAATGTGATTCGTCCTAAAATAGCCTCAATGTCCAAATCATGCATGAATCACCTTGTATACACACATGAAACGTCACCCAAAAGCCTTATTTCTCACTAAATAGCCTTTGTTGTCCAAAACATGCATGAAGCACTTCCAAAACATGTGTAAAACGTCCCCCAGAACCTTATTTTTTATTCAATAGCCTCTGTAGTCCAAAACACACTTCTTAGCCACATGTGATTTGTCACCTGAGCAATATCACATGATGTTTCAAGTGTCATTTGTCAGGTTCTAAGTGAGATTTATCACCTTTGCTTGTGAGAACTCTACAATATGCATGAATGAGCTTTGGTTTCACACGAGAAATGTCATTAACAGCTATAATCATTGTGCAACTACTATAAATGGTTATATAATGTCTCTAACTTTTATTTGACTTCATGAACTATAAATTTAACACTCTAAACTCATTTTAATAAGTGATTAACTTTAAAAATTATTAAGTTATGAAATTCATGATCATATTACTCTTATTATATGACAATCATTGTTCTTGATCTAATATCATTTATATCTTCATCATTTGAGTATTAGAGCTTTATTATAATCATCATTACTCTTAGAGAGAGTTTCAATTGAGTGATTTAAATATTTAAAACCATTGTAAATATGAGGAAGAGATTTCTTTTGTAATCAATAAAGGTTGTTTTTTTTTTTTTAGAAAAGAAGCTCACTAGTGAAGTGAGTTATTGTAAAGGCTTACAAGTATTCAAACTAAATTTGTGGTTGTATTGATGTAACAAACACCCACTTAAACTTGTGTTATAGTAAAAAAATCTCAAGTAGTTGCTTGAGAATTGGATGTAGGCTTAAGTGGTGGAGTTGAACTTTAGAATAAATCATTGTTTGCAATATCTCTTTCCTTATCCTTTTGTATTTCTAGTAACCTTAGTTTATGCTATATTTTAGTACACAAATTGAACTTGATATATCTACATGCTCTTACTTAAACTTCCACATAAAAATTGATTTGACACATACTAAGGTTGTGAAGATTACTTTAGCATTCTCACAATAAGAGTTTGGTACTTGAATTTGCTTAAACTTTTCCTTACACATAATTTTACTAAAAAAGTTTTAAAAGAACCAAAAATTCCTTAAACACCCAATTCACCTCCTCTTAGGCATGTTGCTATATCTAACACAAATATTTCAGTTAACCTTTGGTCAAATTTCAGTTTAATGGTCAACATTTTCGATATTTAACGGTGGAGAAAAAATGCCCTCTTTTGAAACTTCTAAGGAAAAATACTCCAAAAAAAGTTTAGGATGACAGGCACCTTTGAAGAAAAGTTTTAGTGCATTTTTATCATTCAACCCTTTATTTTATGCTTATAGAAATTCTAAATTTTCTCACAGCATGGAAATCATTTTCCAATTTATTCATTTATAACAAAAAAAAATCTTTTAAAAAATGTATTTCTAAACAAATAAATTAAGCATCATGATTAGTGTGCCTATAGTAATCTATTGCGACACATGACATATCAATTGACTAATTACTTATGAAAACTCTAAAAATTTCACATAATATGATTGGGAAATATACACATGAAGTTTCAAATCATGTATTCGCGTAATATGTGTTGGAGAATGGCATAATAATATAAGTGGTTCATATATATATAAAAAGTAAGGAATCAAACCTTTAGAGTTTTATCACTTATAAAAATTTTTATGATTATTTTAATCTCCATTCCAAATGCAACAAGCAAAAGAAATGAATGGTCAAAATATGTGCTTGAGTGTGCATGGGTGCACATTGAAAAAAACCACAGGTGATCCCTATTCTTCTACTTTGTACGAATGAAGGGATATACTTGGGATGAAAATTCATTTAAACGGCTTTGGTTGAATTTGATTGTGAGGCGGAAAAAAATGATGAAAGAAGGGGGGCCAGAAGGAAATTAAAGAAAGCAAAAATAATGAAGGTGATATTGAATTAAAACACTTTTGGTCAAAAAGATATTGAATTAAAACATTGAAGGGTAGAGAGTTGGCTTCTCTTCATTTCTTTCCCTCTCCATTTTCTCTCTACTTCTCATCTCAACCATTGAATTTATTTTTGAATGGTTTTAATAATAATTTTATAAAATATCAAATCTCAACCATTCAAAAATAGATCCAATAATTAAGATGAAAAGTGAAGAGAAAATGAAGAGAAAAGAAAATGGAGAGAAGTAACTCCCAAAGGTAAGGGAACGCAAGGCGTGCACACAAAGATATATATACACATGTCGAGAGAGACGCAGACGCGCACGGGACACTACTATAATGAATCAACACTTGAACTTACAAAAGGGAAGAGGGAAAGCATACGGAAAACAAAAGGAACATCCGAATATTATTAATCATATGGCCTTCAGCTTTTGACACTAAAGATGGCATATGTAATCACAAGTATAAGAGCATTTGCTTTTCTTAAGACTTATTTAAAATTATTTTTATTTTATTATTTTAAAAATTAATGTTTTGTAGGACATATTTTGATAATAAAAAAATAAAAATAAGTATTTTTTTTTTGTTCTCCCTTATTTTTCAAAGCATTAATATCAAAACATCTAAAAGATGTTTCTTTTTTTTTATTGTCCATGACAATATTTTATTTTTTTCTTCAAAACCCTTTTTGAAAACAAATTATTAAATAAATTTTTTTAAATTTTTTTTAGAGACTAGAAAATTGTTTTCAAAATAAGTTATCAAACAGGCTTGATGTTATCCTATTTGAGGCATTTCCACCACATTCCTAACCCCATGTTATCATCATGCATGGAGGTGACAAAAATGTTTCCTACCTTTTCAACAAACTTTCTTCTTCCAACCTCACTCTTTTCCTTATGCCCCCACCTTTTTATAGATGAAAATCCTATCAAATCATAATTTACAATTAATTTTATTTGATTTTTACTGTTTCAAATCAAGGTACAAATTTGAAGATTAAATTTTTATCTAACTTTTCCTAATTGAAAACTAAAATCAATGCACAAATTGTGAGGATTGAATTTTCATTTGATATTTCTCAATTGAAGATTCAAATTAAGGCTTGATTGTGGAGATTTTTCATTTAATTTTTATTTTAGTTTTATTATTTTGTTAAAAAAGGATTTTCAATTTTTTTTTGTTTATGTTTTGCGGTGGCTTGGATAAAATAGAGTGTTCACAATCACTGTAGTTTTATCGTAATCCATTAACAAATTTTACTATATATTTCCTCCATTTTCAAATATAAGCAAAATTTTCATGTGGTTGATTTTTTTACAAGCAAAATAATAATTTTCAAAAAGTATTTATGACATATTTACTTAATTACTCTTCATTAAGTGATGGTATCATTAATGATCCGTTTGTTTAAAATTTAAAAAAGTAATTTTTATATAGTTTAAAGATTTTTTTAAAAAGTGAATTATTCTATAGAGATTTTGAAAAAAATTAGAAATTATTTTGGGTTTGGTTAAAATCTTGAAAAATATCACTTTTTTCATGAGATTCATGCACCCATCCTAATTAAATATATACTCCCTTTTTTTAAAAATATAAGATATTTTTAATCAAATTTCACCCTCAATAAAGTAATTACCTACTTTCAAACTAACCCTATCTTTTCATATTTATCTTTATTAAATATCCTACTATAAATATAAAATCATTCATTAATAGAGGCACTTTTGAAAAAAGGCAATGATTATACCTTAAAAATTAAAAATGTCTTATATTTTTGAATATCTAACTTTTTTAAAAATATCTTATATTTTTTAACGGAGGGAGTATTTGATTTATTCTTTGCAAGTATCTCTTAAACAAATATTTTCAAATATATTTTATCTTTTTAATATCCTAGTTTGCTTTATTTCTTTCACCTCTCTCAAACTTCTCATCTTTTTCTAGCGTCATTCACTCATTTTGATATTTAAAAAATAATAAAAAAAAATAGCCACAGGTCAAAGAAAAAAAAAGGTTAAAAAGCAAAGAAAAATGAAGAAGTTAACTAATAGGATACACGTATAGCTCCAAGACTTTTAGCATTGAAAATTTTGCAAATTTTTTAAATACATACAAGTGAATAATATATGAGATACAAAGTGACTGACAAGATGACACAAGAAAAATGAAAGGAGAGTTACAACAAGGTCTTACGTAAAAAAATTAATTATTGCAAAGTCCATTGACAACTAATTGTGTTGTCAATGCAATTTAGTTTAGTTTTCAATAGACCTTATAATAATTAATTTTTTTATGTAGGATTTCAATGTAATTCTCTCAAAAATGAAATAGAGGAAGAGAGAGAATATTAAAAAGGTTTAGTGTTGCCTTTCACGAAAATGGTTGTGTTTACACTTTGGGAGAATTTCATTTAAGGACCGTGAAAACAAGATATCTTCAGGTGGCTCCAAAAAGATTGCAAAATTTTAGTTTAGTCTCCTAGGACTAAACTAAAAATAAGTTTGATGAGGAAAAGATGAAGCTACCCTCAGTATAAACACTAAAGAAATGAGCTGCTGATGATAAAAGGAAGAAATGCTCATGAAACGAAAACCTGTACATGCAATTATGTATTTCTCAATCTTCACCTTTAGGAGCAGCGGTTGCTAATATTGATCACCCATAAGTCCATGAGATTTATTCCCCACCTCCTGTTTGATTGTGCATTCTTTACGTAATGTGATTCTTCCTTCTCCATGTGGTATGATTGGAAATGAAACGGGATCGACATCAACTAAGGACTGTTTTAGAGGACAGCTTGGTAGCAATCAATTGTACGGAGGTAAAATACTTTTATTTGTAGTAATTACAGGAACCTTTTGTTAAATGCATATGTTATGGGTGTGGGTATGGGTTTAGTCAGGGGAATGAGCATAGGATGAATTAATCAATTTACTTGAAACAATTGGTGCTTTTAGTTGATGAAAATTTTTAATGTCGAAGTTTAGAAATGCAAAGCTGTTGGGTATTAGAATTTTTGTGATTGTATGATAAGTTGTTAAAAGCTTTATGTTATATTGTTAAATTTACAATTCTTATTGTGAAGTTATGAGTTTGTCCAATACTGATAAAGCAATTCAAGTTAACATTTTAATGACATACAGGTTAGGATTACTTATGGCTTCGAGTTCTGTAAGTGAATTTGTCAAGAATTTAGAGGAAAATATAAGATATGAGGGTGGGATTATAACTGGAAGATTGATAAGACAAGGGATGGCCTATTAAGAACTAAAAAGTATGATCTTAACAGATGTGTGGCTTGAAAGTAGTGGCAATATCATAAAGTACACAGTAACTTATGATACAAACATACTATTTGATCTCATAGATGATAAAGGAGTAGCATAGTTAATTGAGTTGAACGATAAAAGTGGTCATGTCTATGTTGGCAAGGGTGTAAAAGACTTCAGATAACCATCACACTTAGATTGCCAACAAGTATAAGTTCACTTATATTTACCCTTGATTATAAGCCTCATACAAGTTGATAAATGTCTAATATGACTTGTAAATTTTAGGTTAGATCATATAATATCACCTTTAAATAGAAGCTCACTTTCTCCTCCAATATGGGAGTTTGATATAGAAAGCTTTAATGTACCTTCTCCTATTCAAAGCATGAGTCCATTGTCAACTGCACAAAGTTTAGCCATACAAAGTCTCCCTATGCCTTTGTCTCAGATAAATGCTTCAAAGTAGAAGGATGTGTTATGGGTATTGGGCAAACATTTCCTCACATTATGGCATTTAGACAAGCTTTATACAAATACAGTGTGGTACATAAGTTTGCGAATGATTTTGTGAAGAATGATGAAAAGAAGATTATTTCATATTGTGTGGTTGAAGGTTGTCCTTGAAATACTGGAGTATATGAAGTTAGTAAAAGTTTGTTCCTTGCTGTTAGAAATTTTGAGAAAGAACACGCGCACACTGCCCAAGACAACCTAGTGGTACCCCATAAGAAGAGATGCAAACTAACATCTTACATGATAATTGATGACTTAAGGTTTAGCATAGACAATTTGCAAATGACATAAGGAAAGATTTGGAAAGAGAGTATGGTGTTAGCCTTACATGCCAACAAGAGTATAGGGCTAAAGAGAGAGCAATGGTAGATATCTATAGTGTTTTAGAGGAATCTTACATGCTAATCCTATGGCTATGTGAAAGGTTGCAAGAAAGTGATCCTAACACTATTGCAAAATGGGTTGCATCACCAACGATTAGATTTGAACGATTATTTATAGCTTATGGATGTTGTGTAAAAGGGTTTTTGGAAGGTGCTCGACTTATAATCTATATAGATGGTTATCATTTGAGTGGTCTCTATAAAGGAGCTTTATTAAGAGCACAAGCATATGATGCAGACAATGAGTTATTTCCTTTAGCTTATGTCATTGTTGGTGGGAAAACTTTTGACAATTGGGTATGATTCTTGTCTAAGATTAAGGAGATTACAAAAGATCTTGATTTAACGATTGTATCTAATAAACATAATACAATTGTAATTACTGTCCAAGCTACTTTTGGGGGTAAAGGACATGTTTGTTAATAGCATGTAAATGAGAACATAGGTCTGAGTTCTTGAAAATCACTCAGGGAAAGAGAAGGACCAGCAATGAAACTAAGGAGACTATAATTGCTAGATGCAATAGCCTATATAAGATTGGATGTAGATTTCAATGAGGTTAAGAGAAATCTGATATCATTTTATCCACAGTTAGGACAATGGTTGAAAAATCATAGGGATATTGATTGTTGGGAATTTAGTAGGTTTCCTCATAGGAGATAGGATAACATTGCCACCAACCTTGTAGAATCATTTAATATGTGGTTGGTGAATGAAAGGAAGCATAACATTCCTATCCTAATTCATGAACACAAGAAAAAGTTAGCTCTAAGGGTTTGTTTGGTTCGAGGGGAGGGAAGGGGAGGTGAGGGGAGGTGAGGGGAGAGGAGGGAAGGGAAGGGGAGGGGGAGAAGGGGGAAGGGAGGGGAGGGGAGCTCCCCCCCAATTTGGAGGGGAGGCTTTGGAGGGGAGGGGAGGGAAAATTTTAAAAATTTTTCCTCCCCTCCTCCTAACCAAATGAGGGGAGGGGACCTCCCCCCCAACCAAACGGGGCCTAAAGTTATATAAAAGTAAGTTGGGCATGACAAATTGAAAACATTGTGTAGGTCTTGGAGTCAAAACTATTGGCAAATGTTGCAAGAGCTAAAAAAAAGCCTACACAACATTATGGCTTGAACACTTTCAAAGTCATGACTCCATGAGGAGATGTTTGTGTGAATCTTACCCTACGTAAATACTCATGCAAGGCTTAGTAGATGTGTGGGTTGTCATGTCTATATGCATGTGCAGCAATAAAGCATATATATGAGAATTTATATTCTTATGTTGAAGAATGCTATCTACTTAGTTGTCAACAAAAATTATACTGTGACAATATGATTCTGTTTGAAACTCATGACATTCCTAGGCTAGATAGTATAAGATTTTAGGATTATACATCTTCTGTATTGCTGCAACCACCTAGGACTAGTAATCCTTCAGGAAGGCCAAGAAGCAGAAGGATAAAGTCACAATTCTAGGACAGGAAGGTATATTATTGCTCTAAGTGTGGTAAGGTTGGTTATAGAAGGAAGACTTACAAGAATCCCAATCTTAGCTGAACTGTTGATTAACAATTAATTTTTTGATTGTATATATAGCTGTTGTTATTTTGTATATGATCTGAAGTTAGATATTTTATTTTTACTAGTGAAAGTAGCTGTTGTGTATATTTGCACAACCCATATGATTTTTGGCTGTAATGGGTTGGTATCTTATGAATATCTCTTCTATATGTAATTTCATGAAGGTACTTTATGGCATACTGTCACAAGTATTAGCCTAAATTTTTTTTGTAATCTATGTATATGGTACATGTTAATGAAGTGATATAAGTTGTTATTCTCTTAATATTAGTTGTAAATAGCTCACTCTAATTTCTCCAATACCCCTTGCAAACCTCATCTAAACCGTACCCGTGTTTATATATTATCACCACTTGTTAATTGCGTGACCCCAATTGTAAATTTATTAATGACAGTTGTTAGCTTTAGGACAATAACCAAGCATGTTCATGACTTAGCCTAATCTTACAGATCTTATTTGCGGGAGATGGCGGAACACGACTTGTTAGTCACCTAGTGTCACTTGTTAATTCTCAATACCCTTTGTAAACCTCGTCTAAAGGGTACCCGTGTTTATATGTTAACACCACTTGTTAATTGAGTAACTCCAATTGTAAATTCATTAATGACAGTTTTCAGTTTTAGGACAATAACTAAGCGTGTTCATGACTTTGCCTGATCTTATAAATCTCATTTGTGGGAGATGGCAGAACACCACTTGTTAGTCGCCCAATGTCACTCATTAATTCTCTAATACCCCTTGCAAATCTCGTCTGAATCATACCTGTGTTTATATGTTAACACTACTTGTTAATTGTGTGACTCCAATTGTACATTTATTAATGATATTTGTTAGTTTTAGGACAATAACTAAGCATGTTCATGAATTGGCCTAATCTTACAGATCTCATTTATGGGAGATAGCGAAAAACCACTTGTTAGTTACCTAGTGCCACTCGTTAATTCTCTAATACCCCTTGCAAGCTTGACAACTTGTTATTTGTCGAACTCCATTTATTAATTTACTAATAACACTGGTTAATGCATGAATGGTAATTGACCATAAATGTCATGTTAATTTCATAATACAAGTTGCAAATTTTAGTACTCCACTTGAAATGCATTTCATAATGTGTACTAGTAATAATGTCATCCATATGGCGGGTTCCCGGTATCAAAAGTAACTGAAACTAAACCTGATTGCAAAAGAGTAATTACAATTATCAAAAGATTATAAGTCAAGATGACATGAAAGATCTTGAATAAGATCATTGCCTTTTCTTTTGGAATGGCTCGACACTTGAAATGAGTGAATGGGCTTCTGTTGATTTTGCGTTACATGGATGGTCTATAAGCCACCAAAATAAGTCAACTTTTAAGGAAGCCAACTCATCCTACAAAACATTTATGAAGAAGGTTAATACATTTCCAACTTCATTTGCAATAACTTTAATAATATAATATTCAAATACATCCTTAAAGCTATACTTGTGTATATTTAGGCATTGTGTAGGTTGGCTAATCTTTATGCTCTTTGTTAAGCCAGTATTTCAATCATGTGATGACATAAAGGTAGGCCGCATTCATATCTGTATTATGTAATTTGAAAACAAGCTAAGGTTAAGATGGAAGACTAATTAATAACAATTTAACATTCAAACCATAAACTTATGTGGTTTCTTATTTATGAATTGCCCTAATTACAGCCTCGCAGTTGGGGTCATTCTCAAATAGCTCCGGCTTAACCTTTATTAATATCTGAATGAAATTGTCCTTCTTTACAATAAAATTTATCAGCATCAGTTCAATAAAATTTCATGCCACGAATGTATTAATGCATTTTGTCTTACATAGCCTTCAACCATCATTCTTTTTCCACGATTCACCGAATCGTTGGTTGACTTCTTCACTTTCTTTCCTTTTTTATTAGTCTTGCCTTCCTCATTGCCCATCATGGAGTCTAGCATATAAAATTTTAGAGTGCTTGGTTCCATTACAAAGCAGAACCAGTAGTTAGCAAAAAGCACTGGTGCAAATATGTACTCACGCTCTCTTATGCTATAACCTATGTATTCTGGCATAATCTGCTACAGGTTACTATCCAAATTTCAATGTCTTGGATTGTGAACCATTTGGTCCTACAACAATGCATAATGTCAAAAAATGCTTCTGTGAAACATAATCCGTCCATATAAAGTAAAAACAATATATTTCACCATGAATTCAATATCAAATATATGCTGTTTCACCCTTGAAGCATGTTCCTTTTGCTTGCCAATTAGAGTCTTGCAAATCCTAGACATAATCCATATGACTGAATAACATGTTACTTCCACATTAAAGAAATTAATCTATGCCTTTACATAAAAGACCCTACTAACTCGGTTACCAATCCATTAGTTAGGACCAAAATGATGAAGTTCATCACGTGTTAGATGATATCCAAACATATCCACTAAGATTCTACAAGGGACACGTAACAAATAAAAAGTATTTAAATTATTGTATTTAATAGGGTAATACTTTAATTGGTGAAGTGATCGGACTTACTTTTTACCATCCTTTTTTATTACAAGATATAAAATATTAAAAAAACTCTAAAATTCAAGGTAATAAAGATTTGTAGTAGACTACTTTGATAATTATATTATCAAAAGATTTGTAATATATTAATATATATTAATAAATTGATTATTAGGAGTGTATCTCATCTTTATTTCCATTTTCTACATTTTTATCTCTACAATTATATTCTTTGATTTAATTTTACCAATATGAAAATCTAAATTAAAAAAGAAAGTAAAGCAATTATGTTTAAAGAAAAGTGGATGTCATGGTGACCAAAACTATGATTTGATTTGATTTTTACTTAAACATGAATCAAACCAAACTAATCATTGTACAAAAAAAAAAATACTTGATCGAAGTTTAGTTTGATTTTTAGGTAGTTTGATTTGATTTTTTTTTATATAGATCAAGTTTTAATTTTTTTAGTACATAAAATTATATATTAAGGTAAAGCATGATTTTTGACTTTTTATTTTTTCTTTAATATTTTAACTTCAAATCACATTCTCATCTTAATTATTTATAAATGGAAATAAACATCATAGGTAAAATAAAAAAATTCAAATTTCAATATCAATAAACATTAGAGTATATTCATTTGTAAGGAAGATGGGTTAAATTTTATTATAAATTATCTTTATGCCTATAATAAAGAGTAACTCATTTTAAATCAAAAGAAAGTAAAATTCTATACATAAAATTATCTAAAAATAATAACACTATATGCATTTGACTTTCTAATAGTGTAATTGAGAAAAGAAAGAGTTAGCATTTTATATTTAGATTGGGCTTTAGTTAAAGTTGAAATTTAAAAAATAAACACTAATAGGCTAATATTAGTTATAAAAATATATATTTTAAAATATAAAAGATATGTTCAAGTTTAGTTAATATTTGAAAGGGAAAAAATTAAAACCTGAACCAAACTATTCTGATTTCAAATTTATAAAACCAAATGAAGCCTTATTAATGGTCGGTTTTATTCAATTTTTATGGGTCAATTTTATAAAGTCGGTTTTTTTTCCGGTTCAGCTCATCCTTTTGATTTGAACGTTAGAAAAATTGAATAAAATTCTTCATAAAAAAAATAATAAGCTGATTAAACAAAGTAGTAACGGCTATTTTGTTGGGCCACACAGAACGGTTACTTGGATGATCATCACTGGCTCAGGCGTGAAAACACAGCACGCTCCTCGGGGCTTCACTTCTAGAGGCGATCTTCTTTCTTCCTGGGAGAAAAGATCCCGACAAGTTCGAGAACAGAAGAAGAAATTGCAGCTACTCTCGCCTCAGCTGCTTCCACCACGTCTAATCTTTTCTTCTGGATACAAACATGAACTTGAAGAACATATTCAAGAAGAAAACCTCTCCGAAAGGTGAATTCCATTCCTTATCTTTAATTCTTCCTCAAACCACTTTCAATTAAGCCACTGCATTGCCCTAGTCGTTTCTCCAACTTTGACACTAGGGTTTGCTTCTGGGAAATTTTCAAAAACTGGATATTTTTCTGGGAAAATGTGGGTAGGAAGTGGAATTATGTTTTTAATCCAATAAAATCTTTTGTTTTTTGTACTTTCCTTGACCCTAACCCGATCTGGTTTTTCTTGAGGGGTGAAAAAAATCACTTTCGATGGTTTATTTGCACAATTCGGGCTTTGTGCTAGCTCGGTGTTCAGCTCTCCGTTATAAACTTCGTGAAAAATGAAAAGAAATTTCTGGTATGGATTAACCAGTTGTTTACGGTACTCATTGACATCCGTTTGTTCAACAGAAGCTCTGCGAACAAGTAAAAGAGAAATGACTGTTGCAACAAGAGGTAAATACTTGGCTGCACAGTTCCTTCTTACTTTCCTAGCAAATGAGAATTTTTTTGGCTCTGATTAGTAATTAAGAATTTAAAATTCATTATTTAAGCAAAAATTTTGTACCTAAAATTACCCTGTTGATACAGAGTAGAATTGCGAGCTTTCCAAATTCACATCAGGATAGTTAAAGAATAAAAGGTTTACTAATTTAATGGTTTTTGTACTTGCATCCAGGTTCAAGTAGAAAGTTACTTTAGCAATTTTATTTGGATTATTTAGATTTTTTACTAGTAATAAACTGAAGTTTGTTAGCAATTATGAATTGTTCATATCGGTAGTTTTTTTTTTTTTGTGCAAATTGATGAAATTGCTTTATTGACACTTTCACTTAAAATATTTATGTTTAGCCCCTTTGTGGCATCACTTTCAATTTTGTTTTTCTTTGTTGAGACGCTGAAATTATTACACTCTCTGCTTTAAACGCCTTTACTAAATTTTTAGAAAAATCTCCAAGACTACAAATAATTGCAAATTCAGTATCCAAGAACTATTTCACGGACATTGAGTATTTCATTTAGAATAACATTGACTGTACCTGCCACTTATTGAATTTCTTTGGCCTCCCAAAATTATTTGATTCCGTAGACGTTGGGTCAAGATCTACCTAATTATAGTAGTAGATGTTATAACTTTTCGGTCCATGTTATCTGCTTTAATTTCAATTTTGTATTATGTACCATCAAAGCTATTTACCCTTGTTTCTTTATTCGATGTCATGCATTTCCTTTTAAGTAAATCTGTTAGTATTTCATGTAGTGTAACTTTTGACTTGTCCATGATGGTGCATCAAAAGTTATTACTTGAAATAAGCAAGGTTAATTGTGTTGATTATTTATAAAGGAGCATCTCTCCATCTTGCTATATATTTTTTTTCAGGTATTGAACGAGAGATAGCATCTCTGCAAATGGAAGTATGTATTGTCAACAGATACATTTTCTCTTTACTAGAATCGAGATGACTTTCTCTTTATTTCATTCTCAAAGCTTAACTGTGTTGTTAATTACAGGAGAAGAAGTTGGTGGCGGAGATTAAAAAAGAAGCTAAAACTGGAAATGAGGCAAGTTTCTTTTCACTTAGATGTGTATGATCTTTCAATAAGTCATAGAAGCATATATCAAGTTAATTTAACATCAAGATTATGTCAATTGGTGTTAGTTTGGTCAATGTATATGTATAAGTGCTTTAAGTTCCTCTCGCAGAATTTTAATTTTTGGTCCCACTATCTGATGAGATCAAAGAAACCCACCAGATAAGACCATAAGCTATCCTCCACGAGAAGAACAGCAATAGATTTTCCTTACCAAATTGGGCCTATTAGGAATATTTTTGCTTGTACAATGTTTGCATTTTCTATACATTGATTAGCTTGTCATCAATGGGGGATGATTTGAAGTAAATAAAAAGAAAGGACTTAGAGATATCATAAATCACATATACGATAGATATTTATATAGAATAAAATATTAGGTCCTCTATTAGTTTTGGCATATATTGTTTTTTTGGGTTCATAACAATGTGCTTGATGCAAATTTGACCTAGTAATACCAAGTAGTTTTATAAAACTAAAACTGCTTGATACAACAAAGAGGAAACTACAAGGGTTGAGACGTTGTCCTACTAGAGAACTTAATCTATTAATAGAGCAGTACCCCAATTTATGACTGCAGGTTCATTTATGAGTACAATAAAACTTGATGGACAAAAAAAGACCTTTTTTTTTTAAACATAATCACCTTCAAATGACCTGATTCTAGCTGTAAAACTCTTATGCCAACTTAACCGCTATCCTTTAAAGGCATGCTCATGATGATGAATGGTTCAAAAGTGCACTTGTGACTACATTAGGAACCATGTTTAAGTGTGCCTATGTAAAAGTCATTTAGCATTAGTTGAGCATGTAAAAGTTAGGTGTCCTGTTGTAGTATTTAAGACATGTTTGTAAGTTAGAGATGGAACGGTTTTATCTATTAGTTCACCCCTTTTTGTTTTATTTATATTAAGGGTTTAGTTCTTTAAAATATCATCTTACAATTACCAATAAAATTGCATGTGTCCTCCACAACTTCCTTCTAAAAGCCCTTCTCTCTTCTTGAAATCTTTCTCTAAAATTCTTCTTATGATGTCATTAAACAATATATAAGTATATGTGGAGTTTGAGAAGAAAATATTTCTCATTGATTCAAAATTTTGAGTTACAACCAATAAACACACACACAGGTGAGAGACAAAACAATAAATACTAATAACTCTTAATAATCAACAATGATCCCTAATATCAGCCCTAATAATCAGGCTAAAATATTTACAATAGATTCAGATATTCTTACGCTCCCCCTCAAGTTGGATCATAGATGCTAATCATGTGATAGAACCTGTTATTTTCCTAAGACTTATATGAGGAAGACAAAAAAGATACTAATCATAACCTGGTCCAGATGTTTATCCTTCGGACCTTAGCGATAAGGAACAGTGATTTGTGATCTTGTGTTATGATTAGTATCTTTTTGGGCGGTATGGGCTATGGGAAAGCCGTGCTGTAACTATTAGTAGTCTTTTGTTGGTATGGGGGGATATGTCTTGGTAATAGATCAGTGAGGGAGAGACTGGCCTCTCGAATGCCAAAAGTTGTGAGATCTCTATGAGTGTGCCTTATTCTGTTATTGCTGTATTTTGGATTGTTAGTAGAGATTAGGTTTTTGAACAAAATCAGTAAGTGTCAATTGTAACACTGATTTGATTCTCTTTTGGTTTATTAATATCAAAACCTCAGTATTTTCCCCTCATCTCACTCTATTATTGTAATTTTTTGCATTTAATACTCTTTATTTCTGGTTGGGTCACATTATCATGTCCAACTTGCTTATACAATTCTCAAATGCAGGTCTAAGTAACCTTTTAATTAAAACATTAGCTGCTTGCAATTTTGTTGGCAAATAAGTTAAACATAGAATTCTTTCTTCTACTTTTTCTATAATGAAGTGTTGGTTTATCTCAACATGTTTAGATCTGTCATGTTGTATTGGATTTAAGGCCATATTTATGGAAGCCTTATTATCACAGTAAAGCTTTAATGGTGAGTTTGCTTCAACTTGTATTTCATTCAAGACTCGTTTCAGCCACAACTCCTCCGCTATTCCTTGGGCCAAAGCTCGTAGTTCAGACTCAGCACTACTTCTTGAAACAACTCTTTACTTTTGGTTTCTCCATGTAACTAAATTCCCCCACACTAATGAACAATAGCCGGAGGTTGACCTTTGATCTTTATAAGTTTCACCCCAACTTGCATCAATGTAAACCTCAAAGGATCTTTGCTCATGTTTTCTGAAGAGCAAGTGATGTAAAACGAGAAGGGGAGAGGGAAGATAAAGAAGAGGAAGAGAGAGAAAGAGAAAGGAGGGGGATAGAGAAAGAAGGAAGGGAAGGATGAAACTGTCGGAAACTCTTATTCAATAATACTCAAAAGCTAAATACAAATAAAAAAACCTACCTTTGTTTATAGAGCTCTAAAAATAATAAAATAATAAAAATTTAAATTTAAATCCCAAATCTTAAATCTAAATCTAATCTTAAAAATATTAATATCTAAGATAATAAAATAAATAATAAATTCTAATTCTAATGGATAGAATCCTTATTCAAATATCCCTAATGGATAATTCTAATATCTTAAATAAATTATAATTATCTTAATTAACTATTATCCCATATTCCATTATTTCTCCCCCGTTTGAAGAACTTATCTCCTGACGAGTTAAAATTGATGCGCAAATTAATCGGGGATGGATAGGCAAGATAAAATTTCATCCATGTGTGTAGATTTGAAAATCCTTTCCAACAAGTGCGGTAGTGATGAACTACATCTTGTGGAGGACAACATTGATTATTTGGAATCTCTAGAAAACCTTTCTAGTAGACAAGATAATGTTGAAGCTTCCTGCTAAGTGACAAAACATTCTTAACAGGTGCAGTTTGTAAATGAGATGAATCAGTAGTAAGGTGAGGTTGGTTTTGACTGATCACAACTTGAGAAGGTGCCACTTGTACAAGAAGTAGAGGAGCTTTTATTAGAGTTTTTAATGGAACCCGTAGAGGTAAAGTTGCTGGAATAGATATACTGCTCTCATGATTAGGCTCTACAAAGGTTACTATAGACTCTGAATTTAAGGTAGGAGTTTCAACCTCTTACTGTTTGATTGCTTGTTTTTGCTGATTTAGTGATTCCAAAATTTTTTGAAAACTTTTCTTTATTTTTTCATATGAACATATACCTTCTTGAATTTGATGTCTCAATTCAGCGTTGGATTCAGCATTGCGGCATTTGACTTCAGCTATTTGCCTTTCAAATTTAGCATCAAAACTTTCATCCTCGACAATCTTTCGTGCATATTCAACCCTACTACGTGCTTCATAACCACACCATTAGTCATATGTACACCAGTATTGTTGTCGTTTTTCAATTAATTTCCTCTGGTAGCCTTTACTATATTATGGATGTCTAACACGTCGAGGTGGGGTGCTATAATAATTTTGGCACTCCCTGCATGGGCATTCATGATAATATTCTACATAAAATCATGAATATATGAATTAAAAATTACCTTTCAAATATTTTATATGATGATATGTGGCTTCAGGAGAGACTGAATTATTTTATGGATCTTAACATGAAAAGCAACATAAGGAAGGGAGGTGAAACCAGGCTTTGGTATCAAATTGATGTAAAACGGTAAGGGCAGAGGGAAGATAAAGAAGAGGAAGAGAGAGAAAGAGAAAGGAGGGGGATAGAGAGAGAAGGAGGGGAAGGCCAAAACTCTAGGAAACTCTTATTTATAGAGTTCTAAAAATAATAAAATAATAATAATTTAAATTTAAACTCTAAATCCTAAATCTAAATCTAACCTTAAAAATACTAATATCTAAGATAATAATAAATAAATAAAAAATCCTAATTCTAATGGATAAAATCCTTATTCAAGTATCCTTAATGAATAATTCTAATATCTTAAATAAATCGTAATTATCTTAATTAACCATTATCCCATATTTCATTAGCAAGTCTTTACCAAGAGTACTTTCTAGACATCTCAAAATCCTGTAGACTGCTTCCATATGACTCTTCATTAAACGGCTCATATATTGACTGACTACACTGACAGCAAATGCTATATTTGGCCTCGTATGAGAGAGACATATCAATTTTCCAAGGAGCTTTTGATATCTCTCCTTATCAGTTGCTTCTTCCTTTTTTTTAGCTTCCTCCTCTTCTTCTTCACCTTGCTCATTTACCTTAGGCTTCTTCTTCAGTTTCTTGACTTCTATAGGAGTTTCAGTAGGTCTGCAGCGAACATACCTGTCTCTGTCAAGAGACCAAGTATATACCTTAGGCTTCTTCTTCGGTTTCTTGACTTCTATAGGAGTTTCAGTAGGTCTGCAGCGAACATACCTGTCTCTGTCAAGAGACCAAGTATATATTTTCTCTAAGAAACATAGATTCCTCTTCTTGACCTTACAACTTCCATCCCAAGAAATTATTTTAACTTCCCAAGATTCTTGACCTCAAGTTCCTTGCCAAGGGTGTCCTTCACTCTCTCTTTCTCGTCAAGGTGATTTTCGGTGAGTATTATGTCATTAACATTGACAATAAGGATACATATCTTGCTTCCCTTGATCTTAACAAACATTGTATGATTCGACAGGGCTTGCTTGCAACCTTCAAACTTTAAGACTTTTGAGAATCTGTTAAACCAAACTCTTGGTGACTATTTCAAGCCATATATAGACTCTTTCAGTTTACAAACTTGTTTTTCCTTACCTTTATCAAATCCAAGAGGTAGAATCATATAGACTTCTTCCTTAAACTCTCCATTCGAAAAAGCATTTTTAATATCAAGTTGATAAAGGAGCCACTCAAGATTAGCTACTATAGACAATAAAACTCTAATATTGCTTCCATTTTGCCACCAGAGCAAATGTTTCTTCATGGTCTAAACCATATCTTTGGGGAAACCACCTTGCAACCAAGCTACCTCTTAACTTGTCAAGGGCTCCATCAGCCTTGTATTCTGGGCTGAACACCCACTTGCAACTCACTGTTCTCTTTCCTTTAGGTAGCTAAACTAATTCCCATGCCCCTTTCTGTTCTAAGGCCCTTATTTCTTCCATGACAACACTTCATCATTTAAGGATGCTTAAGGCTTCTTGTATAGTCTTTGGTACCTTCACCTTATCACGATTAGTTACAAAGGCCCGATATTGGGGAAAAAGTGCATTGTATGAAACAAACCTCTCTATCAAATGAAAATTACACGAGCATAGTTTTTTCCTCAAAGCAATTGGAAGATCAAGATTACTTATGAGAATATTTTTATTATGAGAATATTTTTATTCTCATAACATGAGTGTAGTTGCTTCCTCAAAGCTATTGGATTCACTTAGTTATTCTATATCACCTGAGTCTCCATGAGTTTCTGCTTTAGGAGCTACCTCTGGTTTTAACTCTCTCGGTCCTTCGAATAACAAGTTGCTCACTATCTTTTGATCTCTTTTTTTGAGTGTAAACAGATAGTTTGTGGTCTTTTTGCATCTCCTCCTTTTTGCCTATGTTCCTCAAGCTATGGCATAAGAGGAGATGTTGCTAGAAGGGTAGATGAAGTTGATGGCTTAGATGTTGGTGGCAGTGAAGGTTTAGTTGGTGCAAACCATGGCTCAAGAAGTGCCAATTTTTTGTTAGGTTCTTGTTTCCAAGTTTGAGATTAACCTATGCTCTCCCCTTGAATTGAAGAATTGGGATATAAAGGAGTAGCTTCACAAAAGGTGACATCAAGGCTAACAAATGTATGTTGTGTGTTTTGTGATAGGATCAAAACATTTACTTCCTTTTTGAGTAGGAGAATAGCTAAGAAATATGCATTTGGTAGGTGGCTTGAGGATTAAGTTTGGTGCTTTGGTGGTTATAGACAAAGGCTGTGTAACCAAACACACAAAGTGGAAGAGTAGTTTCAAGATGGGATATTGAGAAATTACTTTGCAATTAGTTTCAAGATAGGATAAGATCCGATAGAGCATATGATTGATGAGGTAGGTTGTGGTTAAAATGGCATCCCTCCAATAAAACTTAGGTGCATTGCAGGTAAATATAAGTTCTCTAACAATGTCAAGGATATGGTAATTTTTTCTCTCAGCAGTCCTATTTTGTTGGGGCACATGGGCACAAGAATTGGTTTGCACAATACCATGCACTTAGAGGAAGGTACTCGAGATTGGTTAAAATACTCGGCACCATTGTCAGTGTGTAAGACTTAGATGGTAGTATTAAATGGGTTTTGATCATGTTGAAGAAATTCATGAACATGGATGCAACCTTAGACTTGTTTCGTAAAAGATGAGTGTCGTCATCAATAAAGGAAATGAACTATGTTGCTTTAGTGTGACTAGGTGTACGAAATGGTCTCCACAAGTCAGTATGAATAGCTGTGAAAGGTTTGGTAGGGATGTATTTGGCTCTAGGAAAGGACGTTCTATGGTGTTTGGCAAGTTCATACACTTTACAATAAAGTTCATTAACATTTATGTTTGGACATAAGGTTGGAAATAATCGTTAAAGGTAATGAAAATTAGGATGGCCCATCCTCTTATGTCACAACATAAAATCATTAACTTTAGAGGTAGATTCAAAATTACTAACAATTGGTGAATTACCCGTTCGATCGATGATATCAAAATAGTAGAGTCCCTCATACTTCTTAGCACTTCTGATTATCGCTCCAGATGATAGATCCTGAAACAAACAATAGAATGGGAGAAACTTAGCACAACAATTTGATTCCTTGGTCAATTGACTGATGGAAAGTAAATAGCAATCAAGTTTAGGCACAGAGAGTGCAAATTTGAACACTATAGAGTATAAAATTTGAATACTCCTTTTTCCCTCTACAAGTGCAAAGAAACCATTTGCAATCTTCACTTTAAGCACGAGATGTAAGTGGTAAATAATTGATGACAACTAGTTATATGATCGGATGCTCCCAAGTCACCAATCCACACAATTGAATCTCAGGATGTCTTTAGTGCCTGAAGAAAACTCCCTCTTTTTACAACTAAGACCCTAGCTTATGCACATTAGCACTCCCACAACCATAAAAATATTCTCATAATAGAGAGAATCTAGAAAACAGAGCCCCATGCATGGAGACCTTATGCACAAAGAGTTGTAGAACAGAACTCAAAGCACATGACCAAGAAATGTTGAACTCAAACTTGGAGAACGTCATAATCTCATCAAAAATGTCACGCCATCAACAGAGGAAGGTGTCGCTATTAGTCTAGTCCTCGCATGCTCTTCCACGTGCTGCCCTGCACCTTTTGACGCCGAACATAGCTTTGGTACATGTGGCTCACACGCGCCATTTGGGATTGGGTTGATCGAAGGCTGCTTGAGGTCCCTTTATGGGTAGTGAGATCCAAATCCTACTCCTTGCTACTTTGGGTCCAGCATTAACGCACAAACACTAGGTTCCCCCCCTCTCTCACAGCTCTAATGCTATGTGGAGTTTGAGAAGAAAATATTTCTCAAAAGGTAAGAGACAAAATAATAAATACTAGTAACTCCTAATAATTAGGCTAAAATATTTACAATAAATTCATATATTCCCACAGTATACTTCTTATGATGTCATTAAATAAAATTGCATGTATTCTCCACAACTTCCTTCTAGAAGCCCTTCTCTCTTTTTGAAATCTTTCTCTAAAATTCTTCTTATGATGTCGTTAAACAATACAAGTGTACTTTGCATCCTAAAGTATTGATATTATGATGCTTAGTTGTCGTAAGATTCACACGGTGGTAATGTATCATCATGCCTTCTAATTTTTATTTCCAAAGGGTGTGTTGAGAATTTAAGAATTGCTGAGCCCTAAGAGCTTGGAGACGCAAAATGCCTAAAGGAAAGGCTAATCCAGGTAGAGAACAACAGAAGTCCAACTTGCATAACACTGAAGAATTATATGACATAAGAAAACAAAGAAGATATCCTATTCCACATATAAGACCTTGTAAATGTACTCTCAAGAAACCTTGTACCTCTCACAAGATCTAAGAACCAGATTCATATCCCTTGAAATCGTCATTATCAAGGTTCTTCCCTCTTGGTTAAGTTTAGATAAATTACTTCACAAATTTTTGTATTGGTTTTACTAATTGTTTATGGAAATATAATTCAAAGAAATTAAAAATTTTAAATTCACATGTAATTTATTCCTCTTCATATTAAAAGTTGTCTGATAATGTACTGTACTTTATATGCTTATAACTTTTCACATAAATTTAGTTGTGGAGTTAGGTACCAAAGAAAGACAAGGCTTAACTTGGTAGAAATTAAACTAAAATAAAGTAAAACCCATTAACCCTTTTTGCTTTCATCTAATGACACATTTTTGCCTGAAATGTGATGTCAAGGTGATACTTCAGATGCCACCTTGTTAAACCCGTAATAGAAGCCCAAACACTGTCAGGATAACATGTATATGACATGTGAGAAGCAAGGTTAAGTTCGTAATAATATAGAAGAAATTCTGAAGTGGCTTAAAGCGGTAGCAATGGGGAAAAAATTAACCATTCAACCCTTTTTGCTTTAATCTAATGTCTCCATTTTGCATGAAATGCGATGTCAAGGCATATCTTAGGTGCCACCTTGTCAAACGCATAACGGCTTCCCAAACACTGCCAAGATTACATGTTGGTGGTAAACAAGGTCAATATCATAATAATATGGAAGAAATTCTGAAGTGGTTCGCAATTTAGAGGTGTGAAGATGTTAGAAGAATGCCAACTAATTTCTTTTCTTTTTTTTTTGTGATTTTTTTTTAGGGTAGGGGCAGTTCGATGCATGCTTAAATGTAATGATGCTTTACTTATTTAGTAGCTGCCCTACTCGAATCAGTTGTGAATGAAACCTTGCTTTCTTCTTTCTTTGAAACTCTTTTTACAGCCTTCCTTTTCTCTCCTCTTTTCTTTCTCTTACTGAAGTCATCAATAGCTTACTTGATTATTATGTATGATATTAGCCATACGCAATCTTGATTAAACAAGTGTCTGGTTACAGGCAGCTACAAGAATCTTGGCTCGTCAGCTTGTTAGGTTACGCCAACAGATAACTAATTTACAGGGAAGTCGTGCTCAGATAAGGGGTGTTGCAACTCATACTCAGGTTGGAAGAGGAGCCTTGTTCTTATGATGATAACAAACTGCTTATTTTCTAATTTTTAGATTGTCCATATGTCTTCCTCAGGCATTATATGCAAGCACTTCAATGTCCACTGGGATGAAAGGTGCAAGTAAGGCAATGGCAGCAATGAACAAGGTACGTTTCATATCTGACTCGTCATTGTGTTGATTAAAACTCTTCAAGTATACACCTTCAGCCTACCCTCATCATGAGACATAAGGGTCAAAAGGTTCTTGACTATCATTTACAAGGCCTACTTGAAGAAAGAGTCAAACATAATATGGACCATATATGTAATAGATAATTTCCTTTACTTAGCTCATAGTGATTTTATTGAAAGAATACTGTAATGTTTCAGATAGAACCTTGCTTTCTACATGCGGAGAAAAACTTTCCTTAGAGCTTAATTATTGGAAGAAGACACCATATTTTTTATTTTTACCTTCAACACAGCCTCATGCTTTAAGTGTGAGGAAAGTACGTGCCCGCCAAACCTTATGCTAAAGTTTATTCTAATTATGAGAATGAGGGTAGCAAGGACTGAATTCTAAACCACTTTCATGTTGTCTTTAACAAATCAAAGAAGGCGAACTATTTTTCATTCAACAACTGCCTATTGTGAATCATTCATAAGTTGATAATATTCTCACTTAAATGCAAATCTTTGTGATTGAGCATCACATGCTAGCAGTTGGCCCGAAGGGGGGAAAAATCATATTGCCAGGGAGCTTTTGGTCAAAAAATATTGCTAGTGGTTTATTGTCTGAGCGCTTTCCCAGATCTGCTAAGACTTATATTAATTACATTGTAATCATTATCTTACTTCTCTTTTCAGCAAATGGAACCTGCAAAACAGGCAAAGGTGATCAAAGAATTCCAAAAGCAGTCAGCACAAATGGACATGACGGTAACAATTTTTTTAGCATATGTTCTGATATTTTCCCATGCAGTTATGTTGTTGCATTAATGTTGGATGAAATAATTAAGATTATACCAGTTCTCAACATCTACTATCCTATTCAGATTGATGACCTTTAATTTGGGTTTTTTCAACCTAAAAACCATAAACATGAGTGAGAGAGATAGAGAGAGGCTCTAGGTTAAAGCATACCTCTTCTTTTTTTTTCCTCCCCATTTCCCCCTTGACTCCATTTATTTATACAATATTTCAGAGGGAGTAATACAATTTTATGTTACAATATTCCACCAGTCAACTTATAATTACTGTTTAGTCCCCAGAGATCATGGCAATGAGTCCTTGATTCCATGAAACAAATCTGGCGTATAGAAGGTTAAGAATGTGGGTTCCTGCCCTGACAAAGGTTGCACTAAAAAGTGAAAGTGAAATGGGGGGAAAATAAAATGTTAAGACCATTCTGCCCTCAAACAAAAAAAAAACGAAGTTTTTACATTGAACAAGCTTGTCGCAAATGTGAAATGAAGAGAAATTAAAATGTTACAGAAGACAGAACACTGATTGAGCAATGTAAGAACATTGAAAAATTAACAAATAGAGATGTATAAATCATTGAAGGGAAAAGCGAATGAAAGAAAGTTTGGCCAAATAAAATGTGACTTGGGCAGAGGGATGCACCACAGAATTATGGATTGATGCAAGAGCTTGTGACTTGGGCAATCTTGTTCAGAAACAAAAATGCAAACCTTTAATGAAAGAGGAGGCAGAACAGAAATGCTGCAAAAGAGTTGTTGCCATGACTTTGTTGAGTGAAAAAGGTTGGTCTTATTCTTGATTAATTATGCTATGAGTTTATTGACCCTCCTCTTTACCCACTAATGGAGACTTGATAGTATGAGATATCAAGCACATTGAGTAGCACACGATGCTCAATGGGGTATTTAAGTGGGTTAGTTTTCCCCTCTCAATAGTTAGCTTTTGAGGTAAGGTTTCTCATCCCACTTAGGCATACCCATCACCCACTTGCAAAGTAGAAGCTTTTATAAGTGAACAAGAACAAGCAGTTGCCTTGCTTGCCTGATAGATAGCTTGGGTGACCAAGCAAGCTCACTCAAAACCCTTTGAGACCAATTTCTTCAAATGTCTTTAATTATGTGAGTTTTTTTTTTTTTTTTTGCCCTTTTTTCTGGTTCCATGTTATATTTATATTTTTTAAGGTGTCCAAGTGTGACTGGCCTTGAGTCAACGTGGGAAGTCCATATTTGATAAAGTTGGAAGTTAATAATTAATATATAATAAAGTGAAAAAACCTAGAAAAAGTTTGAACTTTGAGATTTTGAGTTAAAATGTGACTTTTTTTTTGCATCTTGTCTATTTGTTTTCTCCTCTTGTTTTCAAGTAGTCGCTCCCTATTTTTAACGATATTATTTTGTGTTAAATGCAGATTGAGATGATGTCAGAAGCTATTGATGAAACTTTAGACAAAGATGAAGCCGAGGAAGAAACAGAAGAGCTCACTAACCAGGTGAATAAAACTCTGAATAGACAGTAGTTAGCTTTAATGTTGATAAAGAAAGTTAGTTAGCTAGCTTTCATAGTTCAGGTCCTTGTTTGCTTCACGGTATTTACTTTTTTGTTCATGCATGACAGGTTCTTGATGAGATTGGCGTGGACATTGCATCACAGGTTGGTTTTTAACTTAATGAATAATTATAGTCTGTTTCTTTCGTACTTTTTCTGTACTTTGTATTACTTTAACAGTTGAGGTTGATTCTGATCTTTTCTGATGGCAGTTATCTTCTGCTCCAAAAGGTCGGATTGCTTCAAGGAATGTTGAAAATGTCGCTACAGGGTAAATAATTTTGCTATTCCTTTTTGAGAAGGCCTCTTAGTTATCTCCACCAAAATTTTGTTGGTTTTGTTTTGTTCTTACGCGCATTGTTCCAAGGGCTCGAATGACTGCATTATCAACTTCAAAAGTGATTTTGAGCAATCTGAAAAATGATTTATTGCTTAGAAATTGTATGAAAAGTAGAAATTATTTTATGTTTGGCTAATAATCATACCCTCTGTACGTGAAAGTATTTTTTAAAATTACTCAAAAGCTTTTCAAAATATTCAGATTTATTTTTAAAATGCCCTTATTTTTATGTAACCAGCTGATCAATAGTACCTTTAATGAAATAAAAAAAAAAAAAAAACTAATTTCGTCATAAAATAAGCTGAAGAAAAGTGCCCTTATTTGATGCTGATTCCTGTAGTTTTTCTCTGAATGCAAGCAGGGCTGAAATCCAAGATGTGGAGGAACTTGAAAAGAGGCTCGCTTCTCTTAGACGAATATGAGATAATCTTAAACGGCTTAGGAATGCATAAAATGGTATCTTTGCAAAACATCTATAAAATATTATGCTTTCTATGATGAAAACGGCACCGTTAAATGCTGATTTTACATTCATAAAATGGTTCTAAAGATACCTATCTAGATTGTTTATAGGATTTATGGGTTGGTTGTTCGTTCACATATTAAATATGTATGTTCTGTTGTACCCAAAAATCTATATTCGGTTAGGCTTCCTGGGGTTCTTGCATGAATTTGCCCTCACAATCATATTCATAGCATCAAATCACCCTTTAAGATCTTTATACTCACTCATCCCACACGAATTCTCCCCTTATTAAAATTATCAAAAAAATTATGAAATTTGTTATGAGAGACTAAATAATTATTTATTTTTAATCACATTTAAATAAATGAATAAATGCACATAACTTGATTTATCATCTTTTTGCCTGGATATTTTATGTGGCCTTGTATTTAAAAAATATATATAGAGAGAGAGAGAGAATTGGCCATACCACTTGTTGGGACTTGAAAGAGTTTGAGAACATAATTTTTATTGGACTTAAAAAAAACATGTGACTAAACTTGATAATGCTTGATATGATTTAAAAACTTGTTAGAGGAGGAAAAATACCTTTTAAATCAACTTTCTGTCATTTGCCAATGGTTCAAGGCATAAAGAAGTTATAACTGCAACAGGTACATGCTCGATCCAATTTTATATTATACATGTTTGGATCCTTTGAAATTTCATTTTAATATTAGTACTCGAGATATTGGAAAAGAAAATAGTAGTAAGTTCATAATATTAATGACTCACTTTTCATATTTTGTTCAACATACAGGACACCAAACTACTAAATATTGATGATAGTAATAAATGATATAGGGATATGATTGAAAAAATAAATATAAAAATTATCTAATATTTTATATTTTAGACCAAGCAATGATTTTAGATGTTTTATATTGTAGTTCAGAGAAAGTATGTTACAATTTGAATGTGAATTTAGAAACAGAACAAAGTTGGATTTGAAGACATTTGAAGACAACTTCTCAAGTTTACTAGGCAAGGTTGATGATGAGTACTTGGTAAAAAAATGAACAGTTTTTATTTTTTAATAAATTCCATCGCTCAATAAATATGAGAGTATTATCACCTATTTAAATTAATTCAAACTTCTGTTTTGTGGGATTGTTGACTCGAAATTTTAAAATAAGTTGATTTAACTTCCTTAATCAGTTAAACTAAGTGCTCTCAATAAATGAGTGTAACTTTTAGTGACTATCTTAGACTTTTTTTAACGTAAAAAACTTGTTAACACCTGACTCACTAAGATGTCATATTAAATCAATGTTACATTAAAATTTAATTACTATCATCAATACGTGGACATTAAATATCCTCATTAACTATAGGATATTTAATTAATCTTGCTTGTAAACTATGAATTAATTAACTATGATATATATTGTGATTTAAAGAGAGTAATGATTTTCAAAGGTCTAAACTCGGCACATGTGCACAAAACGAAACTATCAACAAGATAAATATATTTGTTCATAGCTTATAGCTTATTATATTATTTCCTCTAGCGGAAGAAGCCTAGACACAACCATACAAATAATACAAGTACAAACTTGTAAAAACGGAAAAATCATCAATAAAAAGCACAAGTTGATCAAGTCACCACAATCCCCACAAGTCAAGAAATAATCTGAATGAATCAACTGATTTGGCTGAAAGAGGAATCTCATAATCACACAAATGAAAGATTCCTTGCGCTGACCACTTGACCTCTTGATATACATACATACCTTAAAAACACTCGAAAAAGCCTCTGGCATAGGAAGCATATTCCAAAATCATATACACAAGATATCCATCACAATTGGGTGCCAGACACTGGTAATGCCTCAAACAGCGTACCGTTCAAGACCGGCATAATAACTAGATGGACATTATTTCTTCTCTGTTGTTACGCCAACAACAACATTGCTCACCTGGGACATTTTTAAGGATTGAAAGAAATTGTCAAATTCATAAGGTGAAACACATCCAACAAAAAGAAAGGAAAATATAGCTTACCAATTTCCCACTTGCATCAACAGACATGGGATTTTCCACCACAACAGTTTGGCCTTGAGAATGGGGCATCGACTGAGATAATAAATAAAATAAGATGAATCTTAGTTCGATACAAGCACAGTAAACTTTCAACACGTTCCTAGTACGAATAATCACAAAAGAGAACAACCAACCGTTGAAGTAGAAGGTGCTGTTCCAGAATTGGTTGTTCCATTTGGTCTGTGGACAGGATTGGGAACCCTTCCATTGGTCCTCTAAAAAAGACAAATAGAAGAGGTGAACAGATCAGCTAAAGTGCATAAAACATAAAATACATGATGAATGCCTAAGTTCCCTTATTAAACCTCCAAAATGAGGACTTGCATCATTTTTAAACATCTCAAAAGGGACCTTTTTTTTTTGGGCGTTATACTAAAATAAAAGAGTAGGAACTTGCAGTGAATATTTTATCCCTATATTTTCCTATTTTCCCCTACCTATGAGGTCCCAAATCGAGGTTGCCTGTATAACAAGTAAACAATGATAAGGAGAGAAAAGTTAAAACATAAAATCAATAGACACGATCCTTTATTTTTGTGATCTTAGTGAGGAAACAACCAACCAAAAACCAAAAAAAAAGAAAAAGAAATGGAGAATGAAAACAATCTAATGTTTATGGTACAAAAAGGTCACTCAGAAAATAATTAAATGTGATCTTCATGATTGAAGAACCTAGAAATTTCTCAATACCAAGTTACCAAGTAGAGCTGAAACCATAAGGAAATACAATGTACCATCTCATCATATGAACAAGACTAGTAAACAAAATAACAATTGCTTCTCCCTTTCCCTCAATAAACTCCCAAGCAGAGATAGCTCGCAACAATTCTTAGTATTCTTGTCCATTCAACAATTGCATCTTCCTCACCCAAAGTAGGAATACAGTGCAAAATTTGCTTATTCAACCTTTTATACTACAAAATCTGAGTGTAACACCAGAAAGATTATCATTCAGTCAAGAAAATTTTCACAGTAAAGTATACATGATTTCGATGATTCCCCTAGATAGAAAAACTGAAGTATACTTGATGAGACGCAAGATTTTGTAGCTTAAATTTTCATCTTTATTGTTCATTTTAGTCATTATTCGGTAATCTGTATCTCAGTAATACTAGAATAAGCATGGAATCTAGACCCTGAAATATACATCCAAACACTTATAATCATCCAGATCCATTACATGAGGGAGAATGCAGTAGCCATGGAAAAAAATATATATATTGTGAGAATAATTAAATAGATATATATAGATATACTAGATGGATTCATTCCATAATTATAGAGATTTGACAAGATAGGGTCAATAGGGTTAATATTTGTTTTTTATTTCCTTTTATGAATGATTGTTGCAACTTGTATATATGCTGCCAATATTCTTGAATAATATTGATTGAGGTTTCTGGCTCATAAACACTGCATGGTATCAAAGCTCTCGAACACCGACCTCAACCACTCAGATAAAGAAAACAAAACCACACAAGAGTCCAAATCGTGCACTTAGCCCTCCACATTCAGGGGTTTTGGTGCCAAGACAGACTCAAAAACAATCCCAAATGGCGGAACTCCCCTTGGGTCGAGTTCTGCCAAGGGGACGTCTCTGCTACATGTGTCCGAAAAATTCAATGGGACCAATTATGTTGAGCAGGCCCAAAGTATTCGACTAGTTGTTGGAGGTCATGGAAAGCTAGGTTTCATCTCGGGTACCTCTAAACCTCCAAACACATTAGGCTCAGTTGCTTTAGTAAAATGAGAGACTAAAAATTCTTTGGTAGGTTCTTGATTAGTCAACACCATGATTCCTCAAATTAGACGATCATTTATGTTCCTCCCGACAGCACGGGATATTTGGGATACAGTCAAGGAGTCCTACTCAAATGATAAAGATGGTGCTCGAATTTATGACCTCAAAACTCAAAGTTGGCAAATCAAATAGGGTGTGCGTGATCTCACTAAAGTTTGGTTGGGGTTAGTTTCAGTGTAGCAAGAGATTGATCTCATTGCAGAAGCTGAATAGTCCTGTCCTAGTGATGTAGCATGATACAAGAAGCTTATTGAAGATGAGTGACTATTTCAATTCTTGGCTGGCCTTCATCAATCATTAGATGATGTCCGTAATCGCATTCTGGCTCGCTCTCCACTACCATCTACTCGTGATGCATTTGTTAAGGTTTGTCATAAGGCTTCTCATCGCAAGGCAATGTTACTCAGACCTTTCTCTACTCCTCCCTCATTTGAGCCTTCTACCTTAGGGAGCAGATAATTTGATCAAGGCTAAAAGGACTCAAAAGGGAAAATTGTGTGAGAGCATTGCAAAAAGACAGGCAACTCAAAGGATAAATGTTGGAAACTCCATGGAAAACCACCTGACTGGAAACCACGTAAAGGTAAATCTTGTAGCTATCAAACTACTTCTGATTCTACTCCGGACAAATCTAGTCCTACTCCAAACAAATCTAGTGCCTTACCCACCATTGATAAGGACCAGTTATATAAGCTTCTGGAGATGCTTCATACCTTACAATCCAACCAATCACCTTCTATATATCATAATGCTTCTATTGCCAAGCAAGTAATTCTCACTTTGCATTCAATGTATGTTCCACTAAATCTCGGTGGAATGTTGATTCCGAAGCCTCAGATCACGTCACTGCAAACTCCACTTTGTTCATCTCATACTTTCATCGCAATGGCCATGAAAAAATTGATATGGCAAATGGTATCTCCCCTCCCATTGCAAGAAAAGGTAGTATGACTATTTATAAATTTCTGCACCTGGACTCTGTCCTTCATATACCCTGTCTTGCTCGCAATTTATTGTCTATCAGCAAGTTAACTGGACATGCCAAATGTAGGGCTCACTTCTTCTCTACTCACTGTATTTTCCAAGATCTCTCATCAGGGAAAATGATTGGTAGTGTTGAGAAGTGTGATAGGTTCTACTACAACCTTAATGAATCAACTGTGAGTAATATATGGTCTCGAATCTACTACAACCTTGTGTCTACTTCTAAACAAACTGATCTTTTGTTATGGCATAAAAAAATGAGTCATCTCAATGTCCAATATTTGAGTCAATTGTTCCCTCAATTTTCATCTAATAAAATTTATAGTTTCATTGCGATATTTGTGAATTGGCCAAACATCATCGCTCTTCTTTTCCGCAGTCTAAATATAAGCCCTCTAAACCTTTCCTCATTCATAGCGATGTATGGGGTCCATCTCGTGTCTCTAATCGAACTAGAACCAAGTGGTTTGTTACCTTTATTGATGATCATACTCATGTGTGTTGGGTGTATTTAATGAGAGATAAATCTAAGGTACACTCTATCTTTATTGAATTCTATACCATAACCAAGTCTTTGGGTAACTTCTTTAAAACTCAAGGTATCATCTATAAACTTCCTGTGCAAATACACTTCAACAAAATTGGGTAGCCGAACACAAAAATAGACACTTGCTTGATGTTGCCCATGCTCTTATGTTCACCACAAATGTGCCAAAATATTTCTGGGGGTATTGTTATCTGTAATGGCCAATCTTAAATGGCCTTTACACCAACTGGATGTCAGAAAAACCTTCCTAAATGGAGAGTTGAAATGAACCTGCTCCTAGATTTGATAAAGGAAGGGGAGTTAGGTATGTAAATTAAAGAAATCCTTATATGGGTTGAAATAGTCTCCAAGAGTGTGGTACGATAGATTCTCAAAAGTCCTAAAGCTACAAGGCTACAACCAAAGACTATCAGATCATACTATGTTCATTAAAGTAGAGGAAAGTAAGAAGTGTGTCCTTATTGCATATGTTGATGATATAAACATCACTGGTGATCATAGTGAGGAAGTGGCAAGAGTAAAGGCTATTTTGGGAAAAGAATTCAAGGTTCAGGGCCTCAGCTGTTTGACGTATTTCTTGGGAATGGAAGTTGCAAGATCAAAGCAAGGCATTTATGTGTCTCAAAGGAAGTATGTACTTAATCTCTTAACGGAGACAAGTATGTTGGGATGTAAACATGTTGAAACCCTCATTGTTGTTCTAAGGTAGAGGCAAAAATCCAAGAAAAAAGAGGGCAGTTCAGAGGAAGAAGACGACCATGTTGAGGAAGAGAAGGACAAAGAGAAGAGAAGCCAATGGATAAAGAGAGATACTAGATGCTTGTTGGAAAACTTATCTATCTATCACACACACGACCTAGCATAGCATTTGCTATGAGTGTAGCTAGTCAATATATGTGTGAACCAAAGGAAAACATATGGAAACAACATACAGAATCCTAAGGTACCTAAAGGGAAACCTGGATGAGGTTTACTGTTTTAAAAGCATGAAACAGAGACTATAGGAGTCTATACAGATGCAGATTGGGGTGCACATGACTTAGATAGGAGATCTACTTTTAGGGATTGCTCATTTGTGTGGGGAAGTCTGGTTACTTGGAAAAGTTAGAAGCAAGGATTGTATCCAAAAGTAGGGCTGAATCCGAGTTAAGGGCACTTGCTCAAGGCATAATGGAAGAATGTGGTTAAAGGAGGGTATTGGAAGAAATCCACGTTCAACTGGATCTAGCTCAAAAACTGTATTATGATAATAAGGCTGCCATAAGTATAGCCATTGAATCCTATCCAACATGAGAGATTCACGCATGTAGAGATAGACAAGCACTTCATCAAGAGAAGTAGAAGACGGAATCATATGGCTAACTTTCCTAACAACAAATATCCAAGCAGCAAACATGTTGACGAAAAGACTACACAAACCCGAGCTTGAAAGTTGTATATGTAAGTTGGACATAATTAGCATCTATGATCCCAACTTGAGGGGGAGTGTGGGAATAATTAAGTAGATATACAACACACACACACACTAGAGGGATTCATTCCATAATTATAGAAAATTTGATAAGACGGTTCAATAGGGTTAATATTTGTTTTTTATTCCTTCTATAAATAATTCTTGTAATTGTATATATGCTGCCAATATTCCTGAAAATATTGATCGAGGTTTCTGGCTCATAACCACCAAACACATATTATATATAAAACACAGAGAACAACATTCCGGGAAATTTGTTACATTGCACCTGACTGCAGGAAATCACCTGAATATTTAGCTAAAACAATATCACATGATCAAGGAGCACAAAGCGAACTATATTTAGCAGCCTGAAGGTAAACATTAACTTGCTTCTATCACTTGCTGAGTTGCTATACACTTACACTAGTATCAGTTATATACTGACAAACTGCACATCTGACTGATGTAGCTCCATACGGATACATTAGAGTTGTCCGGCAGTTCCCACAGTGTATATGGGCTTTTTATGATGCAGACAAAAAAAAGCCAACAACAGAATATTAGTTAGAATCCAGACACAAATAAATGACCGATAGCCATCAATTTATAAAAAACATTCCAAAGAATTAATAATTGAATGACATGAATGAATATGGGGGAACCAACAAAAACCAACATTGCATAAGCACCAAAATATTGTAGCAAAAGTAGAGGAATTCAAAGAAAATGATCAGCATTACTTTCATTGTAATTCAAATACATTGATAAATACAAACGAGACTTCCACAGGAAGGCAAAAACAAAAAGTGAAATATACACAGGGTGCAGATCAAAAAGTATATGATACAAAATAACTACCAACTAGCTTCTCAATCTAGAATAAACATCAGCTTTCTTCCCTACATTTTAAGTTCCATAGCAACCATTCAAACATGGAAAAACAACATCACAGCCGTTTGGTACGAAATGGGAATGAGAAAGGGAATAGAAATGGCAAAACTCTCTCCCATAAACATGGGAAGTTCTCTCTCCAAGAAAGTCATTTACCGTCAACCAAACACAACCAAAGTAGTTTCCCTCACCTTTTTCCTTCACCAAATCCTTTTTCATGTAACAAACGCAGCATAAGATCAAAATTTTTCCAAATCATAGACGAAAGACAAGTATGGAGATATGTAGAGGGTCAACATATTTCAACATACTCAATGATCAAGCATACAATTAAAACCAACATCACAGTTGAAATATCAAAACATCATAAATGCCATCAAGCAAATTAAATTATCAAAGCACAGTCTTCAAAATAGATAAAGGAATACTAAAACATAATCCCGCCAACATAAATCTATGCACCTGGTGCAACCTGTTCAAAGTGTTGACAGCAAGAGCATCTAACACTTGTAGCTCCCGTGTGTACATCAGCAATGTCCTACAACCTCCACAAACAAAGTTGAGACATTTTCCATCCCTAGGATCATAAGAAAATTGCGTTTAGAAGAAAGAATCCAATTAAAGTCTGATCACATGAATACTCTTATCTTGCCTACAGAATGTTAGCCTATAGTTTCTACATTAAGCCTATAACATGCACCCAGAGTCAATAATCAGCATAAAACGCAAGCCGCAAAGGATGTAAATCAATATTGAAAGGGAATATCACTCAATCTCATTTATATAAAAACTCTTGCAAAGCTCAATACTAACCTAGAGGCGAGTACATGTTATAACTCCTGAAATGTGAACAGGCACACAAATGTTTCAAAGGAAAGAAAAGATTCAGTGTAATATAACCAATTATTGATCAGAAAGGAATCATAATTTAATTCAGCAACAGAAAGAAATACAAGTAATTAGAGGACTTTTCTTTTATTCTTTTTTTTTTTTTTGGTTTTTCTTTGCATTCAAAAGTAACAATACTCAATGACAATTAATTCTTAATTCTTAGAGCATTATTTGCCAAGTTGGTTGATTTGTGGACTCTAGTTCCCCAGTTGGGCTGCTGATTTCACTAACTAGTTCTTAACACTTTCTCATTAGTGACAAATATACCTTATAAGGCTACCCCAAAAAAAAATATAGATACAGTTGTATTGCAACACTTAGCATCAACAATCTCAGCTTGAAACAGATTGAGCTGAAGTTCTTTAGTAACCGACATGCCACTACCCATTTTTTCCTTTTTTGCTGTCACTGCTACCATCAACATTTTAAGTCAAAGTTTTCACACCTGACAGTTTACAAGGTATTTAGTTTCACCATGCAGTGCTGCAACGATTTAACCATTTTAAAATAGTGTTATAATGCCAAAGAAGAATTTTAAATACCCCTGATGCTAATTTCCTAGAAAGCGAGACATGCATAACCTGAACCTATTTTTGGTTTATACTAGAATCTCCTATTTATTCACAAATATAAAAAAAATGAAATAGGGCAATAATCAACATACAATGTCATATAAAGAAATTTAATTATCCTCAACAGGTCTGGAAACCTTTCACGTGCAATTCATTTTGACATAAAAGAGTTTCTTTTCAATATTCTTTGTCCCCTCATCAAATCAGCATCAGTAATCAATTAGAAGAATCAACATAGAACCCACATTTTTTCCATCATAGACTTCCATATCCAGTAACTCATTTTCCTCTCCCTCAAATGTACTAGTCTACAAAGTCCCAAAACAAATATCACTATGAGAACTAGAAATTAAATATGTAATCCACACAACCTCACTTAATTCAATCTATTAGGCATACAGCAAGGCTACAAAAGAAGCTTACCAGGTGGAGGAACAGAGGTAATTGCGTTGCACAATGCACAGCAAAACATTAGTTGCCCCCCTAGGGTAAAGCAAAACGCTCCTGCACCCACTACACACCAGCTGACTTGCATAGCTGCAAATCACAGGACCTTTACATTCATCAGGAGGTCAACCAAAATAAAGAAATAAAGATGTAGCCCTTCACTATGAAATTAATCTAATCCTGGTTGACCCGATATTAAATTTGATTTAAAAACCTAAATCCTTATAAAGCCCTACAATGAAACCCCCGCAGAAATCAAATATGAGGACAAGCCTGGTTGTTGCCGCTAAATTACAACGAATTTTGATAGGTAAATAGAAAAGGAATGAGGCACCATAATGCTGCCAACATTCCGATTTCCATGTCAACAGAACACATTTGTTTGCAGGCCAGGCAAATTTAACGAATCCAGAATTGGAAATTTCATCTGTTATGTCAAATAGCCTGAGCATTCAAAACTTAACACCTGATACAGAAAGAAAGAAAAGTGCCGATTGTTTTCTTGTGTAAAACACACCAGAAAAATACCCACCACATTACCAATAAAAAATCACCAACTTACCTAACCATGGAGAGATTCAGAGATCGAAGAATACCTGTGGAACGAAAGAAACTCCTCCAGCAGAATCAAGAAAACGAA
>NW_026555334.1:2155360-2350269 GCF_029017545.1 Prosopis cineraria
CACTTTCAATTAAGCCACTGCATTGCCCTAGTCGTTTCTCCAACTTTGACACTAGGGTTTGCTTCTGGGAAATTTTCAAAAATTGGATATTTTTCTGGGAAAATGTGGGTAGGAAGTGGAATTATGTTTTTAATCCAATAAAATCTTTTGTTTTTCGTACTTTCCTTGACCCTAATCCCATCTGGTTTTTCTTGAGGGGTGAAAAAAATCACTTTCTATGGTTTATTTGCACAATTCGGGCTTTGTGCTAGCTCGGTGTTCAGCTCTCCGTTATAATCTTCGTGAAAATGAAAAGAAATTTCTGGTATGGATTAACCAGTTGTTACGGTACTCATTGACATCCGTTTGTTCAACAGAAGCTCTGCGAACAAGTAAAAGAGAAATGACTGTTGCAACAAGAGTAAATACTTGGCTGCACAGTTCCTTCTTACTTTCCTAGCAAATGAGAATTTTTTGGCTCTGATTAGTAATTAAGAATTTAAAATTCATTATTTAAGCAAAAATTTTGTACCTAAAAACCCTGTTGATACAGAGTAGAATTGCGAGCTTTCCAAATTCATATCAGGATAGTTAAAGAATAAACGGTTACTAATTTAATGGTTTTGTACTTGCAGCCAGGTTCAAGTAGAAAGTTACTTTAGCAATTTTATTTGGATTATTTAGATTTTTTACTAGTAATAAGCTGAAGTTTGTTAGCAATATGAATTGTTCATATCGGTAGTTTTTTTTTTTTTTTTTTTTTTTGCAAATTGATGAAATTGCTTTATTGACACTTCACTTAAAATATTTATGTTTAGCCCCTTTGTGGCATCACTTTCAACTTTTGTTTTTCTTTGTTGAGACGCTGAAATTATTACACTCTCTGCTTTAAACGCCTTTACAAAATTTTTAGAACAATCTCCAAGACTACAAATAATTGCAAATTCAGTATCCAAGAACTATTTCACGGACATTGAGTATTTCATTTAGAATAACATTGACTGTACCTGCCACTTATTGAATTTCTTTTGAATTTCTTTGGCCTCCCAAAATTATTTGATTCCGTAGACGTTGGGTCAAGATCTACCTAATTATAGTAGTAGATGTTATAACTTTTCGGTCCATGTTATCTGCTTTAATTTCAATTTTGTATTATGTACCATCAAAGCTATTTACCCTTGTTTCTTTATTCGATGTCATGCATGTCCTTTTAAGTAAATCTGTTAGTATTTCATGTAGTGTAACTTTTGACTTGTCCATGATGGTGCATCAAAAGTCATTACTTGAAATAAGCAAGGTTAATTGTGTTGATTATTTATAAAGGAGCATCTCTCCATCTTGCTATATATTTTTTTCAGGTATTGAACGAGAGATAGCATCTCTGCAAATGGAAGTATGTATTGTCAACAGATACATTTCTCTTTACTAGAATCGAGATGACTTTCTCTTTATTTCATTCTCAAAGCTTAACTGTGTTGTTAATTACAGGAGAAGAAGTTGGTGGCGGAGATTAAAAAAAGAAGCTAAAACTGGAAATGAGGCAAGTTTCTTTTCACTTAGATGTGTATGATCTTTCAATAAGTCATAGAAGCATATATCAAGTTAATTTAACATCAAGATTATGTCAATTGGTGTTAGTTTGGTCAATGTATATGTATAAGTGCTTTAAGTTCCTCTCGCAGAATTTTAATTTTTGGTCCTACTATCTGATGAGATCAAAGAAACCCACCAGACGAGACCATAAGCTATCCTCCATGAGAAGAACAGCAATAGATTTTCCTTACTAATTGGGCCTATTAGGAATATTTTTGCTTGTACTATGTTTGCATTTCTATACATTGATTAGCTTGTCATCAATGGAGGATGATTTGAAGTAAATAAAAAGAAAGGACTTAGAGATATCATAAATCACATATACGATAGATATTTATATAGAATAAAATATTAGGTCCTCTATTAGTTTTTGGCATATATTGTTTTTTTGGGTTCATAACAATGTGCTTGATGCAAATTTGACCTAGTAATACCAAGTAGTTTTATAAAACTAAAACTGCTTGATACAACAAAGAGGAAACTACAGGGTTGAGATGTTGTCCTACTAGAGAACTTAATCTATTAATAGAGCAGTACCCCAATTTATGACTGCAGGTTTATTTATGAGTACAATAAAACTTGATGGACAAAAAAAGACCTTTTTTTTAACATAATCACCTTCAAATGACCTGATTCTAGCTGTAAAAACTCTTATGCCAACTTAACCGCTATCCTTTAAAGGCATGCTCATGATGATGAATGGTTCAAAAGTGCACTTGTGACTACATTAGGAACCATGTTTAAGTGTGCCTATGTAAAAGTCATTTAGCATTAGTTGAGCATGTAAAAGTTAGGTGTCCTGTTGTAGTATTTAAGACATGTTTGTAAGTTAGAGATGGAACGGTTTTATCTATTAGTTCACCCCTTTTGTTTTATTTATATTAAGGGTTAGTTCTTTAAAATATCATCTTACAATTACCAATAAAATTGCATGTGTCCTCCACAACTTCCTTCTAAAAGCCCTTCTCTCTTCTTGAAATCTTTCTCTAAAATTCTTCTTATGATGTCGTTTAAACAATATATAAGTATATGTGGAGTTTGAGAAGAAAATATTTCTCATTGATTCAAAATTTTGAGTTACAACCAATAGACACACACATAGGTGAGAGACAAAACAATAAATACTAATAACTCCTAATAATCAACAATGATCCCTAATATCAGCCCTAATAATTAGGCTAAAATATTTACAATAAATTCAGATATTCTCACGCTCCCCCTCAAGTTAGATCATAGATGCTAATCATGTGATAGAACCTGTTATTTTCCTAAGACTTATATGAGGAAGACAAAGAAGGTGAATGACTCAAGTCGAAACACTTCGACTGGTCCAGATGTTTATCCTTCGGACCTTAGCAATAAGGAACAGTGATTTGTGATCTTGTGTTATGATTAGTATCTTTTTGGGCGGTATGGGCTATGGGAAAGCCATGCTGTAACTATTAGTAGTCTTTTGCTGGTATAGGGGGATATGTCTTGGTAATAGAACAGTGAGGGAGAGACTGGCCTCTCGAATGCCAAAAGTTGTGAGATCTCTATGAGTGTGCCTTATTCTGTTATTGCTGTATTTGGATTGTTAGTAGAGATTGGGTTTTGAACAAAATTAGTGAGTGTCAATTGTAACACTGATTCGATTCTCTTTTGGTTTATTAATATCAAAACCTCAGTATTTTCCCCTCATCTCACTCTATTATTGTAATTTTTTGCATTTAATACTCTTTATTTCTGGTTGGGTCACATTATCATGTCCAACTTGCTTATACAATTCTCAAATGCAGGTCTAAGTAACCTTTTAATTAAAACATTAGCTGCTTGCAATTTTGTTGGCAAATAAGTTAAACATAGAATTCTTTCTTCTACTTTTTCTCTAATGAAGTGTTGGTTTATCTCAACATGTTTAGATCTGTCATGTTGTATTGGATTTAAGGCCATGTTTATGGAAGCCTTATTATCATAGTAAAGCTTCAATGGTGAGTTTGCTTCAACTTTGTATTTCATTCAAGACTCGTTTCAGCCACAACTCCTCCGCTATTCCTTGGGCCAAAGCTCGTAGTTTAGACTCAACACTACTTCTTGAAACAACTCTTTACTTTTGGTTTCTCCATGTAACTAAATTCCCCCACACTAATGAACAATAGCCGGAGGTTGACCTTTGATCTTTATAAGTTTCACCCCAACTTGCATCAATGTAAACTTCAAAGGATCTTTGCTCATGTTTTCTGAAGAGCAAGTGATGTAAAACGAGAAGGGGAGAGGGAAGATAAAGAAGAGGAAGAGAGAGAAAGAGAAAGGAGGGGGATAGAGAAAGAAGGAAGGGAAGGATGAAACTGTCGGAAACTCTTATTCAATAATACTCAAAAGCTAAATACAAATAAAAAAACCTACCTTTGTTTATAGAGCTCTAAAAATAATAAAATAATAAAAATTAAATTTAAATCCCAAATCTTAAATCTAAATCTAATCTTAAAAATATTAATATCTAAGATAATAAAATAAATAATAAATCCTAATTCTAATGGATAGAATCCTTATTCAAATATCCCTAGTGGATAATCCTAATATCTTAAATAAATCATAATTATCTTAATTAACTATTATCCCATATTCCATTATTCTCCCCCGTTTGAAGAACTTATCTCCTGACGAGTTAAAATTGATGCGCAAATTAATTGGGGATGTATAGGCAGGATAAAATTTCATCCATGTGTGTAGATTTGAAAATCCTTTCCAACAAGTGAGGTAGTGACGAACTACATCTTGTGGAGGACAACATTGATTATTTGGAATCTCTAGAAAAACCTTTCTAGTAGACAAGATAATGTTGAAGCTTCCTGCTAAGTGACAAAACATTCTTAACAGGTGCAGTTTGTAAATGAGATGAATCAGTAGTAAGGTGAGGTTGGTTTTGACTGATCACAACTTGAGATGGTGCCCACTTGTACAAGAAGTAGAGGAGCTTTTATTAGAGTTTTTAATGGAACCCGTAGAGGTAAAGTTGCTGGAATGGATATACCGCTCTTATGGTTAGGCTCCACAAAGGTTACTATAGACTCCTCTGAATTTAAGGTAGGAGTTTCAACCTCTTACTGCCTGATTGCTTGTTTCTGCTGATTTAGCAATTCCAAAATTTTTTGAAAACTTTTCTTTATTTTTTCATATGAACATATACCTTCTTAAATTTGATGTTTCAATTCAGCGTTGGATTCAGCATTCGGCATTTGACTTCAGCTATTTGCCTTTCAAATTAGCATCAAAACTTTCATCCTCAGCAATCTTTCGTGCATATTCAACCCTACTACGTGCTTCATAACCACACCATTAGTCATATGTACACCAGTATTGTTGTCATTTTTCAATTAATTTCCTCTGGTAGCCTTTGCTATATTATGGATGTCTAACAAGTCGAGGTGGGGTGCTATAATAATTTTGGCACTCCCTGCATGAGCATTTATGATAATATTCTACATAAAATCATGAATATATGAATTAAAAATTACCTTTCAAATATTTTATATGATGATATGTGGCTTCAGGAGAGACTGAATTATTTTATGGATCTTAACATGAAAAGCAACATAAGGAAGGGAGGTGAAATCAGGCTTTGGTATCAAATTGATGTAAAACGGTAAGGGCAGAGGGAAGATAAAGAAGAGGAAGAGAGAGAAAGAGAAAGGAGGGGGATAGAGAGAGAAGGAGGGGAAGGCCGAAACTCTAGGAAACTCTTATTTATAGAGTTCTAAAAATGATAAAATAATAATAATTTAAATTTAAACTCCAAATCCTAAATCTAAATCTAACCTTAAAAATACTAATATCTAAGATAATAATAAAATAAATAATAAATCCTAATTCTAATGGATAAAATCCTTATTCAAGTATCCTTAATAGATAATTCTAATATCTTAAATAAATCGTAATTATCTTAATTAACCATTATCCCATATTTCATTAGCAAGTCTTTACCAGAGTAATTTCTAGACATCTCAAAATCCTATAGACTGCTGCCATATGACTCTTCATTAAACGGCTCATATATTGACTGACTACACTGACAGCAAATGCTATATTTGGCCTCGTATGAGAGAGACATATCAATTTTCCAAGGAGCTTTTGATATCTCTCCTTGTTAGTTGCTTCTTCCTTTTTTTAGCTTCCTCCTCTTCTTCTTCACCTTCCTCATTTACCTTAGGCTTCTTCTTCGGTTTCTTGAGTTTCAGTAGGTCTGCAACGAAGATACCTGTCTCTGTCAAGAGACCAAGTATATATTTTCTCTAAGAAACCTAGATTCCTCTTCTTGACCTTACAACTTCCATCCAAAGAAATTATTTTAACTTTCCAAGATTCTTGACCTCAAGTTCCTTGCCAAGGGTGTCCTTCACTCTCTCTTTCTCGTCAAGGTGATTTTCGGTGAGTATTATGTCATTAACATTGACAATAAGGATACATATCCTGCCTCCCTTGATCTTAACAAACATTGTATGATTCAACAGGGCTTGCTTGCAACCTTTAAACTTTAAGACTTTTGAGAATCTGTTAAACCAAACTCTTGGTGACTATTTCAAGCCATATATAGACTCTTTCAGTTTACAAACTTGTTTTTCCTTGTCTTTATCAAATCCAAGAGGTAGAATCATATAGACTTCTTCCTTAAACTCTCCATTCAAAAAAGCATTTTTAATGTCAAGTTGATAAAGGAGCCACTCAAGATTAGCTACTATAGACAACAAAACTCTAATATTGTTTCCATTTTGCCACTGGAGCAAATGTTTCTTCATGGTCTAAACCATATCTTTGGGGAAACCACCTTGCAACCAAGCTAGCTCTTAACTTGTCAAGGGCTCCATCAGCCTTGTATTCTGAGGTGAACACCCACTTGCAACTCACTGTTCTCTTTCCTTTAGGTAGCTAAACTAATTCCCATGCCCCTTTCTGTTCTAAGGCCCTTATTTCTTCCATAACAACACTTCATCATTTAAGGATGCTTAAGGCTTCTTGTATAGTCTTTGGTACCTTCACCTTATCACAATTAGTTACAAAGGCCCGATATTGGGGAAAAAGTGCATTGTATGAAACAAACCTCTCTATCAGATGAAAATTACATGAGCATAGTTTTTTCCTCAAAGCAATTGGAAGATCAAGATTACTTATGAGAATATTTTTATTCTCATAACATGAGTGTAGTTGCTTCCTCAAAGCAATTAGATTCACTTAGTTGTTCTATATCACCTGAGTCTCCATGAGTTTCTGCTTTAGGAGCTACCTCTGGTTTTAACTCTCTCGGTCCTTCGAATAACAAGTTGCTCACTATCTTTTGATCTCTTTTTTTGAGTGTAAACAGATAGTTTGTGGTCTTTTTGCATCTCCTCCTTTTTGCCTATGTTCCTCAAGCTATGGCATAAGAGGATATGTTGCTAGAAGGGTAGATGAAGTTGATGGCTTAGATGTTGGTGGCAGTAAAGGTTTAGTTGGTGCAAACCATGGCTCAAGAAGCACCAATTTTTTGTTAGGTTCTTGTTCCCAAGTTTGAGATTAACCTATGCTCTCCCCTTGAATTGAAGAATTGGGATAGAAAGGAGTAGCTTCACAAAAGGTGACATCAAGGCTAACAAATGTATGTTGTGTGTTTTGTGATAGGATCAAAACATTTATTTCCTTTTTGAGTAGGAGAATAGCTAAGAAATATGCATTTGGTAGGTGGCTCGAGGATCAAGTTTGGTGCTTTGGTGGTTATAGACAAAGGCTGTGTAACCAAACACACAAAGTGGAAGAGTAGTTTCAAGATGGGATATTGAGAAATTACTTTGCAATTAGTTTCAAGATAGGATAAGATCCGATCGAGCATATGATTGGTGAGGTAGGTTGTGGTTAAAATGGCATCCCTCCAATAAAACTTAGGTGCATTGCAGGTAAATATAAGTGCTCTAGCAATGTCAAGGATATGGTAATTTTTCTCTTAGCGTCCTATTTTGTTGGGGCACATGGGCACAAGAATTGGTTTGCGCAATACCATGCACCTGGAGGAAGGTACTATAGATTGGTTAAAATACTCGGCACCATTGTCAGTGTGTGAGACTTAGATGGTAGTATTAAATGGGTTTTGATCATGTTGAAGAAATTCATGAACATGGATGCAACCTTAGACTTGTTTCGTAAAAGATGAGTGTCGTCATCAATAAAGGAAATGAACTATGTTGCTTTAGTGTGACTAGGTGTACGAAATGGTCTCCACAAGTCACTATGAATAGCTGTAAAAGGTTTGGTAAGGATGTATTTGGCTCTAGGAAAGGACGTTCTATGGTGTTTGGCAAGTTCATACACTTTACAATAAAGTTCATTATCATTTAGGTTTGGACATAAGGTTGGAAATAATCGTTAAAGGTAATGAAAATTAGGATGGCCCATCCTCTTATGTCACAACATAAAATCATTAACTTTAGAGGTAGATACAAAATTACTAACAATTGGTGGTGAATTACCCGTTCGATCGATGATATCAAAATAGTAGAGTCCCTCATACTTCTTAGCACTTCTGATTATCGCTCTAGATGATAGATCCTGAAACAAACAATAGAATGGGAGAAATTTAGCACAACAATTTGATTCCTTAGTCAATTGACTGATGGAAAGTAAATAAAAATCAAGTTTAGGCACATAGAGTGCAAATTTGAACACTATAGAGTATGAAATTTGAATACTCCTTTTTCCCTCTAGAGGTGCAAAGAAACCATTTGCAATCTTCACTTTAAGCACAGGATGTAAGTGGTAAATAATTGATGACAACTAGTTATATGATCGGATGCTCCCAAGTCATCGATCCACACAATTGAATCTCAGGATGCCTTTAGTGCCTGAAGAAAACTCCCTCTTTTTACAACTAAGACCCTAGCTTATGCACATTAGCACTCCCATAACGATAAAAATATTCTCATAACAGAGAGAATCTAGAAAACAGAGCCCCATGCATGGAGACCTTATGCACAGAGAGTTGTAGAATAGAACTCAAAGCACATGACCAAGAAATGTTGAACAAAGACTCCTCAGACTTGGAGAACGTCATAATCTCATCGAAAATGTCACGCCATCAGTAGAGGAAGGTGTCACTATTAGTCTAGTCCTCGCATGCTCTTCCACGTGCTGCCCTGCACCTTTTGACGCCGAACATAGCTTTGGTGCATGTGGCTCACACGCGCCATTTAGGATTGGGTTGATCGAAGGCTGCTTGAGGTCCCTTTATGGGTAGTGAGATCCAAATCCTACTCCTTGCTAGTTTGGGTCTAGCATTAATGCACAAACCCTAGGTTCCCCCCCCTCTCTCTCACAGCTCTAATGCTATGTGGAGTTTGAGAAGAAAATATTTCTCAAAAGGTGAGAGACAAAATAATAAATACTAAAACTCCTAATAATTAGGCTAAATATTTACAATAAATTCATATGTTCCCACAGTATACTTCTTATGATGTCATTAAATAAAATTGCATGTGTTCTCCACAACTTCCTTCTAAAAGCCCTTCTCTCTTTTTGAAATTTTTCTCTAAAATTCTTCTTATGATGTCGTTAAACAATACAAGTGTACTTTGCATCCTAAAGTATTGATATTATGATGCTTAGTTGTTGTAAGATTCACACGGTGGTAATGTATCATCATGCCTTCTAATTTTTATTTCCAAAGGGTGTGTTGAGAATTTAAGAATTGGTGAGCCCTAAGAAGCTTGGAGATGCAAAATGCCTAAAGGAAAGGCTTGATAATATCTCGGCTAATCCAGGTAGAGAACAACAGAAGTCCAACTTGCATAACACTGAAGAATTATATGACATAAGAAAACAAAGAAGATATCCTATTCCACATATAAGACCTTGTAAATGTACTCTCAAGAAACCTTGTACCTCTCACAAGATCTAAGAACCAAATTCATATCCCTTGAAATCGTCATTATCAAGGTTCATCCCTCTTGGTTAAGTTTAGATAAATTAATTCACAAATTTTTGTATTGGTTTTACTATTTGTTTATGGAAATATAATTCAAAGAAATAAAAAATTTTAAATTCACATGTAATTTATTCCTCTTCATATTAAAAGTTGTCTAATAATGTACTGTACTTTATATGCTTATAACTTTTCACATAAATTTAGTTGTGGAGTTAGGTACCAAAGAAAGACAAGGCTTAAATTGGTAGAAATTAAACTAAAATAAAGTAAAACCCATTCAACCCTTTTTGCTTTCATCTAATGACACATTTTTGCCTGAAATGTGATGTCAAGGTGATACTTCAGATGCCACCTTGTTAAACACGTAATAGAAGCCCAAACACTGTCAGGATAACATGTATATGACATGTGAGAAGCAAGGTTAAGTTCGTAATAATATAGAAGAAATTCTGAAGTGGCTTAAAGCAGTAGCAATGGGGAAAAAATTAACCATTCAACCCTTTTTGCTTTAATCTAATGTCTCCATTTTGCCTGAAATGCGATGTCAAGGCATATCTTAGGTGCCACCTTGTCAAACGCATAACGGCTTCCCAAACACTGCCAAGATTACATGTTGGTGGTAAACAAGGTCAATATCATAATAATATGGAAGAAATTCTGAAGTGGTTCGCAATTTAGAGGTGTGAAGATATTAGAAGAATGCCAACTAATTTCTTTTTTTTTTTTTTGTGATTTTTTTTTAGGGTAGGGGCAGTTCGATGCATGCTTAAATGTAATGATGCTTTACTATTTTAGTAGCTGCCCTACTCGAATCAGTTGTGAATGAAACCTTGCTTTCTTCTTTCTTTGAAACTCTTTTTACAGCCTTCCTTTTCTCTTCTCTTTTCTTTCTCTTACTGAAGTCATCAATAGCTTACTTGATTATTATGTATGATATTAGCCATACGCAATCTTGATTGAACAAGTGTCTGGTTACAGGCAGCTACAAGAATCTTGGCTCGTCAGCTTGTTAGGTTACGCCAACAGATAACTAATTTACAGGGAAGTCGTGCTCAGATAAGGGGTGTTGCAACTCATACTCAGGTTGGAAGAGGAGCCTTGTTCTTATGATGATAACAAACTGCTTATTTTCTAATTTTTAGATTGTCCATATGTCTTCCTCAGGCATTATATGCAAGCACTTCAATGTCCACTGGGATGAAAGGTGCAAGTAAGGCAATGGCAGCAATGAACAAGGTACGTTTCATATCTGACTCGTCATTGTGTTGATTAAAACTCTTCAAGTATACACCTTCAGCCTACCCTCATCATGAGACATAGGGGTCAAAAGGTTCTTGACTATCATATACAAGGCCTACTTGAAGAAAGAGTCAAACATAATATGGACCATATATGTAATAGATAATTTCCTTTACTTAGCTCATAGTGATTTCATTGAAAGAATACTGTAATGTTTCAGATAGAACCTTGCTTTATACATGCGGAGAAAAACTTTCCTTAGAGCTTAATTATTGGAAGAAGACACCATATTTTTTATTTTTACCTTCAACACAGCCTCATGCTTTAAGTGTGAGGAAAGTACGTGCCCGCCAAACCTTATGCTAAAGTTTATTCTAATTATGAGAATGAGGGTAGCAAGGACTGAATTCTAAACCACTTTCATGTTGTCTTTAACAAATCAAAGAAGGCGAACTTTTTTTCATTCAACAACTGCCTATTGTGAATCATTCATAAGTTAATAATATTCTCACTTAAAATGCAAATCTTTGTGATTGAGCATCACATGCTAGTAGTTGGCCCGAAGGGGGGAAAAAAATCATATTGCCAGGGAGCTTTTGGTCAAAAAATATTGCTAGTGGTTTATTGTCTGAGCGCTTTCCCAGATCTGCTAAGACTTATATTAATTACATTGTAATCATTATCTTACTTCTCTTTTCAGCAAATGGAACCTGCAAAACAGGCAAAGGTGATCAAAGAATTCCAAAAGCAGTCAGCACAAATGGACATGACGGTAACAATTTTTTTAGCATATGTTCTGATGTTTTCCCATGCAGTTATGTTGTTGCATTAATGTTGGATGAAATAATTAAGATTATATCAGTTCTCAACATATACTATCCTATTCAGATTGATGACCTTTAATTTTGGGTTTTTTCAACCTAAAAAACCATAAACATGAGTGAGGGAGATAGAGAGAGGCTCTAGGTTAAAGCATACCTCTTCTTTTTTTTTTCCTCCCATTTCCCCCTTGACTCCATTTATTTATACAATATTTCAGAGGGAGTAATACAATTTTATGTTACAATATTCCACCGGTCAACTTATAATTACTGTTTAGTCCCCAGAGATCATGGCAATGAGTCCTTGATTCCATGAAACAAATCTGGCGTATAGAAGGTTAAGAATGTGGGTTCCTGCCCTGACAAAGGTTGCACTAAAAAGTGAAAGTGAAATGGGGGGAAAATAAACTGTTAAGACCATTCTGCCCCAAACAAAAAAAAAACGAAGTTTTTACATTGAACAAGCTTGTCGCAAATGTGAAATGAAGAGAAATTAAAATGTTACAGAAGACAGAGCACCGATTGAGCAATGTAAGAACATTGAAAAATTAACAAATAGAGATGTATAAATCATTGAAGGGAAAAACGAATGAAAGAAAGTTTGGGCAAATAAAATGTGACTTGGGCAGAGGGATGCACCACAGAATTATGGATTGATGCAAGAGCTTGTGACTTGGGCAATCTTGTTCAGAAACAAAAATGCAAACCTTTAATAAAAGAGGAGGCAGAACAGAAATGCTGCAAAAGAGTTGTTGCCATGACTTTGTTGAGTGAAAAAGGTTGGTCTTATTTCTTGATTAATTATGCTATGAGTTTATTGACCCTCCTCTTTACCTACTAATGGAGACTTAATAGTATGGGATATCAAGCACATTGAGTAGCACACGATGCTCAAAGGGGTATTTAAGTGGGTTAGTTCTCCCCCCTCAATAGTTAGCTTTTGAAGTAGGGTTTCTCATCCCACTTAGGCGTACCCATCACCCGCTTGCAAAGTAGAAGCTTTTATAAGTAAACAAGAACAAGCAGTTGCCTTGCCTGCCTGATAGATAGCTTGGGTAACCAAGCAAGCTCACCCAAAACCCTTTGAGACCAATTTCTTCAAATGTCTTTTATTATGTGAGTTTTTTTTTTTTTTGCCCTTTTTTCTGGTTCCATGTTATATTTATATTTTTTAAGGTGTCCAAGTGTGACTATGACTAGACTTGAGTCAACGTGGGAAGTCCATATTTGATAAAGTTGGAAGTTAATAATTAATATATAATAAAGTGAAAAAACTTAGAAAAAGTTTGAACTTTGAGATTTTGAGTTAAAATGTGACTTTTTTTTTGCATCTTGTCTATTTGTTTTCTCCTCTTGTTTTCAAGTAGTCGCTCCCTATTTTTAACGATATTATTGTGTTAAATGCAGATTGAGATGATGTCAGAAGCTATTGATGAAACTTTAGACAAAGATGAAGCTGAGGAAGAAACAGAAGAGCTCACTAACCAGGTGAATAAAACTCTGAATAGACAGTAGTTAGCTTTAATGTTGATAAAGAAAGTTAGTTAGCTAGCTTTCATAGTTCAGGTCCTTGTTTGCTTCACGGTATTTACTGTTTTGTTCATGCATGACAGGTTCTTGATGAGATTGGTGTGGACATTGCATCACAGGTTGGTTTTTAACTTAATGAATAATTATAGTCTGCTGTTTCTTTCGTACTTTTTCTGTACTTTGTATTACTTTAACAGTTGAGGTTGATTCTGATCTTTTCTGATGGCAGTTATCTTCTGCTCCAAAAGGTCGGATTGCTTCAAGGAATGTTGAAAATGTCGCTACAGGGTAAATAATTTTGCTATTCCTTTTTGAGAAGGCCTCTTAGTTATCTCCACCAAAATTTTGTTGGTTTTGTTTTGTTCTTACGCGCATTGTTCCAAGGGCTCGAATGACTGCATTATCAACTTCAAAAGTGATTTTGAGCAATCTGAAAAATGATTTATTGTTTAGAAATTGTATGAAAAGTAGAAATTATTTTATGTTTGGCTAATAATCATACAAAAAACTCTGTACGTGAAAGTATTTTTTAAAATTACTCAAAAGCTTTTCAAAATATTCAGAGGTCTGATTATATTCAGATTTATTTTTAAAATGCCCTTATTTTTATGTAACCAGTTGATCAATAGTACCTTTTAATGAAATAAAAAAAAAACTAATTTCGTCATAAAATAAGCTGAAAAAAGTGCCCTTATTTGATGCTGATTCCTGTACTTTTTCTCTGAATGCAAGCAGGGCTGAAATCCAAGATGTGGAGGAACTTGAAAAGAGGCTCGCTTCTCTTAGACGAATATGAGATAATCTTAAACGGCTTAGGAATGCATAAAATGGTATCTTTGCAAAACATCTATAAAATATTATGCTTTCTATGATGAAAACGGTACCGTTAAATGCTGATTTTACATTCATAAAATGGTTCTAAAGATACCTATCTAGATTGTTTATAGGATTTGGGGTTGGTTGTTCGTTCGCATATTAAATATGTATGTTCTGTTGTACCCAAAAATCTATATTCAGTTAGGCTTCCTGGGGTTCTTGCATGAATTTGCCCTCACAATCATATTCATAGCATCAAATCACCCTTTAAGATCTTTATACTCACTCATCCCACACGAATTCTCCCCTTATTAAAATTATCAAAAAAATTATGAAATTTGTTATGAGAGACTAAATAATTATTTATTTTTAATCACATTTAAATAAATGAATAAATGCACATAACTTGATTTATCATCTTTTTGCCTGGATATTTAATGTGGCCTTGTATTTAAAAAATATAGAGAGAGAGAGAGAGAATTGGCCATACCACTTGTTGGGACTTGAAAGAGTTTGAGAACATATAATTTTTATTGGACTTAAAAAAAACATGTGACTAAACTTGATAATACTTGATATGATTTAAAAACTTGTTAGAAAGAGGAAAAATACCTTTTAAATCAACTTTCTATCATTTGCCAATGGTTCAAGGCATAAAGAAGTTATAACTGCAACAGGTACATGCTCGATCCAATTTTATATTATACATGTTTGGATCCTTTGAAATTTCATTTTAATATTAGTACTCGAGATATTGGAAAAGAAAATAGTAGTAAGTTCATAATATCAATGACTCACTTTTCATATTTTGTTCAACATACAGGACACCAAACTACTAAATATTGAAACCATTCAATAGTAACATTGATTTAATATGACATCTTAATGAGTCAGGTATTAACAAGTTTTTTACGTTAAAAAAAGTCTAAGATGGTTACTAAAACTACACCCATTTATTGAGAGCACTTAGTTTAACTCATTAAGGAAGTTAAATCAACTTATTTTAAAATTTCGAGTCAACAATCCCACAAAACAGAAGTTTGAATTAATTTAAATAGGTGATAATACTCTCATATTTATTGAGCGATGAATTTATTAAAAAATAAAAACTATTCATTTTTTCACCAAGTACCCATCATCAACCTTGCCTAGTAAACTTGAGAAGTTGTCTTCAAATGTCTTCAAATCCAACTTTGTTCTGTTTCTAAATTCACATTCAAATTGTAACATACTTCCTCTGAACTACAATATAAAACATCTAAAATCATTGCTTGGTCCAAAATATAAAATATTAAATAACTTTTATATTTTTTTTCAATCATACCCCTAAATCATTTATTACTCTTTTAGAGAAAAAAATCATGCATTAAAATTTAATTACTATCATCAAGACGTGGACATTAAATTTAATTAACCTGGGTTGTAAACCATGAATTAATTAACTATGATGTATATTGTGATTTAAAGAGAGTAATGATTTTCAAAGGTCTAAACTCGGCACATGTGCACAAAACGAAACTATCAACAAGATAAATATATTTGTTCATAGCTTATAGCTTATTATATTATTTCCTCTAGCGGAAGAAGCCTAGGCTTTAACATCACTATAAACACAACCATACAAATAATACACGTACAAACTTGTAAAAACGGAAAAATCATCAATAAAAAGCACAAGTTGATCAAGTCACCACAATCCCCACAAGTCAAGAAATAATCTGAATGAATCAACTGATTTGGCTGAAAGAGGAATCTCATAATCACACAAATGAAAGATTCCTTCCGCTGACCGACCTCTTGATATACATACATACCTTAAAAACACTCGAAAAAGCCTCTGGCATAGGAAGCATATTCCAAAATCATATACACAAGATATCCATCACAATTGGGTGCCAGACACTGGTAATGCCTCAAACAGCGTACCGTTCAAGACCGGCGTAATAACTAGATGGACATTATTTCTTCTCTGTTGTTACGCCAACAACAACATTGCTCACCTGGGACATTTTTAAGGATTGAAAGAAATTGTCAAATTCATAAGGTGAAACACATCCAACAAAAAGAAAGGAAAATATAGCTTACCAATTTCCCACTTGCATCAACAGACATGGGATTTTCCACCACAACAGTTTGGCCTTGAGAATGGGGCATCGACTGAGATAAGAAATAAAATAAGATGAATCTTAGTTCGATACAAGCACAGTAAACTTTCAACACGTTCCTAGTACGAATAATCACAAAAGAGAACAACCAACCGTTGAAGTAGAAGGTGCTGTTCCAGAATTGGTTGTTCCATTTGGTCTGTGGACAGGATTGGGAACCCTTCCATTGGTCCTCTAAAAAAGACAAATAGAAGAGGTGAACAGATCAGCTAAAGTGCATAAAACATAAAATACATGATAAATGCCTAAGTTCCCTTATTAAACCTCCAAAATGAGGACTTGCATCATTTTTAAACATCTCAAAAGGGACCTTTTTTTTTTGGGCGTTATACTAAAATAAAAGAGTAGGAACTTGCAGTGAATATTTTATCCCTATATTTTCCTATTTTCCCCTACCTATGAGGTCCCAAATCGAGGTTGCCCGTATAACAAGTAAACAATGATAAGGAGAGAAAAGTTAAAACATAAAATCAATAGACACAATCCTTTATTTTTGTGATCTTAGTGAGGAAACAACCCAAAAACCAAAAAAAAAAAAAAGAAAAAGAAATGGAGAATGAAAACAATCTAATGTTTATGGTACAAAAAGGTGACTCAGAAAATAATTAAATGTGATCTTCATGATTGAAGAACCTAGAAATTTCTCAATACCAAGTTACCAAGTAGAGCTGAAACCATAAGGAAATACAATGTACCATCTCTTCATATGAACAAAACTAGTAAACAAAATAACAATTGCTTCTCCCTTTCCCTCAATAAACTCCCAAGCAGAGATAGCTCGCAACAATTCTTAGTATTCTTGTCCATTCAACAATTGCATCTTCCTTACCCAAAGTAGGAATACAGTGCAAAATTTGCTTATTCAACCTTTTATACTACAAAATCTGAGTGTAACACCAGAAAGATTATCATTCAGTCAAGAAAATTTTCACAGTAAAGTATACATGATTTCGATGATTCCCCTAGATAGAAAAACTGAAGTATACTTGATGAGACGCAAGATTTTGTAGCTTAAATTTTCATCTTTATTGTTCATTTTAGTCATTATTCTGTAATCTGTATCTCAATAATACTAGAATAAGCATGGAATCTAGACCCTGAAATATACATCCAAACACTTATAATCATCCAGATCCATTACATGAGGGAGAATGCAGTAGCCATGGAAAAAAATATATATATTGTGAGAATAATTAAATAGATATATATAGATATACTAGATGGATTCATTCCATAATTATAGAGATTTGACAAGATAGGGTCAATAGGGTTAATATTTGTTTTTTATTTCCTTTTATGAATGATTGTTGCAACTTGTATATATGCTGCCAATATTCTTGAATAATATTGATTGAGGTTTCTGGCTCATAAACACTGCATGGTATCAAAGCTCTCAGACACCGACCTCAACCACTCAGATGAAGAAGACAAAACCACGCAAGAGTCCAAATTGTGCACTTAGCCCTCCACATTCAGGGGTTTTGGTGCCAAGACAGACTCAAAAACAACCCCAAATGGCGGAACTCCCCTTGGGTTGAGTTCTGCCAAGGGGACGTCTCTGCTACATGTGTCCGAAAAATTCAATAGGACCAATTATGTTGAGCAGGCCCAAAGTATTCGACTAGTTGTTGGAGGTCATGGAAAGCTAGGTTTCATCTCAGGTACCTCTAAACCTCCAAACACATTAGGCTCGGTTGCTTTAGTAAAATGAGAGACTAAAAATTCTTTGGTAGGCTCTTGATTAGTCAACACCATGATTCCTCAAATTAGACGATCATTTATGTTCCTCCCGACAGCACGGGATATTTGGGATACAGTCAAGGAGTCCTACTCAATGATAAAGATGGTGCTCGAATTTATGATCTCAAGACTCAAAGTTGGCAAATCAAATAGGGTGTGCGTGATCTCACTAAAGTTTGGTTGGGGTTAGTTTCAGTGTGGCAAGAGATTGATCTCATTGTAGAAGCTGAGTGGTCCTGTCCTAGTGATGTAGCACGATACAAGAAGCTTATTGAAGATGAGTGACTATTTCAATTCTTGGCTGGCCTTCATCAATCATTAGATGATGTCCGTAATCGCATTCTGGCTCGCTCTCCACTACCATCTACTCGTGATGCATTTGCTGAGGTTTGTCATAAGGCTTCTCATCGCAAGGCGATGTTACTCAGACCTTTCTCTACTCCTCCCTCATTGAGCCTTCTGCCTTAGGGAGCAGATAATCTAATCAAGGCTAAAAGGACTCAAAAGGGAAAATTGTGTGAGAGCATTGCAAAAAGACAGGCAACTCAAAGGATAAATATTGGAAACTCCACAGAAAACCACCTGACTGGAAACCACGTAAAGGTAAATCTTGTAGCTATCAAACTACTTCTGATTCTACTCCGGACAAATCTAGTCCTACTCCAAACAAATCTAGTGCCTTACCCACCATTGATAAGGACCAGTTATATAAGCTTCTGGAGATGCTTCATACCTTACAATCCAACCAATCACCTTCTATATCTCATAATGCTTCTATTGCCAAGCAAGTAATTCTCACTTTGCATTCAATGTATGTTCCACTAAATCTCGGTGGAATGTTGATTCCGAAGCCTCAGATCACGTCACTGCAAACTCCACTTTGTTCATCTCATACTTTCATCGCAATGGCCATGAAAAAATTGATATGGCAAATGGTATCTCCCCTCCCATTGCAAGAAAAGGTAGTATGACTATTTATAAATTTCTGCACCTTGACTCTGTCTTCATATACCCTGTCTTGCTCGCAATTTATTGTCTATCAGCAAGTTAACTAGACATGCCAAATGTAGGGCTCACTTCTTCTCTACTCACTGTATTTTCCAAGATCTCTCATCAAGGAAAATGATTGGCAGTGTTGAGAAGTGTGATAGGTTCTACTACAACCTTAATGAATCAACCATGAGTAATATATGGTCTCGAATCTACTACAACCTTGTGTCTACTTCTAAACAAACTAATCTTTTATTATGGCATAAAAGAATGAGTCATCTCAATGTCCAATATTTGAGTCAATTGTTCCCTCAATTTTCATCTAATAAAATTTATAGTTTCATTGCGATATTTGTGAATTGGCCAAACATCATCGCTCTTCTTTTCCGCAGTCTAAATATAAGCCCTCTAAACCTTTCCTCATTCATAGCGATGTATGGGGTCCATCTTGTGTCTCTAATCGAACTAGAATCAAGTGGTTTGTTACCTTTATTGATGTTCATACTCATGTGTGTTAGGTGTATTTAATGAGAGATAAATCTAAGGTACACTCTATCTTTATTGAATTCTATACCATAACCAAGTCTTTAGGTAACTTCTTTAAAACTCAAGGTATCATCTATAAACTTTCTGTGCAAATACACCTCAACAAAATTGGGTAGCTGAACACAAAAATAGACACTTGCTTGATGTTGCCCATGCTCTTATGTTTACCACAAATGTGCCAAAATATTTCTGGGGGTATTGTTATCTGTAGTGGCCAATCTTAAATGGCCTTTACACCAACTGGATGTCAGAAAAACCTTCCTAAATGGAGAGTTGAAATGACCCTGCCTCCTAGATTTGATAAAGGAAGGGAGAGTTAGGTATGTATATGTAAATTAAAGAAATCCTTATATGGGTTGAAACAGTCTCCAAGAGTGTGGTATGATAGATTCTCAAAAGTCCTAAAGCTACAAGGCTACAACCAAAGACTATCAGATCATACTAGTTCATTAAAGTAGAGGAAAGTAAGAAGTGTGTCCTTATTGCATATGTTGATGATATAAACATCACTGGTGATCATAGTGAGGAAGTGGCAAGAGTAAAGGCTATTTTGGGAAAAGAAGTCAAGGTTCAGGGCCTCAGCTGTTTGACGTATTTCTTGGGAATGGAAGTTGCAAGATCAAAGCAAGGCATTTATGTGTCTCAAAGGAAGTATGTACTTAATCTCTTAAAGGAGACAAGTATGTTGGGATGTAAACATGTTGAAACCCTCATTGTTGTTCTAAGGAAGAGGCAAAAATCCAAGAAAGAAGAAGGCAGTTCAGAGGAAGAAGACGACCATGTTGAGGAAGAGAAGGACAAAGAGAAAGAGAAGCCAACGGATAAAGAGAGATACTAGATGCTTGTTGGAAAACTTATCTATCTATCACACACACGACCTAGCATAGCATTTGCTATGAGTGTAGCTAGTCAATATATGTGTGAACCAAAGGAAAAACATATGGAAACAGCATACAGAATCCTAAGGTACCTAAAGGGAAACCTGGATGAGGTTTACTGTTTTAAAAGCATGAACAGAGGACTATAGGAGTCTATACAGATGCAGATTGGGGTGGACATCACTTAGATAGGAGATCTACTTTAGGTATTGCTCATTTGTGTGGGAAAGTCTGGTTACTTGGAAAAGTTAGAAGTAGAGAATTGTATCCAAAAGTAGTGCTGAATCCGAGTTAAGGGCACTTGCTCAAGGCATAATGGAAGAATTGTGGTTAAAGGAGGATATTGGAAGAAATCCACGTTCAGCTTGATCTAGCTCAAAAACTGTATTATGATAATAAGGCTGCCATAAGTATAGCATTGAATCCTATCCAACATGAGAGATTCAAGCATGTAGAGATAGACAAGCACTTCATCAAAGAGAAGGTGGAAGATGGAATCATATGGCTAACTTTCCTAACAACAAATATCCAAGCAGCAAACATGTTGACGAAAGGACTACACAAACCCGAGCTTGAAAGTTGTATATGTAAGTTGGACATAATTAGCATCTATGATCCAACTTGAGGGAGAGTGTGAGAATAATTAAGTAGATACACACACACACTAGAGGGATTCATTCCATAATTATAGAAATTTGATAAGAGAGGTTCAATAGGGTTAATATTTGTTTTTTATTTCCTTCTATAAACAATTCTTATAACTTGTATATATGCTGCCAATATTCCTGAATAATATTGATCGAGGTTTCTGGCTCATAACCACCAACACATATATATATATAGAAAGTGTGATTGAACACAGAGAAACAATCAATTCTGGAAATTTGTTACATGCACCTGACTGCAGGAAATCACCTGAATATTTAGCTAAAACAATATCACATGATCAAGGAGCACAAAGCGAACTATATTTAGCAGCCTGAAGGTAAACATTAACTTGCTTCTATCACTTGCTGAGTTGCTATACACTTACACTAGTATCAGTTATATACTGACAAACTGCACATCTGACTGATGTAGCTCCATACGGATACATTAGAGTTGTCCGGCAGTTCCCACAGTGTATATGGGCTTTTTATGATGCAGACAAAAAAAAGCCAACAACAGAATATTAGTTAGAATCCAGACACAAATAAATGACCGATAGCCATCAATTTATTAAAACATTCCAAAGAATTAATAATTGAATGACATGAGATGAATATGGGGGAACCAACAAAACCAACATTGCATAAGCACCAAATATTGTAGCAAAAGTAGAGGAATTCAAAGAAAATGATCAGCATTACTTTCATTTGTAATTCAAATACATTGATAAATACAAACTAGACTTCCACAGCTAAGGCAAAACAAAAAGTGAAATATTACACAGGGTGCAGATCAAAAAGTATATGATTACAAAATAACTACCAACTAGCTTCTCAATCTATAATTAAACATAAGCTTTTCTTCCCCTACATTTTAAGTTCCATAGCAACCATTCAAACATGGAAAAACAACATCACAGCCGTTTGGTACGAAATGGGAATGAGAAAGGGAATAGAAATGGCAAAACTCTCTCCCATAAACATGGGAAGTTCTCTCTCCAAGAAAGTCATTTTACCGTCAACCAAACACAACCAAAGTAGTTTCCCTCACCTTTTTCCTTTCACCGAATCCTTTTTCACGTAACAAACGCAGCATAAGATCAAAATATTTTCCAAATCATAGACGAAAGACAAGTATGGAGATATGTAGAGGGTCAACATATTTCAACATACTCAATGATCAAGCATACAATTAAAACCAACATCACAGTTGAAATATCAAAACATCATAAATGCCATCAAGCAAATTAAATTATCAAAGCACAGTTCTTAAAAATAGATAAAGGAATACTAAAACATATCCAGCAACATACAACTCTATTGCACCTGGTGCAAGGTTCACAGTATGACAGCAAGAGCATCTAACACTTGTAGCTCCCCGTGTGTACATCAGCAATGTCCTACAACCTCCACAACAAAGTTGAGACATTTCCATCCCTAGGATCATAAGAAAATTGCGTTTAGAAGAAAGAATCCAATTAAAGTCTGATCACATGAATACTCTTATCTTGCCTACAGAATGTTAGCCTATAGTTTCTACATTAAGCCTATAACATGCACCCAGAGTCAATAATCAGCATAAAACGCAAGCGCAAAGGATGTAAATCAATATTGAAAGGGAATATCACTCAATCTCATTTATATAAAAACTCTTGCAAAGCTCAATACCTAACCTAGAGGCGAGTACATGTTATAACTCCTGAAATGTGAACAGGCACACAAATGTTTCAAAGGAAAGAAAAGATTCAGTGTAATATAAACCAATTATTGATCAGAAAGGAATCATAATTTAATTCAGCAACAGAAAGAAATACAAGTAATTAGAGGACTTTTCTTTTATTCTTTTTTTTTTTTTTGGTTTTTCTTTGCATTCAAAAGTAACAATACTCAATGACAATTAATTCTTAATTCTTAGAGCATTATTTGCAAGTTGGTTTGATTTGTGGACTCTAGTTCCCCAGTTGGGCTGATTTCAATTAACTAGTTCTTAACACTTTCTCATTAGTGACAAAATATACCTTATAAGCTACCCCAAAAAAAATATAGATACAGTTGTATTGCAACACTTAGCATCAATAATCTCAGCTGAAACAGATTGAGCTGAAGTTCTTTAGTAACAGACATGCCACTACCATTTTTTCCTTTTTTGCTGTCACTGCTACCATCAACATTTTAAGTCAAAGTTTTCACACCTGACAGTTTACAAGGTATTTAAGTTTCACCATGCAGTGCTGCAACGATTTAACCATTTTAAAATAGTGTTATAATGCCAAAGAAGAATTTAAATACCCCTGATGCTAATTTCCTAGAAAGCGAGACATGCATAACCTGAACCTATTTTTGGTTTATACTAGAATCTCCTATTTATTCACAAATATAAAAAAAATGAAATAGTGGCAATAATCAAACATACAATGTCATATAAAGAAATTTAAATTATCCTCAACAGTGTCTGGAAACCTTTCACGTGCAATTCATTTTTGACATAAAAGAGTTTATTTTCAATATTCTTTGTCCCCTCATCAAATCAGCATCAGTAATCAATTAGAAGAATCAACATAGAACCACATTTTTTCCATCATAGACTTCCATATCCAGTAACTCATTTTCCTCTCCCTCAAATGTACTAGTCTACAAAGTCCAAAACAAAATATCACTATGAGAACTAGAAATTAAATATGTAATCCACACAAGCTATCACTTAATTCAATCTATTAGGCATACAGCAAGGCTACAAAAGAAGCTTACCAGGTGGAGGAACAGAGGTAATTGCGTTGCACAATGCACAGCAAACATTAGTTGCCCCCCTAGGGTAAAGCAAAACGCTCCTGCACCCACTACACACAAGCTGACTCTGCATAGCTGCAAATCACAGACCTTTACAATCATCAGGAGGTCAACCAAAATAAAGAAATAAAGATGTAGCCCTTCACTATGAAATTAATCTAATCCTGGTTGAACCGATATTAAATTTGATAAAACACCTAAATCCTTATAAAGCCCTACAATGAAACCCCCCGCAGAAATCAAATATGAGACAAGCATGGTTGTTGCCGCTAATTACAACGAATTTTGATAGGTAAATAGAAAAGGAATGAGGCACCATAATGCTGCCAAATATTCCGATTTCCATGTCAACAGAAAACATTTGTTTGCTGGCCAGGCAAATTTCAACGAATCCAGAATTTGGAAATTTCATCTTGTTATGTCAAATAGCCTGAGCATTCAAAACTTAACACCTGATACAGAAAGAAAGAAAAGTGCCGATTGTTTTCTTGTGTAACACACCAGAAAAATACCCACCACATTACCAATAAAAAATCACCAACTTACCTAACCATGGAGAGATTCAGAGATCGAAGAATACCTGTGGAACGAAAGAAACTCCTCCAGCAGAATCAAGAAAACGAAAGATGGCCCTATTGAACCCTAAGACTTACCAATTGAGAACAGAGATTCCCAAATAATGTCTTCCGTAAAGGAAAAATCGATGCCAAACTGACGATAATATGGAGGGATGAATTAGATTGTTGTCTCTAATCTCTGTATTTTTTATCTTCGGCCAATCAATCTCTGTATGTTAGCTGTGATTGAAAGGAGAAGCTTTCAGCGAGACGAAGGAAACGAAATCCACCAATGCTGTTCCTACAACGAATACTTGACCATCAAGTCTAGACAAGCATTTGTCAAGAAGACGAACGCATGGATTTGGAATTTTCCAGACTTCTTTTTTTAACCCCAACCAACACCCAATCTTTTGATTTGACTCTTTTTCAGTTGACTATATTTTATCTTTTGATACGTTAACGCGTTTTTAGTGTTTGCAGGGGTCACGCGTTTTGTTAATTAGTTATAATTATAATTATAATTATAATTAATATAATTTATAATTATAATTAGGAATTATAAATATAAAATCATAAAAATATAAAAAAATTAATTAATCATTTAACCCTACAATTTTCACATACTTAAAATTTTAGACTCCATTTGAGCCTTTTCATTTAATTTTTTAAAAGTGCTTTAACATTTTCAAAAGTTAAAAGATGTTTGGGTTAAAAATATGAGATGAATATATATCATAAAAATACATGTTAAATGTTTGAGTAACTCACATTTCACAAAGTGTTTGATTTTTAGTTTATAAAAGTTTATTTGATAACAAATAATCCAGTAAAAATTAATTGTTATAACGAAATTTATATTTAAATAAATTTTTTTAATTATTATGATAAATTAAAAGTTGTTTGTATTAATAATTATTTATGCTTTTAAAATATATTTTTGAATATTCAATAATAAAAAAACATTAATTTATAATTTTTATTATATAAATATAATGTATTACAAATGTTAAAAAATTTGAAATTTTTAAAATAATATAAAATTTAATATGTTAAATTTACATATTTATTTACATGGGATTCTTTTTATTTATATGCTCCATAATATTATAGAGTCAGATAGGTTTAATTTAAATTTAAAATAAAAATTAACATGATTAAATGTTTGACTTAAAAATTAACGATAATAATATAAAACAGACTAAAAAGAAGACCAAAGGCGGAAAGATAGCAAGATAAAATAAATAGTGACATTTCAAATGAGAGTTTCAATTTTTGAAAGCTATCAATAGTTTTAATGTGATTAAAATTCAATTTCTATAATTTTATCTATTTAAAATATTACTCCTTATATTTTTAAAAAATAAAATATTTTTTACCATAAAACACAAAATATAAAAAATAAAATTATTATTAAAAAAAATGACAAAATATAAAAATTTAATATTAGTTCCTTAAAATGACCAAAACACTTGAGCTCCTAAGGAATGATTTGGGATCTACTTTTTTCATGAAATTACTTTACTAACCCTTCACTTGATAAAAATATGTTAAAAGTTATTTTTGTTCTTTAATTATTCATTCAAGAGATACCTTAAATTTTTATATAGTACAATTTTTCCTTTCAAAATTTAAAAATGAAACATTGAGCATTCTAGTCATTAAAAAAGTTTATTTTGACCATTAATTAACTTAAAAGTTGCAAAAAATAACTGCAAAAGACAAAAAAGATCCCATCAAATTACACATAAGTACCTTATAAGAAAATCAATATCAAGTCCTCTAAATTATATATAAACAATGTGATACAAATGTTATTCTTTATCCATATAAAAGGTTAAAATATAATTTTGACTAACCATTATTTTAGAGACTTAATAAATATTAATTTTCTTCTAGGATATTTAATTGTAACTTTTTGGATCATTTTCTATAATTTTAATAGTCAAAATTAACTTTTTTTAATAGTCAGGTGTCCATACACCATTTTCATATGCTGAAGGGAGATTACAACATATGTAAGTTTAAGAAATCAAACGTTCCTACGAGAATAGTTAAAGGGCAAAAATGCCATTTAATCTTAATGAAAAAAGAAACTATATTTTTTGATAATTCTATGCATCCAAATCTTACTGCAATTCTCAAATCCTAGTTCCAGTGATGGAATTGGGAATCCCAATCTATTATTATTTCCTTATCAAATTAAACACCTATCCACCTTAAATGATATTTCTTCCCCCCAAATCATTCTCTTCTCAACGCCTATTGTCGTTCTATTTCAATACTCCTAGGCTTTGTTTGGGATAGAGGATGAAGTTTTAAGATATTGGGATTGTGATTGAGAGTGAGAACGGGGTTTAAAAGTCATGTTTATTATGCCATAAGAATGCTTAAATAAAAATATTTAATATATATAATTATAATATAATTTCAATATACCATAATACCGTTGCCCAAAAATATTCCCCCTCATTCATGGTGGAGCCCATCAAATATCTCGAGAAGTTATTAGTGGAAGATGTTGAATGACTTGCCTCTTTAGATCCATAATGCAAGGGTTGCATTTTTGGTATCTAAGAATGTTTAAAGTTGTAATTTCACTAAATGTTTGAGATCTATTTTTAAGTCATGAGAATGGAATACATCAGAGATCTAGAAGACTATGACATCTCAAAATTTAAAATAGACTTAATTAAATTAAGTAGAAGGTTAAATTAATTGATTAGGTCTTAATTGGATTAATTAGAGTAATGGATGGTCATTTAGGTCCATTAAACCTTATATAGGGCTTTAATATAGTCCAAGAAAGCTATTAGGCCTAAATAATTGGGCTTAATTAGGGTTCCCATCATCTATTATGATGGATGCATTGGATTTTAAATTCATAAAGACATGTCTTGGACAGAAAACAAAAAGAAAATTTGAAGAGTGACCAAGAGAGATCAAAGCTGTTTAGGGTTGCTAAATCCTTAGGTAAGCTTTCTCTTCTTTTCCCCTTCCTCTTCGATTCATTTTTCTTGAGTTATTATGTATGGGAGAGTAATGTCTGAAATCCCAATGGAGTTGTACCATCTTAATGACTCTCATGGAGTCTAGGAGTGTTGTTTTAAGTTTCTAATCATTAGTTATTACTATTGATGGTAGTTAGTGTCATTAATAATAGGTTTAAGTTTAACCTCAATTCTAAGTAAGCTAGTTTAAACTAATGAAGATAGGTAATAGCGTTTATTAAGCTAAATGGGGGGTTATATAAGTTAGTCTGAGTGAGAAATGGGGTTTATTTTGGTTAATAATAATTAATGAGTGATTAGGACCTTAACTATGGTTAAAGTTAATTAATGATGATTAGTTATTAATGCTATTTATTAATTATTAATCATAAATTGACTATTCTTGGAGCTTCTTACCATGGGAAGCTCCCTCAAAAATCCAAAATATACTCTTGGGTGTGGTAGTCCGAGGGTTGAAACAACTAGAAATATAATTTTAATATATGATTATCTTTGTGTTTGGATTAAAAAATTTGCAACTTAGGTTAGGATTAAATTGAGATTAGCAAACTGAGGTTAAAAAAAAGTTAATTAATGTAAAGTGATTTATGTATAGATACCTTTTTTTAAAAAAAAGTCAGTTGGATAAATTGAAATTTGTTTAGATGATTTGATTTAAAAGCCAATTGAAATATTTAATGGCAAAAATAAGCATGATTTTTTTCATATATTTTTTTGACTAACTAATAAGTAAAAGATATTAAACTTAAAATTACAACTAATAAGTAAAATATTTTAAATATTCAATCATGAAAACCTAAATAAATTCATATTCAATTGACGTGATTTACACATTGATCTCTAATTATATCACGAACATACTACATCTGCCCTGAAGATTTAGGTAGATTTAATGAGGATGGATCACCAATATCAATATCTTCCTCATGGACATTTATATTTTCATCTTTGACTTGTATGAATTGCTCACAGTAATTAAATTTTCTTGATAAAGTTATGCATTGCCATTGTTATATAAACAATTTTAACTTGTGTTTTATATCTAAATTTGGGCATTTTTTGTATAATTGCAAATCTATTTTTTCACATTCCAAAGGTTCTTTCTATAGTGCATCTTAAACTTGATTGATAATAATTGAAGACCTTATTATTATTTGTAAATCGTGCAACTCGCCTGAAGTGTAAAAAGTAATAATGTTCACAATAATATGGACCAAGATACTCATTTAGTGTTGTATAACCAAAATCAACCAAATAATATTTACCTATTAAATAAAAGGAAGTATTGCAAATTTGACCAACATTAAATCAATGCAATAATAATTATTGTGACTTTAATAAAAGATAACTGGAGATGTATGTGGAAAATTCATTAAAGGAGTTGATATGTCATTATCAAATACTCAGGCATCATGAGCCGTACCTTCCTATCCTGCAATCACAAAGTAAAACACATGTCTTAATCACATACTACCATGACATTCTGTGTTGCATATCCCTTTCTTTCAATAAATTTGATTTGATCAGCAATACTAATCACACATGGCATATGAGTGCCACCAATTGCTCCTATAACATCCTTAAAAAATGGCCAATATCAGATCATTTTGAATTTTCAAATGACATCATTAAAATAAATGATCAAGTGGCTTTATATTTGCCTTAGCTAGGTTAAGGCAGGTAGCTAATACTTTATAAAAATTTCCATGGACATTTCCCTTAAATGTTGGAAACGTTCCTATATCATCTTATGACCAACTCTATGTCCAACTGTATTTAAAAACATTCCAAACATTTCTTTAATTCCCATTTTTTAGACTTTTTTAGACCAAGATCAACTAGTGTCATGCACAGTTGCCTAAACAAATGTTTTTCAATTCAAAACATTTCATAACAACAATTAGGATGACCTTGCAAAATCTCTTTCACCCAAATTTGCCTTATTTTCCTGCTAGTTCTCCATAGCTCTTTACACACATATGGCATCACATATTCACTAATTAATTCATATATTTCTTCTCGTTCAGTTATGTCTTGTTGTCATAAGGGAAGTAGTTGATACACCACATCTACATCCCAACCTTCAGTTCAACTTGACGTATATTCATTTGAATCTTTCATGATTTTTCAATGTGAGGTAAAATAGTATGCAAATATCATTTGTATGTAATATAAAATAAATAGTATGTAAATATCATTCGTATGTAATATAGAATAAATAGTATGTAAATATCATTCAATAGCATACAAAATAAAGTATAAGATAAATATTAGATAAGAGTTAAACATTTACTACAAACCAAATCATCATAAGCATAACAAACTATAAGTTAAAATAAAACAAATACAAGCCAAACACAAGTCAAGTCATCATAAGCTTATATAAATATTCATCTAGATGTATTCTTTAAAATAAAATCTAGTAGATTGTATACTTACTGCTTCAATCAATTGACAAAGTGATTAGGATGATCTTTAAGTTGCCAATAACCATCCTGTATAAGCTTATATAGAATAAGATTGATACATCTCCAATGCAAATCTTTATTTCTAAAAACTTCTAAAAGTCCATTTAGGTGAGCCACAACCTTAGAAACTCCCATGTCATTTGTCAAAATTTTATTCACTGTCTTTGATCTAGCTTTTTTTTTAGCTATTTCACTCATAGCATATGTTATTTTCATTGAGGCAGGGACTTTTTGCTTTCTCCTCCCACCAAATCCTTCAACCAACTTTCTTTTGCCTTGATTTCCATCACTATTGTTTCCACCAATATTTATGGTCACATTCAATCCTAACAACTCATCAGTAACCTCTATAGGTGCTGTAATGGCAAGAAAATTCAAGTCTTCTTCACTATCATCATATCCTTCTTGAAGGTCAATGGTGGGATGATACACATCCTCATTATTATCATCATCCTCTGTTTGGGTTTGGGTAGCAAATGGTACAAAAAGTGTCTCTCCAATTGCCAAGACATCCTTGAATATCAAAGTTAATTCCCTTGCAAACCTCAGCCCTTTATGTTTGAATTTTTCATATAAGGGATTTTCTTGCAAGCATTCAAGTAAGCAACAATTAAGATTCTCAAATTAAATTCTAATCTAAAAAATACTTAATAACTAATCTAAACTAAGATTTTTTGCTCCCACCACTCATCCAAGTTTCGATAGTATTCTTGACACTATCCTATCCTAAGCCAGTTTTACTAGAAAACAACTTATACCATATGTTTCATTCTTTTTTCATGTTGTCCAGCTTATTTTTCAGTTGCTTTCACTCATACCTGTTTCCTATTTTTGCCTCAAACTCCTCTATTATTGCTTGCTACCCATTTTTATTGAAAGCAATTCCTTTTCTTTGTTTCTTGTATATTTGGTCCAAGCATTCCTTAATGAAAAATTCTATGAAGGTTGCATTCCACACAACTTTTCCTTTGTTATTGTTCATTGTTCTATAGACTAGCCAGCCATCACAAATATGCAAAATCAATAAATATATCTGCATATATACATCAATATACTAGCTTTTTTTCTTCAAAATAATTCATACAAAAACAGTGAATATGTAAAGAAACATGATTACAAAATATGAGGGAAAAATGAAAAAGAAAAATAATTTTTTAATGATATATGAAAATGAAGCAATATACAAGGTACATGTAAAGAACCAACTTGGATACACTTCGGTTAGAATCTATAGTTGGGAAGAGTCATAAAAAGTAACATCTTAGCCTGCAGGTTAATGGGAAAACAAAAGAAAGAGCCCTTCATTTCTATAATTTATTATAACCAACACTCTCAATCATGCATAATCATTAACTATATTAAAGAGAAGAAGGAAAAAAAAATGTCAAAAGATGCACATGCAGCCCATTATAACACCATTAATCTATAATCATATACTCTGCCCTGCCTCTATTATTTGAAAAAGCTTGAGTCTTTTATATAGGGGGTGTGTGAGTGTAACAATATGATTTTAATATATAACAAGCCAAAAAAAAAAGATAAGCTTGTTCTCCTGCCAAGGATCATCAAAAACTCCCACCAAGGATCATCACCAAGTATTCAGTCGAGAAAAAAAAAGAAACAGGGAGTCAAGCACTCATTCATCCATTCATTCATACATAATGATCCGGAGCATTATGACTAGAAATGCAAGAGATCAATAAATGACAACCATTTCAATCAATAAGAAACAGGTGATAAAAAAGGCAAAAGATGAAGAAGATAATGAAGGTTTGTGATAGACCAAAGATGCGAATCTGGTATGTGGCCACTTATAGGCAAAGCATGATAGCAAGGAAGGTAAGGAAGGAGATGAAAAGAAGAAGCTTACTTAGCAAGGACAAGCGATGAAGAGTATATTAGGCGATGGGAAGTTCAGACTTGGTGGACCACAGTGGAAATCAAGAGGCAACAAGGAGAAAACCATTTCAAATTAGGGATATGATGGATGCAAAAAGAGATGACAGAGAGTGGAGATTGGCTGGAGGTTACTTAGTGCTTCAACATGGTGGAGATCAAGAAGCGACAAGGAGAAAACCACTTCGAAGCAGGGACATGCTAGATGTAAGAAGGGATGATAGATAGCTGGGATTGGCTGAAGGTTATTTTGTACTTCAACACGGCGGATATCGATTGCTAGATGCCACTACTTATGAGCAATGAAAGGTGAAGCAGATTTGAGGGGTAGAGCTCGAGAAGTCATGGGAGCAAGTAAGGACCATGCACAGGAAGGTTAAAGTAAAGCTTATAGGTAAATAGATGAGAAGAGAGAGAAAGCATAAAATTAATGCTAAGGAAAAAGTCAGGCTGATGTCTTCTCAAAAAATGCTCGTTTACACCCTAACTTAGGTTGAAAATTCTTACTAATCCAAACAATACTTTTTTGGCTTTTTATATCCTAACCTCAATTTGGCCCATTCTAATTGAGGTTAGAAGTTAATCCAAACATGCACTATGTTTGCAATTTACGAGCCGTATGTTTATGGGATGGAATATGCAATAATGAATTGAGCATGATCACCTGCATAAATGAGTTAATGTCACAAATTGAGAATACTGAACATATTAGAATGAAGTTATGATTGGTAATGTTGTGTTATATGTAAATATTAGTATGTAATGAGAAGCATGATATTAGGCATGTGATGTGCTTGAGTAGTGTAAGTATATGGTTGTATTGGATTTAATTTGAGAAAGTTATGAGTATGCCATTGCATAATTATTAAATTTGCATAATCATGGGTGGATGAGAGTTCACCCAAGAGAGAGTAATTAATCAATAAATGTGCTTAGTATTACTATTAACCTACAGGGAATGGCATAAGTCAAGTACAATACTTAGTATCATCAGGTCTTATGGGGATGGTGTGGGTCCAAGAGTGAGTGCAAGAATCTTTATTCATATAACCCCTCACAATTGGAGAATAGAGTTAATTTGTCACACAGGCTAGTTTTATATGAGTATTAGCCCATAGATTTAATCAGAAGATAAAAGGAGAGGAATAAGGTAGTTGTATTTAATTATGCAAAATATCTCATGTTGATCTATTGTTGTTAACATATGAAATTCCAAATGTGAAATTATGTTATACTTTCTTATAATAACTCTACTTTGATATGCTTTAATTAAATTGCTCAGTTATTGAGATTATATAATCTCACTCTTATGTGTTAATACCTTTCTTGGAGATGCTTAAAATAAGAGCAATGGGGAAGCTTCGGTTGCTAAAGACACTTTAGCTTCATAGTAATGTCTCTAGTTTAAATTATGTGCAACTAAATATTATATTTGCCAAAATTAAGGCTTTGTACATGTTATTTCATTTGCATGAGCCTATTGTTGACTTAGATATTTTTTTTATTTTGACCTTCATGATGTCTTTGTAATTGAGGCCAATCATGCAAGTATGTGATTTATAATTGTTGGATAGATCTTAATGCATAAGAAGTCTTAGTATGCTTATTTATGTTAGTAGAATTGTGAATATTGGTTGCTAATGGCTAAGAGTTAGTTAATGTAACTTGGTTAATTTAGGGAATGTGTGGCATGTATATTCTTAGCCCTAAATGTCCAGAATGCCCATATGATACTGGATTAAGGTGAGATCAAAGTCATTAGTTAATTTATTGAATTGCTTACGTGTGGATATTTAGATTACCACATTTGGAGATGCTAGCTGAAAGTTAGACACCCTAGAAATTAGAATATGGGTGCTATAATTATTGTTATTGTCTCAAACTATTGTTCGCAACAAAAGGTTCTATTAGCATTAATAGATGACACATTAGGTGCCAGCTACAGCAGATGGCCTCATTGTAGAAGGCTATGGCCGAATATGGTATTAACCATGGTAAGTAGTCTTTATACCATAAATCGTGATGGATGTAGTGTTCAGCCATAATGAATTATATTGAAATTGCAAAAATGACTCTTTTACCCTTGCTTAACTCATTTTTAATGCTTAAAATATTTTCTATGCATGTTTCTGTGACTGTTATATTATGATTTTAATGTTTAAAGGGCCTTCACTTCTTATTTTTAAATATAATTTATTTTGGGATCCTATTTACTCAAAGATATTTATAATTAAACTCTGAAATTTCAAATGCCTCTAAATTGTTTAATTGGCATTTAATGATTGTGTAATTATGCGATTCATGTCGAAGAATATCAATATTGATGAGGGAAGATAAAGGTAGATTTGGAAGGCAATTCTTGAATCCCAAACTTATCAATATTCCTTTCTCGCTCCTTTCTTCATTACTTTTATTATTGTCCTTCTCCATACAAATAGAAAGTTGTTCGGCCAACCAAATTCCTCCCTTTTTCACACTAATTTTGTGATATATGTCTCACAGTGGTTGTAATGATGGCAATGCAATAAGTGCAGAGTCCACAATCATTACCTCACCGCAATCATTACCTCAATATGTACACAAATTAGAAGTCTAATAAAATATACTTGAATGAAAAAAGACTATCAAAGTTTGAACTGTGTTTTATTGAATTATCCATTGACATAAACTTTGGTATAAAATAATATAACCTACATTTTCCAATTAATATATCTAACTTATCAAGTTCAATGACTTTACTGCAAATTGAATTGAAGAAAATACACAACCTTGTAATAGCACATCTCACATTATCTTTAATTTCAATATGCCTCAAATAGCCAATGGTAACAGTTGTTGCATCAATACATGACAATCATGAGATTTCAAGCCTATTAGCTTGAAATTCTTCATTGACACAAGATTTCTCACAGTAGCAAAATATCCTTATTAGACTTTAATGCCATATAAATACTCACAAAATCTTGCTTTCTTCTTTTTCAATAGTGTGTGGGCCATAAGGGCAAATAAGTCTTCTTTCCTTCTTCTCAATATGCAAATAATAATTTTCTTTTTGCCATTTTGGCCAAATTCAGTCTACCATTGATTTGTTTGTAAAATCCTAAACTTTAATCCAAGTATTAGATTAATTAATTAATTAAGGGCTTTAATTAGTTAATCAGGTGATTAGAAGTTACTTGTAGAGTTGTGATGCCTATTTGGACCTATTAGACCTTTTATGAGGGTTAAAGTAGGAATTGGCAAGCTATTGGGCTGTCTTGGGCCCAAATTATGAGCTTGGGTAAAACTACTTGTTTTAGGCCATTTACTATGGCGAACAAATCCATATGCCATAATGAACACTAGGTAACTTTAAATCTCAATTTTATAGCTTAGGTTGGCAAAAGAGAGGAATTTTTAAGTAAGAATCTGTGAGTTTTGAGTAGTGCTTTGCTAAGGTTTCTTGTAAGAGGTGTTTTAAAGTGTTTTGAAGCTCTACAACATTGGGTAACCCCCTTTTCTCCTTCTACCTCCTTATATGTCCCTTTCCAATTGAAGTGATGAGGGGAATATGCTATTCAAACTTGTGGTTAAGTTATAACCATTCCTATTACTCTAATGAAGTCTATGAATGTTGTTTAGTACTCTTAATCTTGAGCTTGAGTGGTTAGCAGCATAAATGCCATTAATGAGGGGTTTAAAATTAATTATAATCATAAATAATTATGTTTAAGTTAATGGTATAACATCCTAAAAATTAACCTCCTAGTAATCGGACTAGTTAAGGATAATTAAGTAAAATTAATATGGTGTGTAGTTAAAGAGGCCTAAGAAGTATCTTTGGTTGTAATTTCAGTTATAGATTTTGGATTAAAGTGAAATTAAGTCACTTAGGCATCAAAAAGGAGAAAAGTAAAGGAGTAGGGTTCTGTACCACATGTCATGGCATGAACAACATGCGCTGCGATGCATTTGGCTAGAAACCACAAAGGACTTTCTCTATGCCACATGCCACAGTATATGGCTCAAATTTTGTAGTTATAAGGCCCATGTCAATTTAAGGGAAAAGAATAGAAGAGGAAGGGTGAGAAAATGTGGCAACTTGACATTACTTTGCTAGGGCTTAAAGGTTCGAAGGTTTGAGATCAATTTAGAGCTAAGGAACACCAAAGGTAAGTTACATAGGGCTTTTATCTTTTTCCCTCCTCCCTATTTGAAATATTATGAGTTAGGGTTTAATTATTGAGAGCAATTTTCAGACCATATAGGTTATAGATCCAAACCCATTGACTTAAATGGAGTTAATGGGAGTTGTTTAAACTAATTACTGAGCTTAATTAAGAAAATAATGATTAAGTTAAATTTAATGAGGTCAAGTTGTGAATTAGTATAGTGTATGGCCAGATAGGTATAATTAACCCAAATTTGTCACAACCATCTATTAACTCCAATAAACTTATAATCACCCTCATTATGATTTCTAATCATTTCATCAACTTCCACATAGCTCCAATCATCATTTATCACCTAAATAACCTAGACTTTTCGGACAAAACCCTCACATTACCTTAAGCAAACTCAAAAAACTCTAAAACCTCCACAAAATTTGAATTTAGGGGATGGGTCATCTTGAAAATGAAAGCCTAGATGTACCTCTAAAAATTTCTAGCTAGAAATGAAGAAAAGAAGGTAAGGAAGAAGTTAGGCTTTAATGCACTAAAATTAACTCCCAAACCACTAGAAATTGAATGCCTTAACATACCTCAAAATTTTTGCACTTTACTCTCATTAAAACACCCACATTTATTTTGTCAAGTGACAAAATGTAAAACTTAAATTACCGACCATGTGCCACAATATGTGTATCATGCACTGCGATGCATGTCATAAAAAATACCGTTATATTTTAGGCCTAACTATTTGGGCCTATTTTAACTCAATACCTATTTTGGACTCTATTTAACTTCCATATTTTAGGTCACATTTACACACCTATACATGTGACATACCTCAAATAACCTCAATTACAATCTACTTTCCTAATGTCACCTCAAGATATCATCAATTCTCAATTAAATTCCTCAATAACATCTCAATTTTCATAATTAATTATTACTAAAATCTAGGATGTTACAGCAAGCCCAATACAAAGTCAAAGGAGCCATCACTCTTCATATGAACAGTGAAAGCAAAGTGAAGCGGAAGGAGCTATTTTGAAGTTGTGGCTTATGAGTCTTTTATTTTATAGATCTATTGATATTCAATTGACTCTCATTTAAATAGTTCATACAAAGAAGATAATAAATTCCATTTTTATTAGGAATATTCTTTTTAGCAAGTTTAAAAATTATTCTACCCCATTCTCATATTCTTTAATTGTTCTTTTAGGCTTTAGTATTCATACAATTATGATCTATTTTATAACTAAATAATTAATCAACATAAAATGTGTTATATTTAAAATTTTTCTTACTTAATTTGAAAAATATTTGGTAGAGTTTCCCTTAAAAGAGGATACCTCTTGAAATACTTTGATTATTCAATAATTCATGACAATAAAAAAGAATGAAACACAAACTAAATTTAGGTATCATGACTAAATTATGTAAACTTTCTTAGTTCAAGCGTATTTATTCTTCAAATTATAAATATTAAAAAAATAGATAGAATGTTTCCTTACAAAAGGAAATTCCAAAATTTCAACAATCACAAAATTCTCTCAAGCAACAATTAGAAATAACTATTGGAAATATAGTAATTGCTCGGCACAAAAAATGAAATAGTTTGAATTTTAATAGCACGATAGGATAATTTGAATTCTACCCAATTAGTATCACAATACACCATTTGACAAAAACAAATTGGGTAAAGTCTCCCCAAGTTATACTATATAAATATACATGACTATTTCATTAGAGAAAAAAATTAATTCACTTAATAATTTAGGATATAAGATTTTAATCAATTTAAAAAAATTGGCAAAGTTTTCTCTTAATTTTAAAACTTCCCTAAAATACAAGATTAAACCAAAACAAACTAAACCAATCCATCAATATCCAAATAAGCAAATATATATATATATATATATATATATATATATATATATATCAAACTTATAACTATAATTTTCAAAGGCGACCAAAACTTTACAAAACGACAATTATAAATTTTTAAAATTAATCACCACAGTTTATTCATAAAAAAAATTACTCAAAATTATGGAAGCATCATATGAAACTCTATTTAGTCACAATCTAAGCCCCAAAAACATTGAATTTGAAGCCACTATTAGCACTAAAAAAAATCTCTACATGCAACAATAAAAAATAAACTTATAGAAGAACAAAAATTAAAAACTTTGAGGTACAATATATAGTTATATACAAATACAAATAACGGACAATTCTTCCATCTTCAAATCAATACAAAAAAAAAAGAGAGAAAATACTCGTTATAATGTGACCCATGGAGGTTGAAGAAGGAAAAAAAGACCCGTGGAAAAAAGCACGCACAAAGAAATGGAAGAAGACTCACAATAATGGAAGAAGATTACTTACAAGAGATCTATTGTGGTTTGTTGCTTTACTTCAAACTTCAAAACTCGTGTTCGAGAGTTGGCATCTGAAAATATAAATAATAACCTAAATGCAAGAAAGAAGATCCAAATGGCAAAGGAAGCAAATAGCAGAATGTAAAGCCAGTGACTTGCACGACATCTAATGGGCCAGCTCTTAGCTCGTAAAAAGTTAAGGCAGGACTTAGCAAAATAAATGAAATAATAGTTTTTTAATGTTTGAGATAGCCCGAATAGGCTCAAAAAAATTTAGGCTGGGCTTTAATATTGGATTAAAAAAGTTATATTTTTTTAAAATATATAAAATATGATAAATATTTATTAATTCTTTAAGTTTTATATTATTTTATACTAAAATACCATATATTTGAGTGCAATACTATATTTTTTTAAAAAAATGAAAAATATTTATATTGTCATAGTTTTATTATTTCTAATCCATAAAATATTTCAAAATAATATTTAACATGTATTTTAATGTTAATTTTTAGATTTTAAGACTCAAATATTTTTTTAAAAAAAGTTTTGATTCCTATACATTGTTTAAGTATCCAAAATATGTTTTTATAAGTTAAAAATAATTAATTTTAAGGTAAAAACTAATTGAAATTTATTTTAAAAAAATGCTAGTATTTGGGCAACTTAAAGCCTAAATGACTTTAGGTCAAACTTAGCCATTTGGACTTTTCAGGAAGTTCAAGTTAGTCTTTTTGTCGGCAGATAGGAAAGTGGAAGTTGCTTGAGTCGTGTCAAAAGACACTATTCTTAAAAACTATTCCAACACACTAGGACAAATCGACAGTTTCTTAGGATTAAATAAGTACGTCCTGCATAAGCAAGGCAACAGAACAGTAGCATTAACTAGAAAGAAACTCAAACACGACATAGTCAAGGCAAATGAGGGAAGAAGTGGCCCGAAAGCTCAAGAACCTGTCACCTCATTTTATCTACACCTATGCCAATATATAGGCAGAAACCATAGACATGAACGTTGGGCTCATAATCACTAAATTAAAACCATTAAGCCTCAGCTACACAAACATAAAATGCCATTAACCAAATGTCTGGAGTCGTTGAGACAAACATGTAATGGAAATTGATTAACAAAATCTGTTTAAGAATTTTAATTAACGGTAGAAAATGTTTAAGGCCTTAATTCAAATTTCAAATAGTTGAAAAACAAGTTTTTCTGGTAAGCTAATTTTAAATAAACAATTATTTATTTTTCACAAAAATAATCTGGTAAAAGGAATCCAATGCTTGTTTAACTCATGCGTAGGGGGCAAATTGATTGTTTTTTTACTGCGATTGCCCTGAGTTGGCCTATTTCATGTGCGCAAGCTTACTTCACCTTTAATCTCATTTTACTAGCATATTTCACTCCTTAGTATTTATATACTAGAAGCTCTCTTCATTTAGGTAATGTGGGACTTTTTTTTGACACACATGCAAGTACTACAACAATCCCCCACATGTGTCAAAAGGATCTATTATCATATAAGTTATTCACCTGGAGGATAATTACTTTGAATTTGTTATCTTTCGACTTGAACCAAACTTAGACTAATAAAATTTAGCACACAAAAAAGTCAATCTAACTTTGTTATTAAATTAACAGATCTTGAGTACTAGAGGTCTTATTAGTCAGATTATACCCCCATAGTTTCTGTTGCTAACGATGATTTTACACGTTATCAGCCATGCACACGCCTGGTTTTAATAAATGCTGTGGAGATTTCACCACGATCTCATAAGAGTGGCCCTACTCCATATTTGTATAGGTGTTTTCATCAAGTGTATATGTAATAAATACACTATCCATAAGAAATATGAAAACATTAAGAGCTTTTGCTCATCCTCTGTTCAATGCATTCTAATACTTTCTCAAGCCATAGGAAGGGATAAAAATTCAGTGCTAGCAAAATTAACAAGTGACTTGTTCTTACCCATTGAGCTTTCTTCATGGGATCTCTAATCACAAAGAGTGGGTTGCTATCACCATTAATTTCAAACTGGCTTAAGTCCTATTCCCCTTGATGCTTTAATAATAAATTTCTTCTTTAGGGGCTTAGTTAATGAATCTGTCAGATTTAACTTTGATCTTACATAATCGATTGAGATAACCCCATCTTTGAGTAGCTACCTTATAATATTATGACTCAATCGAATATATTTACTTTGGCCATTAAAAGTTTTATTTTTAGCCATTACTATTGCAGACTGTCTATCACAATGTAAAGATACTGATGGTATGGGCTTTTCACCTATTGGAATACTCGCTAAGAAGTTTTTCAACCACTTAGCCTCAGTTCCAGCCAACTCCATGACAATAAATTTAGAATCCCTTGAGGATTTTGTATTGATTATTTGATTAACAGACTTTCAAGTTATTGCACCATCATCAAGAGTGAATATATAACTACTAGTGGGCTTTGACTTTTCTGAATTCGAGATCCAGTTAGCATCACTGTATCCTTCCAATACAATGAGAAATCCACTATACAATATACCATAATTCATGGTACCTCTCAAATATTTCAAAATTCTTACTAGAGCCTCCCATTGTTTACTGCGTAGACAGTCGATATATCTATTCAATCTGCCTACATCATAAGCTATATCAGGCCTAGTAAAATTCATTAAATGCAACCGACTCCTAATAATCTGTGCATACTCAGATTAAGGAATTGGGTCACCCTTGTGCTTTTTTAATTACACACTAAAATCATAAGGAGTATTCAGAGGAACATCTTCAAGATGTCCAAATTTTCGAAGAATTTTCTCAACATAATGTTCTTAAGAAAGTAAAATTCCATTATCATTCCTTATGATCTTTACATCCAAGATCACCTTGGCTTCACCTATAAATTTCATATCAAAATTTAAAGAAAGAAAAATTTTAGTTTCATTAACAACATACATACTGGAGCCAAATATTAGCATATCATCCACACATAAGCCTATAATTACATAATCATTGTTCACAAGCTTTGTATAAACATATATTTCTACTTCAATAGTAAAAAAATCACCATTTATCAAAATATGATCAAGTTTTTCATGCCATTGTTTAGGTGCTTGTTTTAAGCCATACAAAGATTTAATAAGTTTATAAACTTTATTTTCTTGCCTAAGAATCACATATCCCTCAAGCTGTACCATATAATTTTCTTCTTCCAAATCACCATTCAAAAATGCTATTTTAACATCCATTTGATGAATAAAAAGCTTGTAAATCAAAGCTAAAACAATAAGAATTCTTATAAAAGAAATTCTAGTCACAACAAAAAATGTGTCAAAATATTTAATATTTTCTTTTTGTGTAAAATCCTTGGCCATAAATCTTACTTTATATTTATCAATTGAACCATCCGAAAAATGTTTTTTTCTTAAAAATCCATTTACAACCAATAGCCTTAGCTCCTTGAGACAAATCTGCTAAAATCTAAGTTTTATTTTTCTATAAGGAATCAATTTCAATTTTATTTGCTTCTTTCCAAAACTTACCATCAGGAGAAGAAATAGCTTCATAAAAATTCAATAATTCATCTTGCACGAAATAAGTATAAAAATCATCTTCAAAACTTGTTTCTTTTCTTTGTCCTTTACATCTTAAAACCAAATCCACATTTGAATTTTGTTCAAACTTAAAATTCTCAACAAGTTTAGAGACACACTCAATTTTTAAGGAAAAAATATGTTTAAAATATTCAGCATCCTTAGTCTGAACAATTATATTTTAGTTTAAAACATCACTTTTCAAAACTAAAAATTGATAAGCTGCATTTTGTTCATTATACCCAATAAGCATGCAATTAGAAGTTCTAGAACCAATTTTTCTCTTTTTAAGATCAGGTAATAAAATATTTATAAGACACCCCCACACTTTTAAATATTTTAAATTTGGAGTTTTACCCTTTCCAATTTTTATAAGTTGCTTTTTTTAATTTTCTTATGAGGTATCCTATTTTATAAAAAAAATATGCAGATAAAATAGCTTCATCTTATAAGTTATCAGGTGTAGAAGAATTCATAAACAAAGCATTCATCATCTCTTTTAATATTTTATTTTTCTTTCTGCAATACCATTAGATTAGGAAGAATAAGGAGGTGTTTTCTCATGAATAATACCTTCCTTTTCACAAAAATTATTTAATAAAACATATTCTCCACCTCTATTAGATCTAACTTTTTTAATCTTTTATTTAATTGATTCTCAACTTCTTCTTTATACAAAAGAAATTTTTTAAGAGTTTCATCTTTATTTCTTAACAAGTATACTATGGTATATCTTGAAAAAACATAAATAAAAATGATATAATATTTTTTACCACCTCTAGTCATTGTTTGTTTCAAATTAATTGTATAACCTTTACTAGCATAACCTAGTCTAGCATGTTACAAATTAAAGGAATCAATCATGTAAATAGGAATATACTCAAAAGATGCAATATTATTCATTTTATCAATATTCAAAACAAACAATCTCTGATTACAATACCCTTTCCTCACAAATATATTTTTCTTTGTCATTACGATCTTGTTAGATTCAAATGACACTTTAACCCTAGCTTCCCCAAACAGAGTGAGTAAAACTAAGTTTCTTCTAATTTTAGGCACATGCAGAATATCATTTAGAATTAGAGTCTTTTTTGATGTGAGCTTTAAGACATTGTCCCTTTTGCTTGAACTTTGGCAGTTAGTGAATCAGTAAGGTAAACACGGTCTTGCCCTTCCTTTACAAGATCATAAGAGGTAAACATTTCTCGATTAGCACATATATGCCTGTAGCCCCAGAGTCTACCATTAATTTCTTTACATCGGAAATTAAGAGAGCTGAGAAACCATTGCAGCAAGATGTCATCATCTCGTTGTACTAAATTTACATTTGGCTTTCGAGGTTTATCACGATTTGCTCTCTTCCTCCACCGTGCTGCATAGTGTCTTAGTTTATCACAAACAAAACAGTCTCCTTTTTTCTTGAAAGAGGGGTTAGAAGTACTGGGTTTATAATCAGACTTCTTATTCTTTTTATTATCTTTGATTTTAGGGTTATACCTCTTGTTGTGAGGCTTTGTCTCCATTAAATTGGCTTTGAATGTTATTTCTCTAGTTCGAGCTACACGCAATGCCTTACAGTTGGTGTCTTTAATTGTGATGTGAGTAATTAGGTCAGTCAAGAACAATTGCTTCTGTTTATATTTTAGCTGTTATTTATAATCATTCCACAATTCTAGCATCTTCTTAATAAGAATTTTGACAACAAACTCATTTAGGAGGTTGCTATTCTCTACATGAAGCTCCTCCAACAGCTTGTGATAGTCATTAATCTTCTCCTTCACATCTTTATTCTCAATCATCTCCCATCTATAGTAGTTTCCTAGAATGAACTTTTACTTACCAGCATCCTCAGTAGTATATCTTGTCATTGGACTCCCATATCTTACAAGCTTCCTTATAAATGCAGTAGACATTGAACAAATCATTAGATAAAGTACTAATGATAGTGTGTTGGCATACCTTGTTTGCATGAGTCCATGCAACTCTTTAGGCTTAGTTAGTATTAGCAACGGGCTCGGGTTGAGTAAGAACATCAGCTACACCATGCGTATCAAGAATGGTAAAGACTCGTTTCTGCTAATCTTTGAAATTCTTGCCATCAAAGACTTCTATCTTTGAAATGTTTGAGAATGGCCTTGGTAAGGGTATGACAGCAACAGTTACGATGAACTGATCTCCATTAGAACCACCAAGCGCATCCTTGGGGATGACATTCTCAATATTAGATGCTACTAGTTCTTAAGATTGTTGGTAGCAGATAGGAAAGTAGAAGCTGCTTGAGTCATGCTAAAAGATACTATCCTTAAGAACTATTTCGGCACACTAGGATAAACTGACAGTTTTCTAGGATTAAACAAGTACGTCCTACACAAGCAAGGCAATAGAATCTTAGCATTAACAGAAAAAAAACTCAGATAAATGAACACATCATAGTCAAGGTAGATGAGGGAAGAAGTGGCTTGAAAGCTTAAGACCCGGCACCTCATTTTACCTACACTCATGCCTATATATAGGCCGAAACCATAGACATGAACGTTGGGCTCATAATCACCGAATTAAAAACCATTAAGCTTCTGTTACACAAACATAAAATGCCATTAACTAAATGTCTGGAGTCGTTAGGACAAACATGTAATGGAAATTTATTAACAAAATCCATTTAAGAATTTTGGTTAAAGGCAGAAAACGTCTAAGGCCTAAATTCAAATTTCAAATAGCTAAAAATCAAGTTTTTTTGGTAAGCTAATTTTAAATAAACAATTACCTATTTTTCGCAAAAATAATTCGATAAAAGAAACCCAATGCTTGTTTAACTTGCGCGTAGGGGGTGAATCAAATGTTTTCGGCTGTAATTGTCCTGAGTTGGCCTATTTCATGTGCGTAAGCACACTTCTCCTCCAAGCCCATTTTACTAACCCATTTCTTTTCTTAATATTTATATAGTAGGAGCTCTCTTCATTTAGGCAATGTAGGATTTCTCCTTTTGACACACACACATACACAATTATTACAAGGCTCATTTGGGCTAAGCCCAAATAAGCTCGGTTCACTCAATTAATCAACTCTAGAGGAATGGTCAATGATAGCAGTAATGGAAGTTTGGAGGGTGACAGTTCAAAGAGGGAGAAGGAGGATGGAAGAAGTAAGAGAAGGGAAAATGATATGAAAAGAAGACTTGGGGGTAAAGGGGAGGTAAACTTCCCAACTTTAAGTCCTTGAGCTACCACGTTGGTCAGTTTCATAAAAAATCGACATGGTAACAAGTTTACACATCAGTTTATTGTAATTGATGTGGAAACTAGTGATTTTTTTTTAATTTTTCAAATCGACATGACAAGTTGCTTAATTTTTTTTCCTATCAAATTCTTACAATTGACATTGGTTTTGCCCTAAATTGACATGAAATGTGTTCCATATAATTATAAAAATATTATTACCTTTTTTCCTTCATATTTTAACAAATCAATACAAAAAGTTGAAGTGAAAAGTCTTTTATATTGAAGTAGATTTCTCCAATCCACTCTAAAAATAACTAATTCTAATTTGATTGGAAAGAATCCATAAATTTCTTTATAAAAAGTGCAAGAGCTTAAATACTTACTCTTTCTATTCAATATTATAAGACACTTTTAATTAAATTAAACTCTAATGAGCTAGTTAATTATCTCTAAAATTACATTAGTTAATTGTCTCTAAAATTACTCCCTCTTTCCATGTTTACTTTTATTTAATATGATATATCAATTAAAAAACCTTATTAATTACATGCCTTAGTTAAGGATATTTTTGAAAAAACATCATTAATTACATTTTAAAAAATCTAAAATACTTTATATTTTTAAACATTTAACCTAAAAAAATGCCACATATTTTTTAACGAAAGAAGTAATTGTTTTTATGAAAAAATAGCTTTCAAATAAACCTAATATTGCATTTAAAAAGATGGGAAAATGACAAAAAACAAAAAAAACTCCGCAGACCTAAAATTAAGTATTGTGAAATGTGATAACTATTATTTATCCTTAGAGATTTATCTAACATTTTGATTTTTAATAAAATGACATATTTTCTCTCAATAACTGTTATAGAAAATGACTAATTTAGTTGTGTTATTGATTAAAATATAATAAAGAATGTTTACTTTCTTTTTGCAATTTTATTTATCAATTAAGTGTAATTGAAGTGGTTATTTTCAAAAAAATTGTAGTCAATTTCAGAAATGAAGTAGTTAATTTTTAATCCATTTATAATTACCAATTTATAGAAAAAAAGTAGTCATAATTTCTATTCTAATCTAGTTAATAACACAGCCAAAGTAATTATTTCCTATAATAGTCATTGAGGATAAATATATAATATTATTAAAAATTAAAGTGTCAAACAAGTCTCAAGAAACTAAATAATAATTATCACATTTTACAATATTTAACTATATTTATATATTTTGGGGGGTTTTTTTTTCATATTCCCAAAAAGATTAATAATTTAATTTTAAAAAATGATTTATTGTAAAAAATTATTTAACTAATAATTACAATACCATAATATAATAATTAGATTAGATAGATCATCTTATATTATTATTGTTATTAGAAATAAAATTATAATAAAAAATTATAATTATAATTATAATATAATATAATATTATACACAAAGAAATATATTTGCAAGTCTTTATAATTTTTTTAATTTTGAATTAGATCGCTATAATTTATTTTATTTTAATTAATTCTTATAATTTGATTAATTAAAATTTTTAACCCCTAAAAAATTAAATCCTTAGATTTTTCTTTAAAAAAAAAATTAAGAACTTTTATATTTTTAAGTTAATTATATAATTTTTATAACTCAAAATTTATATAATTAAATTACATTTTAAATATTTTTTATTTTATAGAATTTCATACAAAATAATAAACAATGTAAATAGTGTGTTAAATCAAATTTATTTTTTTATTTTAACTAAAAGTATTAAATTAAAATTTACTTTTTTTATTTAAAAATCTAAGATATTTTGAACTAAATTTCATCTTAATAAAATAGTTATTTATCTTCAAATTAACCTTATTTTTTTATATTACCTTTTATTTAATAGGGTATTTAATTTTAAAATAAATATAAATTTATTTATTTAATAAGTATAGTTTTAGAAAAAAATAATGATTATATTTTAAAAGATTAACAATATTTTATATTTTTTAACATTTAACCTCTCGAAAATACATTACATTTTTTAATAAGGAAGTACATAAATTCTAAAAGTATTTTTATTTGAAAATTTGAAAATTTATTATTAATTTTGATTAACATATTTAATATATCAAATTATAAGAATTTGATTAAATAAAATAAACTATAAATTATAAAAACGTGACCCAATTCGAAGTTAAAAAAAATTATGAAATTAATTTTTTCAATTATCCTATAAATTATTGAATAAAGATGGACTTCAACAATGAGGGAAATGCTCACTGCAAGAAGGAAAAGGTGTAGCACGAACGAACGAGGCGCGCTTCAATTGGTTGCCACGCCCCAAAACCCTCACATCCTTAAACCCTCTTCACTTCTGTTCTGTTGGACAGCATGTTGATAGAAGTCCGAGAAGTAACGGATAGATTCACCGGACGAAGCCATTGACACTTTCTCCGAGAAATGCGTCTTCTCTATCAACACAGGCTCCTTCTTAGACTTCCTCTCTTGTCCTCAAATATCCGCCTCATGAGCACCAGAAGCTTGCTGCATTTCCCAGCTTTTCCAAAGCGGACGACTTTTTCATCTCAGAGGGACCTTCTTCACTCCCAGAGGCTCCTGTTTTGCCTAAAACCTAGTTCGAGTATTCGTCCGTTATCACTCAGGACTAATGGTTATTCTTATGTTTCTGGCTCTGAAGTCCGTAGGCCAGGTAAGGTCATCTTGACGTTTACTTTCCATTGAGAAGCCTGGAGGCTGTATATGAATCTTTTGATTACTGACATTTACATTTACATTCTGAAGATTTTCTGGAGGAGAACCCAGAGGAGGAAATGTCGAGGACGCATTTCGAGATTTTGAAAATGAAGTTGCAGGAGCTTGGGATAGATGCTGATTTATGCGGACCGGGGCAATACAACCGCTTGCTTTGTCCAAATGTATTGTTGGTTTTCTTTCTCTATTTTCAGTCTTTTGTAAACTGCAGAAACTGTTCATGTGGTGATTATTGACTGTTTGGTAGTATAATATGAATCAGTCTGTTCTATTATCCTTTAAGAAGTTTATCTTGATTTCTTGCGGTCACAGCTTTGCTTTTATTTATTTATTTGTTATTTATTTTATAGTTTATTGTTGGCCCGTTGGAAAGCACTTTAACTCGAAAACATCTGTCCCAGTCACAGCCTGCGGAGTCCTCAGACCTAGCTCCAAGGGGCATCTAGTTTTAGGATTTGGTCTCAATTTGATAGATTCTTTTTCTTCTCATGGCGTGCTCAAAAGTTGATATTTTGGGTTATGGATTTGTCTAAAGTTTGTACTGGAAGAGTAGTGAGGAGCAAAGTTTTTCTCCTTTCATTTAAGCATTTAAAAGATTAAAAGATTTTATTAGTTGAGTTGATGTAATTATACAAGAAAGTAACTTAATGAGTCAGAAGTGAGTGAATGTAATTATATGGAAAAGTAACTTAATGAGTCAGAAACAAAGATACTTTTGTTGTTCTGGTAAAAAATGACATTCCCCTATTTATCAAAATATAGACAAAACAAAAGAAAATGTTGGTGTTTGAAATTGTTCTAAGACTATCCTTTAATGGTTGGTCGCTTCATAGAAAGGGCTTTTATTGCTTACTTAATACAATTTAATTGACTTAGATTCTTTGTTGGCATTTTTGATCTTAATCTTCTTTCCTAAAAAGTCCATGAAGATTTGGGCTACAAAATAGGACTGGCCCACCCAACTTTCATACACTCATGCCATTCATCTCAATTTCTCAATGAGGTTTGAAAGTGACTGTTTGTGTTCTATTTTTGATTTGCATTTTCATACTCTTATTTTTTGTCTGTTAGTGCCAAGGTGGTGATTCAGAAGAAATGAGCTTATCTCTTTTTATCACACAAGACGGGTCTGTTGCTAGTCATTTTCTTCATCAAATTATTCCTTTTTTTGGGTATCAAATGGATTATTTTTCTCCTGCATTTAATGATGGAAATATCTGAGTTATTCAGAGGGGCTGCTTTATGGATGTGTTTCCGAGCAAAATGTGGTTGGAAGGGCAGCACAAAGGTTAGACATTTTTTCAGTTTTTCAGTTTTCCATTTACCCCAGAGCACAGATTTGGATGCATGTCAGCTTCTGTTTCTATTGTAGGCAGTTGCTGGTGGCCAGTCATTGAAGCACATGCCCAAAACTAAGAAGAAGAGAGAACTTTCTGAGTCAGAATTGATGCTAGAACCCCTTTGTGATGAGGTTATTAAATTTCATGTTTTCTATTTTTTTCCCACTACATTGAACTTTATAGGTGCTATTGATCTTGATTGTGCAATCACTGATTCAATACTATCAGTTACTCAGTTATCTATTGACCACTGCTTAATTTAGTTTTATACAGCTGAGTGCATTATTACTTTTTTTTTTTTTTAACACCCAATGCTTTAAGAGAGGAGCATAAGACATCCTCCAAAATGAACTATAAAAATAGTAGCGTAAAAAGTTCCATGGGTAAAATAACGCAGCAAAACTACAATCTCTTTTCCAATCCAAGATAACATAGCCATTAAATAAACTATGAACAGATTGCACACTGAGGATATGAGCACCATTCTTTTGCTCCATCTATCCAAAGATAAAGGAACTGTTGCATTGTTCTTTAATAGAACTTGGTTATTGATTTTTTTTTAAACTGTTCTAACTTGAGCGACTCAGATGTTATTATTGATGTTCTTGATCTTATGAGCTTCTTAAAAATGCAAAGAAATTTTAGAATTTTTCATTAATATCTGAGTGAATGTCACATAAGAACTGAAACTTTGTATGAAAACCTATTTTTGATCTTAAATATTTATACCAATCAATAAGTTGAACTACAGCCATCAATGTTGATTAGACATGTTAAAAGAGCCAACCTATTGCCGGTCATGGATTAAATAGGTTAGAGCATAAAACCACCTTGGTGATTTGGGTTGAAAATTTGTACTTGGCTTGTTAGGTGGGTTGGGAAAAGGAACCCATAATTCAATGTTTAATATCGTAATGTCTGATTATAAAAGAATATCACCAAAAAAATTTCCATTGTCTTAAATCATTCAGAAAGTAATAAGTCATCTACAGTAATAGAACGCAAAGAAGACAATGATTCTTGTCTTATACATTTTCTACAATGGTTTCATTGTCAACACTAATATCTCCATCTTCACTCCGGAGATCTGCATCTTCCACAATACAGCATAAATGGTAATTATATTAATAATGATTAAAATCAACAAAGAAGTAGAAAATCAAGAATAATTGTCATATGTAATTTGTAAATAAATAAAGATAGTTAATTAGTTAGTTAAGATTGTTGGGGGAATAAAGACAAGTCAAGTTAGCATCTATATATAGGGAGGATGTGTAAACCTTAGACTGTACTTAATGAATAAATCGGAGTACTCTTCAGAATTTTCTCCTCTCTGTTTTCTCTATTCCTATTTCTCTTCTTTCTCCTCTCTTTCTACCACTACACATTAGTGGTATTAGAGCTGATGGTTTTTGGCCAATATTTATGCCAGAAACTCCTTCTCAAAGCAACCAACACAATGTGGAAGAATAGTTTGATGATAGTTTTCACGCCATTGAGCAAGAATCAAGGAAGGTGGCCTTTTTACCTTGTGTTGTTCAAGCATTGTTTGCCAAAGTTGGAATCTTGGTTTGGGAGAAAGCAAAGTTTGCAAACGAGGGAGGCAGCCACTATGGAAACATGCATGGCCGTTAGAGAAATGAGAATGGTTAGCCAAGGGTATTGTGATTATCGGCCTCCAATAAAATTTCCAAAAATGGAATTTTAGCGCTTTCAGTCGGTAAATGTGTTGGGTTGGATTTTAAAATGTAAAAGGTGGTTCTAGGTGGATGAAACTCTATGGGAATGGAAAGTCATGATGGGCAGCCTACATCTGGTTGCAAAGGCTTTTTCTTGGTATCAAGCATGGGAGTAGACATTAGAAGGAGAGCGTTTGACTTGGGGCGACTACATAGAAGCATTGAAGGCTTGTGTCAAACCATCTTATGAGTCTCTAATGGAATATTTGATGAGGCTTTGTTAGACGGGGTCATTGGAGGAGTTTGACGATGCCTTTGACACTCTTTTCTGTAAGTTGCAACTTTCATAGGATTATCTCATGTAGATGTATTCGGTGGGTTTGGATGAGGAGTTTGTGGTTAAGTTTGAATCTTGAAGCCTCATACATTGTAGGAAGTGAGGGCAATAATGAAGATGCATGAGATTGATTGACAGAAGGTGTTTGAAGCTATGTAGATAACAAGGTCGATGGATTTGGGCTTCATGGCTGATACCCATGTGTTGAGTGGCCTAGAAAGGTGGAGGGCTGCGGAGACTCCATTTGGAGGTGTGCCCCTATAGAGCAGGGTTAAGACATTCATCCTCCAAGATTAATGCTCTTTCTCCTTCTTATAGGCCTGCTGCCTTTGTTTCTTCTTTGGTAGGCTCTATTCCCTTGATACGAGTAGCACGAAGGGTGAGCCTAGAAGAAATGGAAGAATTACGGGCAAAGAATTTATGTTTTCATTGCTATAAACCATTCTTGAAGGGTCACAGCTGTCCAGAGAGCAGAAAATGCAATTGCTACTCATTGAACTTCATTTTGAATCTAAAGAAGTGAACAAAGATGATACAGGGCAGATGTCGAAAGTTCACATAAGTCTTGGTGAAGTGGAAGGATCTCTTGGATGAAGAAGTTAGTTGGATTTCATTTTTTTTTTTAACTATAGCAACAACATCTAGGTTTCATTGTGACAGCCCCTTGAAGTCAAGGGTTTTTTTGAAAGGGAGGAGGGGATATTGAAATGCAATTTGTAAATAAATCAAGATAGTTAGTCTGTCAGTCAAGATTGTTAGAGGAATAAATATAAGTCAGGTTAGCATCTATGTATAGGGAGGATGTGTAAACTTGAGACTATGCTTAATGAATAAATCAGAGTGCTCTTTAGAATTTTCTCTATTTCTATTTCTCTTCTACCTCCTCCTCTCTTTCTACCACTACACATCAAATTGTGAAAAGAGTAAAGACTAATGTCATAATGTTCAAAATCATGCAGCCAATTGCTCTTAAAAAATGCATTCAATTGCAAGTGTGGATAAGTTGGAGGAAATTTTATTCTTATTGTTTGAATTTTACTGTTTTAGAAGTATAAAGTCAATACATGTATACAAAAGTAATCCATCTATCAAAGGAAACAAAAATTTTGGACAACAAAGGAAATAATGGCTAGCCCCTAAGAGTATGCTTTAAACAATTTGCTAAATTCTTACACCCTAAAGACTAGGGATCTCAACAAAGATTTTTTTTTTTTGTTTAAACTTTGGGCCAACAACAACAACAAGCTTTATCTCATTAAATGAGGTTGGCTATATAGATTGTATGATGCCATTGTGCTCTATCATTAATTAAGCTTTTGGAAATATTATTAATCAAGAGGTCTCTTTTAACAATTTCCATGAGTGTTTTTTTTGGTCTTCCTCTACTCCTTTTTATAGGGCTCAAGATTATCCCTTTTACTCTCCTCATTGGTACCTCCCACGGCCTTATTTGTATTTGTCCAAACCATCTCAAACGATTTTCTACTATTTTTTTCTTAATAGATGTCAGGCCCACCTTTTCTTGTGTATGCTTATTTTGGATTCTATCCTATCACAAATAACATCCTTTAATTTTGGGCCAACACAAATAAGATTTTCTACTATTTGGGTTATCTTTAATTTCTTTACTTTTATGCATAATATCATAAAGTATTAACATATAATTATATTAGAATACTGATGTATTATAATGTGTTAAATGGGCCAACAACAATTTCATGGGTTGGCTTGTTTGACTTATGAGTTTTATAAGTCAAGTTAATTTGATCCTCCTAAATAGTTTTCCAATAAATCCTCAACATTAACCCCCTAAATTGGTGGGTTAAACAGGTCAACTTGGAGGGTTCAGGTCGTGTTGTTGGCTCTAAGGTGAAGCTTAAGTACTAGGAAAATATTGTGGATGTGGCATGGCATACAAGTAAATCTGTAGATGCTGCATGTTGTTTTCCTCATAATCTTGGCCAAGCTTATAGATGTATCATTCATTTAGAGGGCCTCTTAAAGGGAAATGGATTTTGTTTCCTTTGTATAGAAAACAATATGTGCAAAGGCTAGATTACTACTACTATTTTAAATATAAACATATATTTTTGCAATGGCTTTTTTTTTTTTTTTGGAAGGAGATGAGGGGCATTACTCATCTACTAAATCACATTTTTCCTTCCATTTTATATTGTTTTGTATACTAAATGAACCCTTAGATGTTTGGGATTCATTGTTCTACACTTACATATTACGTGATGCAAAATGACAATTCTAATGTATTAATTAGTAAATTACATAAAGTGTGAGCAATATATTGCATAGGCTATTAATGTTATGTTTGGTCTGTGTTTGTGTATTACATAAGTATCCTTCATAGTTGCTTCTGTTAGTATCTTTTTTTTTTTTAGCGTGTGTAGAATATTGATTATATCATATTAGTTTGTTTCCTTGCTATATGGTGAACACAACTTTAATTTGTTTTCCCTCTTTCAGCTGATTGCTTATTTCGCAGAACGTTTGATTTCAAAGGAGACTCTACTGAGAAATGGTGTTAAGCAGAGAATGTATACAGATCAGGTGAACTTTCTGGATATTTATATGTGGGTAAAATGTATTCCTCCTGGGCATCATTATTTAATTGATGAAGTAATCCTGGTGGTTAGGAAAATTTCTTTCATTATTACAGACTGACAGAGTCAAAGCTCATAAGATTGGAAGTCTTTTTTCCTCCCTTACAAAATTCTTCACGGCATTCTTCCAATAGTTGTTTATTTTTTTAGATTTCTGCTGGAGCACAACACCAGTTCAGATTCCAAGAGTTTATTCCTTCAAAATTCTGAAGGATCATGCATACTACCAACTCATTTTCAACTATTTGAAGAAAAGAAAGAAAAATAAGTAAATAGAGAATGCAATGAAATACTAACCTCAAGTCTGTGTGGAAAGTTGAAAGCGTTATTCCTATCAATTAGCCAAGCAAGGATTCAACTATAACAAGACAATTTTAAAATGCCAATGACAATGGAAATGAGATATATCTTCTCATTTTTTTTAGTCTAGCTATTGGTCCATCCCCATTCTTTTACTTTTTTACAATCTATTAACCTGCATGATTACTTATTTTTGCAATATACTTGTGCAGATTGTTATTGCGTTTCCATATTATCGTCGAGGAGATCTTGTGAGTTGCAAGTATCGGGACATCAACAAGAAATTTTGGCAGGTATATGCAACTGTGGATTCTGAACATGTTAACACTGGGTGGTAAAATTTATCTGCTAGGAATTTTTCTTTTTGAATTGAAAGAATCAGATGCTGAAAGGTGATGATTCAATCTGGAACATGTGTCCTATTTAGATGTCATTTAGACTTCAGGACTGTTTTGCTGAAAGCAGCCTGAAGCTTCTGCCTATGGTCAGATTGTAGTTAAAGCTTTTTCTAGAGACTGATATTTGCACCTTGCCTGGATTAACTAGTTCAATTGTGCTATGAGGAGTTGGTGAGCAATTAAATAATTTACCTTGATCCAATGTTCTAAAAGCCACACTAGCTATTGAATTGGTTGAGGCATTGGTTCAGTGTAACGGTTAGACCATGGTTGGACGGACAAGTAATAAATTAATATATTTTGAATAATATATGCTTAAAATAAAAAAGAAATAATCATAAAAATGATTATTAAATCCGAAGAAAAGTAATACCTCCTTCAGTCCTTATTGTAGGATGCTTTCAACTATTTTACACATCTTAAGAAAAGTTAGTTTTTTTTTTCTTGATATCATAAAAAAATGATGTGTACTTTTTTTACCCTTAGCTTTAAATCATGATACAAATACATTAAATACCTTCATGCTAATCAAGAAAGGGTAAAATTTAAAAAAATGGTTTAATTATTGCAATGTGCCCTACATTTTGAACCAAAAATTACGTATAGAAGGTGTCCTACAAATAGGACTGGAGGGAGATATAATAAGAAAATAATATTCATTAGTGGTACATCATAGTCTTCATTGAAAATGTATTTATTTATTTCATAATTTATAATTTTAGAATACATAGACGCACATGCTATTTCTTGCTTGTTTGTCCAATATTCATTATTTCTTAATGCTTATCAGGCACAAATATGCATAAATCATAGCTTAAAGACATGAATTAAATTTAAAACAAAATTGAAAAAATATGCGACCAGTTCTACTGGTTTTGACTAGTTCTTAGTTGTTTCATTGGTTTTTGGCCAATTCTTTCCTCCCCTAGTTTTCTCTCATTACCAGACAGAACATGGGGCTAGTTCCTGGTTCAACTAGTCGAATTGGCCTCCGGTCTGATTTGCAGAACACGACCTTGGCCCTTAGCCAGCTGAATTTTCTTCAGAGGAGACCCTACCATAGTCAAACAAGCAGCAAGAAAATCTTATAATAATCGCTGCAAAGGTGAACAGTATATCTAAAGAGTGTGTTGTTGATATAGCATATTGGCATAGTGTGATCCATGTACCTAATCCTCCTTAGTGGAATAAGGCTTCTTGTTGTAATTGCTGCAAAAGTCCTCCATACAAATGCACAGCCATTTCTTTATAAAAATTCATCTTAAAAGGAGACCTTTAGGTGTGTTATAGTTGTTATTGCTTTTATGATCTCTAAATAAGAGTCCTTTAAGATGTTAATAGCTCAGCCAACAATAGGAACTGTACTGGATTATAATTATTTGCCTGTATCAGAAGCTATGGAAGATCAGCTTCTTGCATATAAAATTGAGTTGGTGTATAATCACTAAAACGGTCCTTGCCAATCTCCTATATAGGCATGTTATTAATGTTAAACCACTTTAACCAGTGAAGTTTTGATTTTCAAGCAGACAAAGCTAAACTTAAGTTTCAGACTGCTGTTTATAATTTTCTGTTGTCCATATGCTCGCAAAGGGCATATTTAAGTCTGATCTCTTTCTTAAAATTTTGTGTTGATACTTAAGATTTCTAGAATATAAACTCCAAGAGTCTAGAAAATATAAATTGCTAATCCTTTTGACACTTCCTGTTACATTGTAACTCATCCTAAATTTCTCAACAGTCTGAAAAAGATTTTAGGGTAAACATGTTACTGCTTTTGAGACTGAGGTAATGTGGGAGATATCCCCCCATTTCTTGCACATTGGTGCACTAAACTCCCACATGTTAGGCACCAGGTCAAGTATAGAAAGCAACATTTATTGGAATGGTGATATTTTTGGAATTGGAATACGAAGAGATTGATACGTAATTTAATTGGACCCTCTATTTAAATTTCTCACCTTGTAACTCACATATTCTTTTCAGCGTCATCAATTAGTATTCTATTCCTGTTATTTTCTTTTATGTTTCGTTTTTTTTTAAATTGTAATATGTTTTTCTTTTTGTCATCACTGTATCATGGAAGATATTTATGCTCATAGCATCTTTTTCTGCCTGTTGTGAAATTCTTTAATTTTATGGCAATCATATCTTTATGAGTTTATGACATTATAGATTATAGGTGTTGCATTGACCCTTTAATGTTCTGTTGCTTCAGGAAGCAGACACTGAAAAGATATTTTACGGATTGGATGATATTGAGGGGCAAAGCGATATCATCATTGTATGTATCTTTATTCCTGTGAAGAAATTATTCAGAAGGCAAAGTTTTGTTGTATTTTTAGTGTATAACTTAAGTAATATAGGTTGAAGGTGAAATGGACAAACTTGCAATGGAAGAAGCTGGCTTTCGCAATTGTGTGAGTGTTCCTGATGGTGCACCTGCAATGGTCTCCTCAAAGGAGTTGCCACCTGAGGAGAAGGTTTGTGTGATTTAGTTATTAAGTATGTGTGTGTATTGGTACAACTTGGAAGCTATCCTCTGCTGCTCTGCGTATTTGATGTATGCATTTTAACTTCTAGAAACGATTTGCTCCAAGATGAATTGTGCTACTGACTTTGATTGAGGGAATATTATAGCTGCATACAATAAACAGTCTCCCTCTAGTGGGAGTTCAAGCAAATCAATCAGCCTTGATCCCTCCTAACCAATCAAATGTTGAGTTTGATGGTGAAAGTGAGATTCAAAGATGGGGGAAAATATTTGTCATTTACTGTATGAAATCTGTACAAATGGAAGTCGAATATATATCCATACCCATAAAGGAGCGACATATTTGTGGGAAATTTTTTCTAGATATGTCAAAACGGCTTTAACCAAAGTCAGACTTTCCAACTTATCTTTTCAAGTCGATGATGTTCTCACTAGCCTTATCTTTTCTAGATATGTCAAAACGGCTTTAACCAAAGTCAGATTTGAAGAACTTAGAGTCATGCTTGTTAGGTTAGTTGGTCATCCAAGAGGGGGTGAATTGGTTGTAGCGACATATTTGTGGGAAATTTTTTCTAGATATGTCAAAACGGCTTTAACCAAAGTCAGACTTTCCAACTTATCTTTTCAAGTCGATGATGTTCTCACTAGCCTTATCTTTTCTAGATATGTCAAAACGGCTTTAACCAAAGTCAGATTTGAAGAACTTAGAGTCATGCTTGTTAGGTTAGTTGGTCATCCAAGAGGGGGTGAATTGGTTGTTTTTATATTTTCACCTTTGTAAGAATAAAGGCAATCCAACACTAACGAACACAAAACAAGGACGAATAGAAGGGGTTGGTGCAAAAGTGAAAGAGGAAAAAAATGAACAAGTGCATGCACAGGAATTTATCCTTATTTAGCCTCAACAAACAGGGCTTATGTTCAATCTTCAAGAACTTCACAAGATTTTCCACTGTTCTCACAAGTTTTAATATGGGCACTTGTGAAGCTACAATACAACATAAGGGATACTGTTATATAATTTAGATTGGAACCAAAAAGAGAGGGGGAAAAGAGAGAGAGCAATTGATAGAATTTGTAATTAACAACCCTGTAATTACATATGTATATTTATATTTATATTTATAGGCATCCTGTTCTTAATGATATCCTAATCTATCCTAATCCTCCTAATATAATTTGAACAATTTGGAGGATGGATTCTGACAAATTTAGTGAAAAAATACTCTTTATTATTTCACTATTGCCATTACAAGAGCTGGCTATGAGATTTATAAGAGTATATCAACATAGAGTAATAAATGCTATCTTAACCTCTAACTACTGACTAATCTATCTATTAAAGAAATAAAATAAATTTTCACAATTTAACTACACATTTTAAAATTTCCCCTCAAGCTGGGGAGTGGATGTCATCCATTCCTAACTTGGATGTTAATGTTTGAAAATGTTCACTTGATAATCCCTTTGTGAGTATATCTGTCAATTGATCATAGAAAGTATGTAGGGAGTACAGATTAGACCACTTTCCAACTTCTCTTTGATAAGGTGTCGATCAATCCTAACATGCTTGGTCCTATGATGTTGTATAGGATTAAGAGCAATGTTGATAGCTGACTTGTTGTCACAATAAAGTCTCATTAGACCTTCCCATTTGATTCTTAAGTCTGATAAAATTATCTTGACCCACAACTCACAAATTCCAAGTACCATAGCTCTAAACTCAGCTTTAGTACTAGATCTAGATACTATGTCCTGCTTCTTACTCCCCCAAGTAATGAGATTTAAGCCAAGAAATGTACAATAACTTGATGTAGATCTTTTATGATCCATATCCCCTTCATGATCTGCATTTGTGTATGCTTCAATAGTCAATCTTTTCCCTCCCTTGAGCAGAATGCCTTTTCTTGGAGTGCCCTTCAAATACTCAAGTATTTGATAAACTGCTTGTGGCTGAGGTTCTTTAGGATCATGCATAAATTGACTTACCACGCTCACAGCATAGGCAATGTCTGGCGTAGTGTGAGCTAGATAAATCAATTTTTCAACAAGACTTTGATCGGATTCCTTATTGATAGAAGGCTATGGAGGATGAGGTTTGCTGGGCTTATGACTTTTCTTCGGCTTGCCAGGACGTTTTCCTTCCTTACAAAGTCTGTGATTCTATTCAATTGGAGTGTTCTTAGGTTTGCACCCTAATTTTCCTGTTTTAGTGAGAAGGTCAAGCATATCTTTATGTTGGGATATGAAGATGCCATGCTTAGAATGAGCCACTTCAATGCTCAAGAAATATTTCAACCTCCCTAAATCTTTCATTTGAAATTCTTTTATCTGTTGATTTCGTAGAGACTGAATTCCTTCCAAATCACTCCCTCTTACTATGATATAATCAACATAAACAAGTAAAATTGTTACTCCCCTTGAAGAAGAATGCTTGACACTGGTAGTATTTGAGCCTTTTAAACTTTAGCAAACCTTCTAAACCATGCTCTAGGTGACTTCTTCAATTCACAAAAGGACTTCTTTAGTTTACATACCTTTTTGGATTACCAGGATCCTTAAAGCAAGGTGGCAGCTCCATGCAGACTTCCTCGGTCAACATTAAAAAGTGCATCTTTAGTATCAAGCTCTAATAGAACCCATTCAATCAAAGTTTGCTGCAAGGGACAAGGAGATCTTTATAGTATTAAACTTTGTAAAGGGTGCAAAGGTCTCTTGATAGTTAATACCATTTACTCAGGTAAATCTTCTTGCTACAAGTCTAGCTTTATATTTATTAGTATTTCCTTGTGAAAACCAGCTTACAGCCAACCTTCGATTTCCCTTGAGGTAGATTGGTTATCTCCTCAGTTTGATTCTTTTCTAGATCCTGTTGTCCTTCTTGCTTTTATACACCTTCACACCAATTCAGTCTTATTCATAGTGATGTTTGTGGACCATCTTGCCTCTCAAATATAAATGAGTTTCATTGGATTGTCATATTCATTAATGATCACTCATTACTAACATGGGTCTAACCAAATGTGAAGTTCTTACAATTTTCTAGCAATTTTACTGCATGATTCAAACTCAATTCCACGCTAAAATTCAAACTCTACTCACTTACAATGCCAAAGAATATCTTAGTTCAACCTTTAAAAATTATCTCACCTCATGGTATTTATCGTCAAACATCTTGCCCCTAAACACCTTAGCAAAATCTTTGAGGTTTGAATAGTAGAATCGCCATAACCTTGATATCACTTGATCCCTCTCACTTGGCTCAAATCTTCATAAAACTTTTTGAGGTGATTGCTGTTCTCCTCTTTGTTTATCTTATTAATCGATACCCCTCCAAGACACTTGGTTTCAAAACACCTTATTAGGTTCTACTTGTGCATTATTGTTATGTGTTGATTTGATAATACTGATATGGGACCTTTTTCTGTTAGTATGGATAATAGTTTGTAGTAGTAAAAAACAGAATGGCATGTTAATAATAAGTGAGGGAATATTAGGTTATTATAAATACCCAAATGTATTGGGATTGAACGGTCTTTTGGTGAATACTTTCTTCTCAAATATTTCTCATAACAATTATCCTGCCTCGTAACTTCTCAACTCCTTACCTCTAAAGGTCTTTGGGTGCATTGCCTTTGCTCATATTCCTCATACCTCCAAACTGGATGCTGGAGCCTTGAAATGTGTTTTCTTGGATTATTCTCATGCACAAAAGGGGTACAAATATTGCCACCCTCCTCATAAATATCTTTTTTCAAATGATGTTACCTTTATTGAACACCACACATATTATCAGAAGCTGCCCATTCATGGGGACATTGACACTACTATAGAGGAATGGCCACTGTCAAGTGCCTGCCCAACATAAGCAACACAGCCAAAGGCTTCCTATCTTCAACCCTCTTACTTCCAACCATTCAACAAAGCTGAAAACAGATCTGCACCACATGAAAACCAACCTGAAAATCAACATAACACCTCTCCAACTCAACCTGAACAGTCTCAAACTCATGACGAACAGGTTACAAAATTACTAGAACGCCTCAAGTCCTATCCAGAATGATATAACAGAGTTGCCAGCTGCTGTCCAGCCCTTGGTAGCAAATTCAGAACAGCCTGCCAACACCGAAGGATCTACAACATCATGCCAATCTTCCAATCCAGCCTCAAATCCTCAATTTAATGATCTTGGATGGCCTATCACATTGAGAAAGGGGGTAAGTGATATGGTAGAAAGAGAAGGGAAGAATAGAGCTAGGTAAAAGAAAGAAAGAGAGAATGGAGGAGAATTCCTGAATAACACTTTGATTCATTGAGAGAATCAATACACACCACTTATTCGGACTTAGGGGCTATATATACTGAAGCTAAACTCTAATAATAGCAACTAATCAATATATCCCCCCGCAACAGATAACTAACTCTTATTTATATAATATTTATATATCAATACTCTCCTCCCCAAAACAAGAGAAAATTGTGGAAATTGTCTTTGAAAATTATATTGAGACAGCAAAGTAGCCTCTTCATCTGCAAGCTTCTCCATTGAACCAATATTCCTGTGATAATTCTGCCTTGCTTCCATCCAACCCTTTTATTTGATATTTTCTCTACCATCCCTATCACCTTGCACAACCCAACATGAGTAATCCAATTTCAAAGCTCCTTTATGCCTATTAAAGGAAAATGGACACAGCTTTTGCTTTTGAAAATGACCCCTATATGACAACTGTGGCTTTGACTTTTCAGCCTGAAAATTGCCCAGCACTTGAACCCAAATGAAAGGGCAGAACTTTTGAGGAAAGAAAAGACAAATATTTTGAACCTTGTTCTTTGCTGCTTTTTTTGGGTTCAACTTTTTTGGGATTTTCCAGTTAGTTTTTGAAGGAGAGGCTTTTGCACTCGAAGAAACAGGGAATAGGACCAGTTTTCAAATAAAAAGAATGAATTTCAAGGGAAAGGCTGTTTTAATCCACAACATGTTGGGACCCACCACCAATAGATGTGTTTTGCGATGCTATGCACTTATCTGAACCCAGCAAAGCATTCTGAAACCCATCACGAATATGAAGACTCGTTGCCCTCAGGACTTTGTGTGTCTCCTACTCTTTGAAGATTGAGATCTTGCAGTTGTATGATGCTTCGAGCTTCTTGCATTGATCAAGGCCTCAAGATATAATCTTGAGCAGCAAGGTCCTCGTCTAGTCTTGCTACACATGTCTTTAAGGCTTCCACATAATCTTCCCAAGAAAGCTGTTCACCCCTCTTTATCTACGCAAAAGGTTGATGCCATCAGAATGCCTTCTTGTCTAGGTGAATGCATGCCGTGGTAACCTTTCGAGAATCTAGTGTTTCATCCAAGTGAAAATAATGTTCGCACTTCAAAAGCACCCAAGAATGTCATCTCGCTAGGATCTTGACATTCTAGTTTGGATTGATGGATGTTGCCTCTGTTGTTGGAAGATGACCTTCTACCGTTGCGAGATTCATCAAAATGTTGGACAAGTTGAGCTATTTGGGCAGTGAGAGCTTGGAGTTGATTCTCCAAGGTACAAAGACTTGCATTATTCCAATCTGTCATCTTCTTGAATGCAGCTTGGGAATGCATTTCTGGCATATAAAGGTGAGGAAAGATAAGCTCTGGATACCACTAATATGGTAGAAAGAGGAGAAGGGAAGAAGAAAGGTAGGTAGAGGAGAGAAAGAGAGAATAGAGGAGAATTCCTGAACAATACTGTGATTCATTAAGAGAAACAATACACACCACGCATTTGGATGTAGGGCTATATTTACTAACACTAAACTCTAAAAACAACAACTAATGAATATATCCCCTGTAACATATAACTAACTCTTATTTATATATTATTTATATATCAGCAAGATCTTGTTCTAAACATCCCATAAGGAGTTGTGTCCCATGAGAATTTATCACCTACTATGAAAACTTTCACAGCCAGTATTTTAGCTGAACAGATCCCTAAAGATATAGATAGAGGTATGAAAGTTCTTGCATGGAGAGCTGCAATTGATGAGAAAATGGCAGCTTTGGAAAGGAACAAAACATGGGAGATAATAGAACTGCCAAAGGGTAAGACTACTGTTGGTTGCAAATGGGTTTTGACTAACAAATATAATGCTGATGGCAGTTTGAACATGCACACAGCATGGTTGGTGGCTAAGGATTCACCTAGGATCTATGAGATAAACTATCAAGAGACTTTTGCACCAACGGCAAAATTCAATACCATCAAGGTATTACTCATTAGCTGCAAATTTTAGTTGGCCATTGTGTCAAATGGATGTGAAGAATGTTTTCCTAAGTGGAAGACTAGAAGAAGAGGTGACATGGAGATTCCTCCTGAATTCAATAATAGAAGAAACCAAAATAAGGTGTTTTGGTTACAAAAATCACTATATGGCCTCAAATAGTCTCCTCGAGCAAGGTTTGAATGATTCTCAAAGGCTGTACAAAGGTGTGGGTAGTATCAATGTTAGTCAAGTCACATACTGTTCATAAATCACAATGGTGGAAAGAATGCTATCTTAATAGTCAATGTGGATGACAACAATATTATTGGAGATGATCTCAATGAAATTGAATGCGTCAAGAGACTACTTGCTAAAGGATATTGTATCCTTAAGGTGCTAAAGGCTGCCCTCTTGCAGATAAAGATATATATCAACATCTAGCTAGGAAGTTGGATATACTTATCCCACACTAGACCCAATTTAGCATATCCTGTAAGCATGAGCCCATTTTCTAGTCAATCTAACCAAGTTCAACAACAAGAAGAAGAAGAAGCCTTTATCTCATTAGGTGGGGTTGGCTACATGGATTGCAAGACGTCATTGTGCTATATCATTTATCAAGCTTTTAGGAATATTATTAATTAAAAGATCGCGTTCAACAACTTTTAAGAGTGTTCTCTTAGGCCTTCTCCATCTCTCTTAACAGGGCTCAAAGTTATATGTTCCACTCTTCTCATTGGTGTCTCTCGCGATCTTCTTTGTACATGCTCAAACCATCTCAAACGATTTTCTATCATTTTTTCTTCAATAGGTGTTACCTTCACTTTTTCGTGTACGTGCTCATTTCGAATTTTATCTTTACGTGTATGTCCACACATCTATCGTAACATTCTCATCTCTGTTATTCCAATTTTATGCTCTTGCTATCCTGTTAGAGCCTAGTATTCATTACTATATAACATAGCCTGTTTGATAGCAGTATGATAAAACTTTCCTTTAAGTTTATTAGGTACCTTACAATCGCAAATAACTCCTTTAGCTTTTTTTCAATTAAACCACCTAGCTTGAATCCTATGTGAAATGTTTCCATTAATTTCGCCATCATTTTGAATAACGACTCTCAAATATCTAAACTTTTTCACTTGAGATATAATTTGATCTTTCAATTTTACTTTCAAATTACTGTCGATTAGTTTCTAACAAATTTATAATATAAATATTCTGTCTTACTCCTACTCAGACGAAAATCTTTCGACTTTAATGTCCTCCTTCATAACTCAAGTTTACAATTAACCTCTTCTCTTGTTTTGCTATAAGAACTATATTATTCGTGAAGAGCATACATTTTGGAATTTCCCCTTGAATATGTTCCGTCAAAACATTTAGGATCAAGTTAAATAGATAAGGACCCAAAGATGATCCCTAATGTAATCCAATCTTTATAGGAAAGTTCTTTGTTTGACCACTAAATGTTCTTATACTAGTTTTTACCCCCTCATACATATCTTGTATGACTTTAATATAAGCGATCTGTACTCCTTCTCTTCCAAAGCTTTCTAAAGCACTTCTCTTGTTATACTGTCATAAGCTTTTTTCAAATCAATAAAAATCATGTGTAAATCTTTATCTTTACAATGATACGTTTTCTTTAATCCCCTTAGTAGATAAATCGCCTTTGTCGTCGATCTACCTGGCATAAAACCAAATTGATTCTTAGAAATACTTGTCTCCAATCTTAACCTGTGCTCAATTACTTTCTCCCACAATTTCATCATATGGCTTATGAGTTTAATCCCTCTATAGTTAGTACAATTCTAGATATTCCCTTTATTTTTATAAATAGGAATTAATGTACTTCTCATCTACTCGTTAGGTATTTTCTTGGATCGTAAAATCACATTAAATAATTTAGCAAACCATCTCACCCTTTCTTCACCTAAACATTTCCACACTTCAATAGATATACAATCAGGTTCGTTGGCTCTATCATTTGCCATTTTCTTAATAGCTTTTTTTACCTCCTTATCACGTATTATTTGATAGAATGACAAATTTTGTTCTCTTTCACGGGTTATTAAATCCTTCAAGTTACTAGATAAACCCTCTCCATCATTGAAAAGTTTGAAAAAATAAGTCTCCCATCTATTTTTAATTTCATTATCTGTAACTAAAATTCTTCCCTTTTCATCTTTTATACAGTTTATCTATTCTAGATCTTTTAATTTTCTTTCCCTACTCTTAGCAATTTTATAAATATTTTGTTTTCTTTCCTTCGTCTCAAGACTCTTATAAAATTCTTCAGAAACTTTAGAACGAGCTTCACTCACAGCTCTCTTAATTCCTTCTTAGCCATACGGTACCTCTCCCAATTGTCCTCATTGTTATACAAATGTATGGCTTTAAAACAGTTCTTCTTATGTGTACACTATTATTCCGCCACCGAGACTCCTTATCTCTCGGACCAGAACCTTTTGATTCTCCCAAAATTACTTTTGCAATCTCCCTTATCTTTTTAGCCATATCCTCCTACATGATGTTAGCACTTCCTTAAATTCCAAGTCATATCCTCCTACATGATGTTAGCACTTCCTTAAATTTTCAATTCCTTTGTCCAAGAGATTCCGCTTGAAAATATCTTGCCTCTCACCTTTTAATTGTCACCACCTAATCCTTGGTGTTACTACTTGTTAACGTTTTGAATTTTATTCATAATACACATATCAAGGACAAGGACTTTATGTTGTATCATTACAGCATTCCTGGGAATCACTTTGCAATTTTTGCAGAGTCTTCTATCTGTGTTCCTAACCAAAAGAAAATCAATTTGTGATCTTGAGGCTCTACTTTTGTAGTGATTAGATGCTCATCTCTCTTCTTGAAGCAAGTGTTGGCAATTTTAAAATCATATGCTAGTGAGAAATTAAGAAGAGTTTGCCCTTCATTATTTAGCTTTCCAAAACCAAAACCACCATGCACCCTCGCATACTGATTAGCCTCCCTCCTGACATGCCCATTAAAGTCTCCTTTAATAAAAATCTTTTCTTTCTGTGGTATGTGTTGAATCAACCCCTCTAGATCCTTCCAAAATAATTCCTTAAGATGGGCTTCTGTCCCAACTTGAGGCACATAAGTATTAATAATATTAACAGTCTCACGTCCAACTATCATTTTTAAGAAAATAATTTTGTCTCCAATTCTGCTAACTTCTACAACGTTTTTCTTTCACTCATTATCAATAATGATGCCTGCTCCATTATATGCACTTACTTTTCCTGTATACCAAAGTTGGAAGCCATAAATATCCTTAGCTTCTTCTCCGTGCCATTTCGTTTCTTGCAAGCATAGGATATTGATTTTTCTTTGAATCATAACCCTTGCAATCTCTACAGATTTACAATTCAATGTTCCAACATTCCAAGTACTAAATCTAATCTTGCTCTCATGAACTAACCTCTTTAGCCTCACACGTCCAGAATGACGTGGTAGCCTTTGCTCATTTAACGCTACATCCGGGGGTTGATGCAGCAGCTTTAACTCACTTATCACTGTACTCGAGCCAAGTAGCGGGTTACTTACGGGCAATGACCTAGCATTAACATTATAACGTCTATTATCCATGTTCATGATAGATTCAACAAAGTTTTTACGTTGGCTGTTGATGGCCTAACACAACCCTCCTCCTCTGTTGATGGCCTAACACAACCCTCCTCCTTTAACCTGGGTTTGGGACCGGCTATAAACATAGGCGGAGTTCATGGTATAATTTGGTAACATGGAGAAGTCAAAAACAATTTGTAGTTTTCAAGTAGTGCTGAAGTAGAGCTCAAAGCACTAGCACATCATCTGTGAAGGTCAGTGGATTGAATGATTGTTCAAAGAGCTAAAATTGAGTATGAGGGGTTGATGCAATTATTTTGTGGCAATCTAGAAGCTATATGGATTGTGAAGAACCCTATTCATCATGATAGGACCAAATATGTAGAGATTGATCACCACTTTATCAAAGAAAAAAAATGGAAGAGAAGAGGATAGAGATTAGATATATTCCAACAAGATTGCAGATTGCTGATATGCTCACAAATCCTTAGCTAAGCCCAAGTTTGAGAATCTAGCAAGCAAGCTGGGAATTATAAGCATCTATTCACTAGCTAGAGAGAGAGTATTGGTGAATGCCGATGGCCTTTGCCCAAAGGCTTATTAGCCTATGTTGTTATTAGGTTAATAGTTCAGATCCTGCTGTTATTATATTTACTAGTTTCTATATTAGAAAATAATACTAGAATAGTCAAAGATTCTAGTAATTAGATTCTGATTATGAGATTTATTGCTGTAACCCTAGGCTCAATTAGATTCTGATTTATGAGATTTATTGCTGTAACCCTAGGCTCCTTTATATGTACAACCTTTATGAATGAAAAACCAGAAACTGAGACGTTGATTCACAGTAAATTTCAATAACAAAGCCTAGCACAGTCCTTTTTTCCTAGCATTGTTAGTCTTCCCAAGCTCCCTAGAAATACCCATGAGTATAAGATTTAAGCTGGCGTTAGAAATCTTTTGCAAGTTTTTGGACAAACATTAGGTTGCTGTGTAATTTAGATCCAATAAGCATATGCTTTGAAATCATGTTATTCAAACTTACTGCAATTCCTTGGCCACTCGCTTTGCTTATTGTTTCAAAAGTAATCAGGACATTGAACAAATGTATCGAGAATAGAATATCAACTACCACATGGTATGTGGAAAGGGAGTCAAATATCCAAGTACTGGATTTTTTAAGTGGAGTCACGGAGGGTTTACATGTAAGGGCCATAACTCCATGCCAATGAATTTTTCCGAAGTTTGGCCTTGTTTATGCGGTATCTTTTGCAAGAGTTCTCTTTCTAAATGTTCTATCATCTCCTCAGTGAATGAAATGAGCTCTTTTTGACCTTGAGTTTGCTCCTTACCAGCTACCATAAGTCCAAAAGTCTCCTTTTGTTCATGTGGCTTACAATTACATGGCTTCTCATGAATCAGTTTCAATGTGTGCATTAGGTGACTGATCTTATTAAAACAATCTCAACATGGTTTTCCACCTTCTACTATTTTGGGTAGGGAGCAGTATTATTTCTTGCAGCCATAGCAGAAGATTCAATCATATGTTGAATTTTTTGTCCACCAACTCAGCTTTTCCTGCTTTCCTCCCCCCCGTCATAGAACACTTCTTGATGTGAAGGTAAGGATCAAGTAGACATGGTTCTCCCCTTAACTTCTTCAAGATAGGATTAAGTCCCCAAACGAGAAAGTGTAAATTGTTTTCTTTTGTGTTAACTCTTCTCTAAATCCTTCAGTTTCAAAAATGTCAAAATTAAAAAATAAAATGCAAACTATGTAAACATATACCTAAAATACAGTTATAGAATCCATGGTAAAGCAAACATGACACAACAATGTAAATTTGTTTGTTTATTGAAGCATGTAAACATGGAGTCAACTTGACCTTATGTGAATTTACATGGAGTCAAACTCATGAGCTTGAGAACCTTGACCACTACTGTGCCATTGCCTAAGGCACTGTGGGTTGCTATTAAAATTATGCCCATATGAAGGACCTTCCCCCCAAAAATGCTGTAAGATGAAGGATTGAACTGCTACCTACTTAGTGAGTCAAGTTTTTAGTTTTCATATTCAAGGACTACTTCAGCCGAAAACTTAAAACTATTAAGGCTTATAACGTTATGATTGATTTTATCATCTCTAAAAAGTACAATTGTCATTCATATCAAGTTACACTTTTTTGCTTTCCCTTGTTTGATTGCGATATAGTTGTAGATCTAAAGGAGATTGAGCATGATTAATATTCACTCACTTATCTATTGCCAATCTTTAATTATGTGGTCCTGTGTTTTCCTTATTATAATTTCATGCTTGTCTTTTCTGTGAGGCTAGGACATTAAGTATCAGTATCTGTGGAACTGCAAAGATTATATTAAGGGGGTATGTAAATATCAGTCATTGTCTTTTAATTATGGATGTGCAGGAATTAAGGGTTTCCTCAGTTTGTTTTTAAATCTTCATATTGACAGGCATCGCGCATTATACTTGCAACTGATGGAGATCTACCTGGTCAAGCCTTAGCTGAGGAACTTGCTCGTCGCATTGGGAAAGAAAGGTTCAATCCAGTGTCCTGAATTTTCTGCATATATCAATTTTATTGATCCATAAGTGCATTCCAAGCTGTTACACTTCCTATTTGTGGACCTTAACATTTTGTTTTCATTTAAGCATTATGATAACTTTTTTTTTTTGGCATTTTTATTATGCAGTTTTTTTGCATGTTTCTGGGTTGAAGTTTTACTGTTATCATATTTTTTGGTTGCCACTTTATCTTTAACCCTTGAACAGATAACTCCTTTTTGCTGCTTGTGTGACTTATTTGTTTTGGAGGTTTTGCAGCAATTTTGGGACTTTTGTCTTGTATTGCTATCTGTCATTTTGGCTTTATATGGGAGATCTCTAGAGGTTGCAGATTGAACTAGGATAATTACGGAAAGTTTCTTTGGCTGTTGTAGTAGAGATGCTGTGAGTGATCATCGAGTTAAATTGTGGTTTGGAATCTCTCAAAAAACGTGTGTATTATTCACAGATGCACTGTACATATATAGTTTACAAATAACAGCTATAAAGGAAATAAAATAAAATCAAGAATAAAATAATAACTCCCATGATCCCATCTAATTATGTCCCTATGTTTAAGGAATAAATTTTTAATGCTAATGTTATAATGTTAATGCTAGGTCGTTGCCCGTAAGTAACGCGCTGCATGGCTCGAGTACAGTGATAAGTGAGTTAGAGCCGCTGCATCGGCGCCCGGATGTAGTGTTAAATGAGCAAGGGCTACCGCGTCATTCTGGACGCACGCGGCTAAAGAAGTTAGTCCATAAGAGCAAAATTAGATTTGGTACTTGGAATGTTGGGACATTAAATTGTAAATCTGTAGAGGTTGTAGGGGTTATGATTCAAAGGAAAATCAATATCCTTTGCTTGCAAGAAACAAAATGGCGTGGAGAAGAGCTAAGGATATTCAAGGTTTCAAACTTTGGTATACAGGAAAAGTAAGTGCACGCAATGGAGTAGGCATCATTACAGATAAGGAGTGGAAGAAGAACGTTGTAGAAGTTAGCAGAATTGGAGACAGAATTATTTCTTTAAAAATGATAATTGGACGTGAGACTGTTAATATTGTTAGCGCTTATGCGCCGCAAGTCGGGACAGAAGCCAGTCTTAAGGAATTATTTTGGGAGGATCTGGAGGGGTTGATTCGACACATACCACAGAGTGAAAAGATTTTTATTGGAGGAGACTTTAATGGGCATGTCGGGAGGGAAGCTGGTCAGTATGCGAGGGTGCATGGTGGTTTTGGTTTTGGAGAGCAAACAATGAAGGGCAAACTCTTCTTGATTTCTCATTGGCATATGATTTTAAGATTGCCAACACTTGTTTCAAGAAGAGAGATGAGCATCTCATCACTTACAAAAGTGGAGCCTCAAGGTCGCAGATTGATTTTCTTTTGGTTAGGAACACAGATAGAAAACTTTGTAAAAATTGTAAGGTGATCCCTGGAGATGCTGTAACGACACAACATAGGGTCCTAGTCCTTGATGTGTGTATTATGAGTAAAATCCAAAAACGTCGACAAGTAGTAACACCAAAGATTAGGTGGTGGCAATTAAAAGGTGAGAAGCAAGATATTTTCAGGCGAAATCTTTTGGATAAAGGAATTTGGGATTCTCAGGGAAGTGCTAACATCATATGGGAGGATATGGCTAAAAAAATACGGGAGGTTGCAAAAGTAGTTTTGGGAGAATCGAAAGGTTCTGGTCCGAGAGATAAGGAGTCTTGGTGGTGGAATAATAGTGTACAGGACAAAATCAAGTATAAGAAGAACTGTTTTAAAGCCATACATTTGTGTAACAATGAGAAAAATTGGGAGAGGTACCGTATGGCTAAGAAGGAAACTAAGAGAGCTGTGGGTGAAGCTCGTTCCAAAGCTTTTGAAGAATTTTATAAGAACCTTGAGACGAAGGAAGGAGAGCAAAATATTTATAAGATTGCCAAGAGTAGGGAAAGAAAATCAAGAGATCTAGAACAGGTAAGGTGTATTAAGGATGAAGAGGGAAGAATTTTAGTTACAGATGATGAAATTAAAAATAGATGGGAGACTTATTTTTCTAAACTTTTCAATGATGGAGAGGATTCATCTAGTAACTTGGAGGATTTAGTAACTGGTGAAGGAGAACAAAATTTGTCATTCTATCGAAAAATACGTGATAAGGAGGTAAAGGAAGCTCTTAAGAAAATGGCAAATGGTAGAGCTAACGGACCTGATTGTATATCTATCGAAGCGTGGAAATGTTTAGGTGAAGAAGGGGTGAGATGGTTAACTAAGTTATTTAATGTGATTTTACGGTCCAAGAAAATGCCTGATGAGTGGAGGAGAAGTACATTAATTCCTATTTATAAAAATAAAGGAGATATTCAGAATTGTACTAACTATAGAGGGATTAAACTCATGAGCCACACAATGAAATTGTGGGAGAAAGTAATTGAGCACAGGTTGAGATTGGAGACAAGTATTTCTGAGAATCAATTTGGTTTTATGCCAGGTAGATCAACTACAGAGGCAATTTATCTACTAAGGGGATTAATGGAAAAGTATCGTTGTAAAGATAAAGATCTACACATGGTTTTTATTGATTTGGAAAAAGCTTATGACCGTATACCAAGAGAAGTGCTTTGGAAAGCGTTGGAAAAAAAGGGAGTACGGATTGCTTATATTAAAGCCATACAAGATATGTATGAGGGGGTAAAAACTAGTATAAGAACGCCTAGTGGTCAAACAAAGGATTTTCCTATAAAGATTGGACTACATCAGGGATCATCTCTGAGTCCTTATTTGTTCAACTTGATTTTAAATGTTTTGACGGAACATATTCAAGAGGAAATCCCGAAATGTATGCTCTTCGCGGATGATATAGTTCTTATAGCAGAGACAAGAGAAGAGGTTAATTGCAAACTTGAGTTATGGAGGAGGACATTGGAGTCGAAAGGTTTTCGTCTGAGTAGAAGTAAGACGGAATATTTATATTGTAAATTTGGTAAAGGACTATTCGAAAATAATTTGGAAGTGAAATTGGGAGATCAAATTATACCTCAAGTGGAAAAGTTTAGATATTTGGGAGCCATTATTCAAAATGATGGCGAAATCAGTGGAGATATTTCACATAGAATTCAAGCTGGGTGGTTTAATTGGAGAAAAGCTAAAGGAGTTATTTGCGATCGTAAGGTGCCTAATAAACTTAAAGGAAAGTTTTATCGTACTGCTATCAGACCAGCAATGTTATATAGTAGTGAATGCTGGGCTCTAACGGGACAGCAAGAGCATAAAGTTGGAGTAGCAGAGATGAGAATGTTACGATGGATGTGCGGACATACACGTAAAGATAAAATTCGAAATGAGCACATACGTGAAAAAGTGAGGGTGGCACCTATTGAGGAAAAAATGGTAGAAAATCGGTTGAGATGGTTTGGGCATGTACAAAGAAGACCAAGGGAGGCACCAGTGAGAAGAGTGGAACATATAACTTTGAGTCCGATTAAGAGAGGTAGAGGAAGGCCTAAGAGAACACTCTTGGAAGTTGTTGAACGTGATCTCTTAATTAATAATATTTCTAAAAGCTTGATAAATGATAGAGCACAATGGCGTCTTGCAATCCATGTAGCCGACCCCACCTAGTGGGATAAAGGCTTGTTGTTGTTGTTGTTGTTGTTGTTGTTTAAGGAATAAATTTTTCTAATATATTAAATATAAGTTTGACTATTCTCACACTCCCCCTCAAGTTGGATCATAGATACTAATTATGTCCAACTTGCTTTAGCAACTTTCAAAAGTGGGTTTATGTAACCTTTTAGTCAACATGTCTACTGCTTGAAGATTTGTTGGTAGGAAGGTTAGGTATATGATTCCATCTTCCACCTTCTCTTTGATGAAGTGTCTATTTATCTCCACATGCTTAGGCTTCTCATGTTGGATAGGATTCAAGGCCATGCTGATGGTAGCCTTATTATCACAATACAGTTTCAGTGGAAGATCGAGTTGGACATGGATTTCCTCTAATACCCTCTTCAACCAAAGTTCTTCCATTATGCCTTGAGCAAGTGTCCTTAACTCAAAGCCAGCATTACTTTTGGAGACAACTCTTTGCTTCTGACTCTTCCAGGTAACAAGATTGCCCCATACGAATGAGCAATAACCCAAAGTCGATCTTCTGTTTGGGTGATGTCCACCCCATTCTGTATCTGTGTATACTTCTATAATTCTTCGACCATGCTTTTGGAACAACAAACCTCTTCCAGGGGTACCCTTTATATACCTTAGGATCCTATATGTTGCTTCTATGTGTTTTTCCTTTTGTTTTAGACATATACTGACTAGCTACATTCACAGCAAATGCTATGTAAGGTCTTGTGTGTGAGAGGTAGATAAGCTTCCTAACAAGCCTTTGATATTTCTCTGTCAACTAGCTTTTCTTTTTCCCTATCTTCCTCTTCCTCAGTTGTGTTGTCCTTTTCCTCAAAATTGCCCTCTTCCTTCTTAGATTTTTGCTTCCTTTTTAGAACAACAATAGGGGTTTCAACAGGTTTACACCTTACCATACCTGTCTCTTTAAGAGATCAAGTACATACTTTTTTTGAGATACATAAATACCCTGTTTTGATTTGGCAACCTCCATGCCTAGGAAATACTTCAAATGTCCGAGGTCCTTGACCTTGAATTTTCTTCCTAGAGCAGCTTTCACTCGTGTTATTTCTTCACTATGATCACCAGAAACAATTATATCATCGACATATACAATGAGAATACACCTCTTACCTCCTTCTACTTTGACAAACACGGTATGATCCGATAGTTCTTGTTGGTAGCCTTGTAATTTTAAGACCTTTGAGAATCTATCAAACCAAGCTCATGGGGATTGCTTCAGACCATATAAAGATTTCTTCAGTTTGCATACTTGGTCAACCCTTCCCTTAGTGAAGCTAGGTGGCAAAGTCATATAAACTTCTTTTAATTCTCCATTCAAAAAAGCATTTTTGATATCTAGTTAGTGTAATGGCCACTCAAGGTTGGCTGCTATAGATAGCAGTACCTGAATAGTATTCAATTTTGCCATTGGTGTAAAAGTTTCTTGGTAATCAACACCATAAGTTTGTGTGAACCCTCTAGCCACCAATCAGGCCTTCAACTTATCGAGGCTCCCATTAGCCTTGTATTTTGGGCTAAAAACCCATTTGCAACTTACTAGCTTCTTGTTCCTCGACTTCTGCACAATCTCCCAAGCACCTTTTTCTTCTAATGCTTTCATTTCTTCTAAGACGGCCTCTCTCCATCCCCTTGTTTTTAAGGCCTTGTAGATGTTATTAGGAATGCTAACATCATCTATATTAGCAATAAATGCTCGGTAACTAGGAGGCAAGGTTTCATATGATGAGTATTTTTGAATGGGATGTTGGGTACAAGATTGAGGTTTCTTCCTGAGGGCAATTGGCAATTCCAGATCATCTTCTGAGGTCTTCTCCGTATCAAGATTTTCATCAATACTCTCCCCTTCCTTTCGTAGACTTTCTTTCCTAGAATCTCCCACCGGTTCTAATTCTGGTACCGCCTTAGGTATGACAGCCTTTATATCCTGTTTCATCTTCTGTGTGTAAACTTTGATCTCTTTCCCCTTAGTACCTGCATCCTTGTCTCCCCCCGAACCTGCATTTTCTTTTGCTTCAGGCATGAAAGGTATAGGTATAGGATCAAGAGGAGTGTGGTGGTTAAGAGAGTCAATAGGTGAATACTTACGGTCAGGAGTCAATTGAAATTCACTCCAACTCTCCCCCTAAATTGAAGGAGACGGGTAAAAGGACTCATGTTCAGAGAAAGTGACATCATGGCTAACAAAAAATCGCTTGGAAGAAGGATCAAAGCATTTATAGCCTTTCTGGGTGGAAGAGTAACCCAAGAACACACATTTGATAACTTGAGGCTCAAGTTTGGTGGAGGAATGGAGATGAACAAAGGCAGAGCACGCAAAAACTTTTAAAGGAAGATTGGTCTCAAGATGAGAAAGCGAGTGTGTTTGGCGCAGACACTCAAGTGGAGTAGAAGAGGACAATATTTTGCTAGGCATATGATTAATGAGGTAAGTGGCAGTAAGAATGGCATCCCCCAGAAGTATTTAGGCAAATTTGTGGTAAACAAAAGGGAATGAGCAACTTCAAGTAAATGTCTATTTTTCCGTGTAGCCACCCCATTTTGTTAAGGGTCTGTTAGCACAGAAAGTCTTGTGAATGATTCCCCTAGACTTAAGAAAATCATTCAAGGACTTGTTAACATATTCAGTGCCGTTATTAGTTTGGAGAATTTTAATAGATGTGTGAAATTGGTTCAATATCATTGTAAAGAATTTGATGAAAATAGATGTCACATCAGACTTATCTTTTATTAGATATACCCTGCACACACGAGTATGGTCATCAATAAAGGTGACAAACCACTTGGCATGGATTCTATTAGGAACATGAGAAGGACTCCACACATCACTATGAACGATAGAAAAAGGTTGACAGAGCTTATATTCAGAGCGCAGAAATGAAGATCGATGATGTTTGGCTAACTCACAAATATCATAATGAAAATTAGAACTTTTATTAGATGAAAAATGAGGAAACAAATGACTCAAGTAGTGGACATTGGGATGATCCATTCTTTTATGCCATAACAAAAGATCAACATTTTCAGAGGTAGATGTAAGGTTGCTGGAGATATGAGATCAGAGATTACTTATGGTTGACTCATCTAGGTAGTAGAGTCCATCACACTCCTCAACATTCCCAATCATCTTCCCTGATGAAAGATCTTGGAAATACAATGAGTGGAAAAAAAATAAGCACTATAATGAGCCTGTTTAGTCAACTTGCTTATAGACGACAAATTAGCAAGATAGGAAACATGAAGGACAAAATCCAACTATAAAAATTTAGAGATATTAATATTGCCCTTTCCAGCTATAGTAGAAGAGGTGCCATTAGCCGTATCAATTTTCTCACGTCCACTACATGGGACATATGATGTAAATAATGTAGAATCCGCAGTCATGTTATCAGAGGCCTGAGAATCAACAATCCATTTAGACTTAGAGGAGCAAACATTGAACGCATAATGAGAATTACCTTTCTTAGCCACCGAAGCATTATGTGATGGAGAGGATGACTGGATGGATTGTAAGGATTGAAGCATTTCCATGAGCTTATTTAATTGGTCCTTATCAACAATTGGTAAAGAAGTAGGTTTGTCTTGTGTAGACTCAAATGTAGCCTGGTAACCACGAGACTTACCTTTACGAGGTTTCCATTTAGGGGGCTTCCCATGGAGATCCCAACACTTATCTTTTGAGTGGTCAGTCTTCTTATAATGGTCACACACAATTTTGCCTTTTGCATTTTTTGTCCCTGATTAGAATGCTTGCTTACCAAAGCAGAAGTTTTAGAGGAAGGAGGCACAGAGGAAGGAGTAGGTAACATCACCTTACGATGAGAAGCCTCTTGCCAAACTTTGGCAAAAGCATCATGGGTTGATGGTAATGGGAAGCGAGTCAATATGTGACTCCGAACATCATCTAGTGAGTGATGAATGCCAGCCAAGAACTAAAAAACCCCCTTATCTTTAGTACGATGCTTGTACCTTACTGCATCATTGGAATAGGACCATTCCTCTTCTGTGTTGAGATCAATTTCTTACCATATAGCAACTAGGTCCAACCAAAATTCTGTTACCTCTCATTCGCCTTGTTTCATCTGCCAACTTCATGTCTTCAAATCATAAAGATGAGCACTATCTTCACCATCTGAATATGACTCCTTAATTGATTCCCAGATATCTTGTGCTGTTGGAAGAAACATGAAGAAGCGTCGAATCTGTGGTGTCATAGCATTGATCAGCCATGAAGCTACCATAGAATTATCAATGTCACACTTCACCATCGCCTTCGAGTCTAATGCGTCTGGAGCCTCAGAGTGGCTAGTGATTAAACCCAACTTGCCTCGTCCATCGATATCAAGTTTGATTGCCTGGGCCCATTCTCGATAGTTGCAGCCATTGATTTTTTTTTTTAAATGAGAAGAGTAGATGTCCCTTCTGTAGAACTTAACCCTTGGGAAGTTCCACCATATGGATTAATATTTGAGTCAGTTTCTGTGCCAGAACCAATACCCATAGTTGGAAGGTGTGCAACGCACGAGTCTAACCCTGGGTGTGATGCGATTCTGCTGATGGAAGCTGAAGAGAGAGATGCACAGTGTGAGGGAAAAACTGATGTTGACCACACTAGAGAAGAATGCCGATGAATATATGTTCTTGTGCGACTCATGACTTAGGGGACGTCATGCTAGGAGAAGACTCTTCACAGATGCTTGCGAAAGACTGCTGACCAACGTGTGGTTCTGGACTCGTTGTGCGACTCTGGGTTCTGGCGTGTTGTGCGACGCCTGTCGTGCCAGAGGATAATGCCTAGAATCAAACTTCGTGGAATCAGTGCACCCACTATTGTGTGACTCTGTAAACCTCAACTGATTGAATTGGCTTTGATGCCATGTGGTTTGGAATCTCTTGAAAACGTGTGTATTATTCATAGATGCATTGTACATATATAGTTTACAAATAACAGCTATAACGGAAATAAAATCAAATCAAGAATAAAATATTAACTCCCATGATCCCATCTAATTATATTCCTATGTTTAAGGAATAAATCTTTCTAATATATTAAATATAAGTTTGACTATTCTCACATAAATAGGATATTTGTTTTGGACCTAAGGAACTTTGCTATAGGATTAGTGAATCTGATGTATAACTGTTACTGCTCTGTGTATTAATGCCATTTTTCTTGAAATTTGAAGTACTATTTTTGGTTTATTTTGTTGGGAGGAGTTCCAGGATCTTCAAAGGAGTTTCTTTGCCTTTACATTTATAATGGGGTGCTGATCTACTCATGGCTTTTCTTTAGTGCTATGTGCATGGACTTATCCTCCAACTTTGCTCCTCTCAGTTTCTAATATAACTTTTCCTTTACCCAAAAAGATTCTTCCTTATATGGGAGAAGAGTAATCTTCCCATTTTCTTTTGTGCTTGCAGATGCTGGCGGGTCAAGTGGCCAAAGAAATCGGGGTTGGTCCATTTCAAAGATGCAAATGAGGTAATTATCAGCATATTCTGTAGGTCCCTCCCCCTCTTCAACACATGCACTCATCAATGAAAGAATAATGAAATGGATATTTCTTCAAATTTGCTGCAGACAAATCTTGTGCTGGAAATACAAAAAAGCATATATAGATTTATATATACTCCTTGGTCTTATGTATAAGGCAGGGAGAGAATATTTATTAGTAGGCTACTTATATGATTTTTGTGTCCATCTTTACCCTTTTGTCCCTATTAAATACTAGGAAGGTTATTAAATGATGGAGTATTTTATTTTAAAAGTGTATATTTTATAAGGGTAGAATTAGAAACCTGTTGAATTTTTAGATAGTTCATAAGGTTTAAAGTTTTTCTTGGTTTTGATGAAATATGCTGGATGCAGTTTATAAATAGGATAGGAATATTCAGATCCTGTCAGATTTTGGATGTTAGCCACATGAGAATAACATGATATTTTTGTCGGATATCTTTTGGTTTGCTTTTATATTGTTTCTGTTTTTATTTTTCCTTTATTTTCATTCAATTCATGTTTTCAGATTAAACTTGAATCATATTTTTGTATCTTCGCTAGATTTTTCCATTAAAATATAGCAACCGTATAGTTTTCTAATACAAACATGACAAGAGTATGGTTTCGTTTATAACATCTATAAATACTATGTTATAACTAGAAATCTATGTACTTGTCATTTTACTGAAAACTATACACCGTTATCATCTACTCCCCTGGTCCTATGTGTGTATCACTTCTTGCTATCTCACCAGAATCAAGAAGGGGCAGTAAAATTATTGATACTGTCTGAAAATGAAATAAATTTCCTAGTTTACCCTTATTAAGTGCATCATTTTTAAGAAAATTTTGTTCCTCATGTAACATTTTATTCTACTCGTAGAGAATTGCCAAAGGGTAAAATTGGAAGAAAGCAATTAATGATCAATCTTTTTATGTAAAATGACTTATGAAAAGGACTGTCAATTCCTTCGAGAAGATGATTTCTATGCAAGACCGGAGTGAGTTTTGCTTAAGGGATTGAAACCCTGACCTTATACCTATTTCCTTGGGTAAACTATTAGCTAATTATTGCTTATTCAATTAAAAATAATATCTAATACTAATAAAGTTGAGAATGAAATTTTTTTTTTTTTTGGAATAAAAATGGATATCAATATAAACCAGCTAACAAGTACAGAAGGTCAGACATAAACAAAAAGATAAAAAACCTTGACTCTTTCATTATCCTCCATTCCTAAGATTGGGAAATGGGTGATAATCAAAGAGACAAAAACTATTGTCCAAAGTATGAGAAAATCTAGCCAGGAATTTAGCATCCCTGTTTTGATCCCTAATCCCTATCAGTGTGGTTGAAACCTTGAATTTCTTCATAGTCTTCTGTTCTCCTGTGGCCTATATGTATAGAAAATATACTGAATAAAGCTCAGCAAATAAATGGATTATTCTTTAACTATTTGTCTGTCTTCTCTTCTCTTCTTCTGATCTAACTCAAAGACAATGTCAAAATCAATATTTAACTTATCCCATCCATTCTTCTCAATCCAAACGTAGGCCTAGAGAGAGAGAGAGAGATACACATTATCTGCACTATCTAGCCAACTTGTCATGAAGAGCCATTAGAAGTTGTTTGTCTGTAATTTGCTCAATGATTGATGTACCAACCTTGTACTTCATTATTTATTCACAGGTTCTCATGTATTTAGGTGCTGATGCACTGAGGGAAACAATTGAGAATGCAGAATTATATCCCATACGTGGATTGTTTAATTTCAGGGACTTCTTTGATGAGATCGATGCATATTATCATCGAACCTTAGGTTACGAGTTTGGTATCTCAACAGGGTGGAGAAATCTTGATGATTTGTACAATGTAATGGCAATTTATTGCATTTCTATATTGTTAAGTGTGATGGCTGTAATTTTATGTTTTATAAATTTGACTTGCTAACTATTTATTGAACAAAATACACCACAAATAATATTGATCTTGTATTAACTCTAGGTTGTCTATATTGTGAATGAAGTGATTCTTGGGACTCCCGATGTATTGGATAACAGAGCTAAATTGTTCTAAATTTACATTCAGGTTATTGGAAAAAAATGTGCATTTAGGTTTCCAGGTACAAAGCATAATTTAAACGAAATTTATTATATGTTAAGCAAAAGAAGCGTAAGTCTAAATATAAATAACAGTGGACACTCATGAGTTTCTAACCATTTCTCACGTCTGAAGAATTCATACTATGGACAGAAACAGTGCACAAATGTTTGTATTCCTCATAACTAAATTTTCATGACTAAACCTGTTGCTTCCCTATATTTTGCATTAGCATTTGACATTGCTTTTATGCCTTTGACATTTCCTTAATTTTTTGCACAGCCTGCACGTTTCTTGTTTCTTGCAATCTGGTGTAATAAAAGAAACAAGTAGTTTATGATTTCATTAGGCATGGAGTTGCATAGTGTATAATTTATTGGGCAGTTATAAGATGCATCTTTGACAATACTATGAAGACTCCACACAATCTTGATTGCTAAAATCGTGTTAATGATTCCAGATCTTAAATTGTATGAAGCACATTAGGCATCCATGTTTTATTCTTATTTATTTGGTCTAGTTTTAAAATACTGTTTAATAATGATAATGGTTATCACTTAACAGTAGATAAATAATGATAAAACACTTTCTATTGAGTGGTGATGGATGATTCCGTTTTGTTGTATTCTGTATTACTTCTATCAGGTCGTGCCAGGGGAGTTAACTATAGTAACCGGGGTTCCCAATTCAGGGAAGAGTGAGTGGATTGATGCTCTTCTATGTAATGTCAATCGGATTGCTGGTTGGAAATTTGCACTTTGCTCTATGGAAAACAGGGTGAGCTAGTTCATGCTTGACTTTCAACAATAATGCTTTGAAGCACAAACATTTTCATGAAGTTGTGTTGGCATCCGACACATCTCAGACACTAGTATGAGACACAATTTTAAACTTTAAAGCATATATGAATACTTCTGATTCTGATTTAGTTGTGTCATCAGGCATGTGCAAGTGTTGATTCTTCCAAATTTAATCTTCTTGTAAGAACAATAAGAATTTTATACAGAAACTTCTGTCAAGAAGGAAAAAATGTTTACGCTTTCTAGGTCCTTGCTATACATCAAGAAGGGATTCCTCTTAATATCTCATTGAAATTAATAGTATCAATTTCAAAAATAGTTAGACACAGCTTCAAGCAGGCCCTGAAAACTTTGTGCTTTCTCTAAAAATTGGCATGTTTGATTCTGGAGAAATTGAGAGGATCCCTATCACAGACGATATTGTAAAGTAATCTGAGACAATTGATGAAGGAAATTCTCATATGTAAATCATTGTTTTATATTTTTTGAGTGATAAGAATGTGATAATCTCGCTACTGCCTTGTGCATTTCAGTCACATCATTATGGAATGTGAGAGATAGGAAGTGAAACCCTTTTATTAAATGTAGTCAATGAATTTTGACATGAATGAGCTATCTTAAGAGTCTTTGGACCAGTTAGTACACTTTTATTGCATTGCAGTATGCTGAAGTGCAATTGATAATCATACAGACACACACAAGTAGCATTCGCATTATTATTATATAAATGTAGCAGTCACACTAATTGCCTCAACTTTATTATTATAATAATTTTCACTCAGGTAAGAAATACGTGTATTCTTTATGTCTTTTTTAGCCTTGGTCTTTAATTGTGCTGTGTGATATTTTTTGTTAATCTGTTGACTGAATAAGGTCCTCTTACTCTATTAACTAAGGTCCATAACATAGGGATAAGCAATTTCTCTCATTTTTCTAAGTTAAAGATAGGAATGTGGGGATTCAACTCCTCTCTCATTTTTTTTCCTGTACGTGGTAGGGATAAGTAATTTCTGTGGTGACTAGAAGTGCATATGGTCTACTCAATTGGGATGCCAAACTTGCAATCATTTGCTTCCACATAATTTGTTAAAAGTTTATCTCTATTGTGCATGCCAGTTTTCTAGATATAAATCAAAATATCACTTAATAAAATAAATAACATTAGGCAAACGCTATTCAGCCACCCACAATTTTTTATAGGTTGTGTAAACTAAACTTAACTATGATAAGAAAAATAACTCACATCTTCACCAAAATATGGAAAACACAACAAATGGCATCCTGGTACTAACAAACAAGCCAGCCACTCAACCACCTGAATTCTGTTAAGCCAGATAAACTTGTTCGATTTTTTTCTTTGCCAGAAGTAGTGTTGTTAAAGGCGAGCGCCTTAGCGCCTAAGGTGCAAAGGCGAGGCACTAAATAGGGTCACCACCTCTCACATGAAGAGAGGTGATGGGTTTAGTCAAGCGCTCGCTTGAAATCACCTTGTGGCCTCAAGAGTGCCTGGTTGAAGCGAGTTGAAGAACAAGAGAATAGAAGACAAGTAGATGACAGTCGACTACTAGGCATTGAAGAAGAGACAAAGACGACTGACTGGGACTAGGTATTGAAGAGAGAAGACAATGATCGAATGGAACTGGGTATTGAAGAAGAGAAGACGAGGACGAGGACGATGTTGATTGGGTTTGGAAGTAGAGCAGATGAGCATGACACTGACTACTTTAATCAATTGCTATTGGGTAGCGTATTGAAGAAGATGATGGGTTTGCTCTTTTTTAATAAATAACCCATTAAAATATGATATAAAATATGGAGAGTTATATGATATAAATTAGAAAATAGGGAAAATTTAAATTTAAATTAAGGGAGGACAATTACATAATGGAAAAGATTTAAATTTATTACAAGAAATAATCTTTGATTGAAATTTTAAACTTGATAGGGAAATTATTGTGACCCTTGAGAAAATTTTTAGGGAAGTTTAACCCTAACTTATACTTTTTAAGTTATAAAAGAGAACTTATTATGACGCCTTAGAAGTTCAGACCAAAGCAGCAACACCTAGAAGCTACAGCTCATGGTAGCGCCTTCCTTCATTCAAGCACACGCCTTTCTAGCGCCTTCCACCTAAGGCATTTTATAGGCCTTGTGCCTTAAGTGTGCCTTTCGCCTTTAACAACATACCTGGAAGTAGTTAGCCCAGGGTCTGATTCGAGGTGAATGATATCCAGGTGCAAATACTGTGTTGACAAAAGAGGGAGACTTAAAGTTTGGGGGAAACTAAATCAACCAAACAAAATATATCATTGTGAGACTTGAAAATGTTGTACATATCAAAATTGGTTCCTAAACCTTCATCCATATAAATATCATGACCACTCAGACATTTCTACCATTAAACGTGGCTGCATGAGTAGTTACTCTTTCTTTAACTTAAAAATACTTTTCTAAATCGTTATGCCTTCCCCCCCCCCCAAAAAAAAAAAAAAAAAAAAAACACTTCAGTACCTCTTAGAGTGAAAGATATTTGCACAACTGAAATCCATTGTCTTTAATATTCTTGAGTAATGTTGTCAGCATCTATTATTAATCTGTAATCTGACTTTAACTACACTTTGCTAGCCATTCCCTCTCACATTTTCTGTGGCATGTTCTGACATTGTTCAAATGTTTAATTGACTGATCTACAGGTCAGGGAGCATGCACGGAAACTTTTAGAAAAGCACTTGAAGAAACCTTTCTTTGATGTGCGGTGAGCTTTGTGCATTATTATTTGTGCTTTTGCTCATATCTTGGGTTATCTTTATCAAGGTTGGGTTTATATTGTTCATGTGATATGTGGACTTGAGCCACCAGCACTGCTTATGATGAGGGATGCTTTCATTAGTTATATTTGATAGTAAATATCCACTTGTACACAAGAACTTTGTTCCCTTTTGGCAAGTCAATAAGCTTCTAGTTTAGTTTCTGTCAGCAGCATTCATCTCATCTTTAATGGCTTTACTTACTCTGTTTGCAGTTTGCAGTTCATTAATATTAGTTGGAATCTGCTCACTTGAAATATTAGCTTTGAAACTCAATAACTAAGAGACTTGTCATTTGAGATGTACTCACATGCAATGTTTAGTGCACCACCTCTACTCTTTCCTGAGCGTATAGGCAAATCTAGTTCATCATGGTTTCTAAGTTAGACGGTTAGACAGCTCAAGCGGTGCAGTTGGTTCTATGCAAATCCAAGTCTAAACATTGTAACTTTATCCTAATCAAAATAGGATAGCTCAGGTCTTATTAAAATAGAATATATAATCTAATCTCAAACATTTAGGAAGATTGTTAAAAATGACCGAAGAAAAGAAATTATCCTTAAACAAAGCAATCAGAATAAACGAATTAAAATCAAAATAATTTCCAACAATCTCAAACAGCTTACACAAATCTTTAATCTGCATCTTATGCGTTAATTTCATCACATAGGCTTCACAGCTTGGCACCTAGCATCATACAGCTCCCTATAGTTTTCCCATGTCTTGAATGCATGACACTTAAAATGCAAAATTCAAGCATCAAAATACAACGTGCAAATATTAAAAATCAATATGAAACAATATTCATACAATTATAGGGATGTAAATTATGATAAAGCTGTGTACTTCTGTGCCCATGCGTCATTCAAAATTGATCTAGCTCATACCTAATAATTGTGGTCAAGCAAGGCTGCATTCACAAATAGTTTCGTGAAAATGATGTATACTTCTAAGAAGAATTTTTTACTAGTGTGATAAAATAGTTATATGGTAGTGAATATTAGGCTTTAAAGGGACAAGTGCATAATGTTGGAGTAGCAAAGATGAGGATGTTAAAATGGATGTGTGGGTATGCAAAAATAGATAAGATCCATAATGAACTTATATGAGAAAAAGTGGGCGTGAGATCTATTGAAGAGATGGTAAAAAATTGTTTGAGATGGTTTCGACATGTGTAAAAAGAAAAAAAAAAAAGATGTTGGAGGCGCTAGTGAAAAGAGTAGAATAGATAGTTTTAAGTCACGTGAAGAGGGGTAGAGAAAGACTAAAGAAAACAAGATCTTTTGGTTAATAATATGCCCAAAGGCGTGGCTGTTGATAGAGTACAATAATGCCATACAATTCATGTAGCCAATTCGATTTTGTGGGTGTACTTGGAAAAAAAATGAGGAATGAAATGTTCGAAATATATTTTTGAATTACTTACTTATGATGTCCATTGTACTGACCCCCTGAACTTAACTATTTCCATCGATGCAAGGGTAATACTTTTCTTAACTTTAAGATTTTCCTAAATGCCTAATACCCAAGCCAATAACTTTGCTATTGAGCTTTCTTTACAATCTCTGTAGTCTGTTCTTGAAATGCATAAAATTCTTTTCCCTACGGATCATCTGAATATTTTGGGCTCCAACAATATATGTCTATTTTAGTCAATTTTGTATTCAGAATTTGATTGACAAGGATGCCAAAGATTAAATTTAGATTCATATCTTTGCAAAATTTATTTGCTAATACTTAGGTGATCAAATTAGTGAATATTATCTGTTAATCCTCTTGCATCAGCAGCAATACTTAATATTATTCTTATGTTAATGTTTATAATCACCTATCTTCTGGTCTTTGTCTGATGATAGTTATGGCGACTCTGTTGAACGTATGAGTGTGGAGGAGTTAGAACAGGGGAAGAGCTGGTTAAGTGATACTTTTCAACTCATAAGGTAAGCCTGTGGATGGCCTGGTTGCATCCCACCCCTCCCAACCACCCCGCCCCCCCCCCCCCCTAAAAAAAAAAAGACAAACAAACTAAAAGAAAGAACCAAAGGAAAAAGCTCTCTCTCTCAACTTATTTCGTAATTTGATATCTGGCTAATTGAGCGACTGTTGTTTACTCAAGCATGGATAACAAGACAATCATTATTTCTTGAGGCACTGAGGGAAGTTATGGGTTATAATATAATTTATTTATATTTGAAACTAGGGAAAGATAGAACCTTGTTAAAACTAAGCGGAAATCAGAATCAGGGATCCACCCATTTTAACTGATTGATCTGGCTGGTCTTTGGTTGTTGAAGCTGAATCTCCTCTGCTTGTATTTTTTCCCCCATCTTTCCCTTATCTTATGTACTAATAATACTGTTGCTGAAATTGTAGTCTTGACCGTGAATTCTATAAATTACTTAATCTCTTGTAGCTTTCAGGGCCTCTAGAATGTTAGCATAAAAGTGAATTGTCAGTGCTTATATCAGGAGCCTTCTAGTCTTGGGCTCTATCCTTGAATTTGTTGAGAAACAATGACTTTTTTTTCTTGATGGCTGTTGCAGGTTCTTGGCAGTGATTAATTAGCATATTAGTTCAAAAGTTGTTTGGGCACTTTTAGATTATTTATTTCACTCGTTGGTTTTGATTCTGGGGTTCCTTATTGGTCATGCTAGGTGTGAAGATGATGCCCTTCCAAGTATAACTTGGGTCCTTGACCTTGCAAAAATAGCTGTGCTAAGGCATGGGGTTCGTGGACTTGTAATCGATCCTTATAATGAGCTTGACCATCAGCGCCCTTCAAGCATGTAAGTTTCTCCGAGATTTTGTTCTTAATTTGGATTTTTTATTATTATTATTTTTTTTTTATGTTCATAGTTGACCTCATCATGAACTAGTTACTTCTGTGGTAGCAAATTAAAGTAATGATGCCAATATAAAGAACCTTATTGTGTTTAGTTGTTTGATATATACTTAAGTCTTGTTTGGTTGTTAGAAAAAACGGGAATGGAATGAAATGAAAAATTAAAGGTATAAATAAAATGGTCAAAATATGGATGGAAGATAGGTCAACTATGTTTATGATGGGAAAGGGTAAATGGGTAATATAGTTCACTAAGTTGGGAGTTGTGATTTATGAGATTGTGCAAGGTGTGGTATTGGTTTTTTATCTTGTTTACCATGAGAGGGAAAGTGATTTTGTTCATTTTTGTTTTTTTTTTTAGTCCATTTCATTCCATTATTTCTAGCAACCAAACGGACCTTCTATTGTCTCCCCCAGCACACGCAGAGTCGATCATTTTTCTTCTTTGCATCCTATACTTTGTTCGATGTTTACTTATTTGTTTCAGGACTGAAACTGAATATGTTAGTCAGATGCTTACCAAAATCAAACGGTTTGCCCAGCATCACGGATGCCATGTTTGGTTTGTTGCACATCCTAGACAGGTTGGTAACAGAAGGCTGTAATCTCGGCCATTCCCTCTTTCCTTTTCCTGATATATCTAATGGCCTAACAGTTGCATAATAAAAATACCAGTTACAAAATTGGGTTGGGGGACCTCCTAATCTCTATGATATAAGTGGAAGTGCACACTTTATAAACAAGTGCGACAATGGAATTGTTATTCATCGAAATCGAGATCCTGAAGCTGGGCCTATGGATCAAGTACAGGTGTGTATTTGCTGTATGACTGTGGGTGCATTGAGTGATTATTTATTTATACTAAATATATATATATATATATCTGTTATATGCTTTGCTTTAGGTTTGTGTTCGTAAGGTACGGAATAAGGTTGCAGGGACAATAGGTGATGCCACTTTGTTGTATAATAGGTATTTGGACTCCTACATCTCTGTTTATTGTGCTTCCATAAATTCTCATGATTAAGTCAAATTTAATCAGTTAAGGCTTATGCCAGCAAGGAGTACATTATTATGTCTTTTGAGAGCGCTTAGTTTGAATTTTGATTGTTAGAAGCTCAAGCTGCCATTGAATTTTCTGTCCTTGAACAAGAATGTAGGATTGGTTTCATATGCATTATTCAGACAGGTTTGACACATATAGAGGATTGATTGTAACATGTCTGCAATTCAAATCCCTATGACCTTGGCAAGATGAGGGGAAAAAATGAATGGAGTACAAATGTTCTAAAAACAGATTCTGATCTAAAAACACAGGTTCAATATCCTGTTTCTATCAAGGCAAAAAGAAATTCCATTCCTCTAGATAGATTTGTGATGGGTACCTGAATTGGATGGGGAACCCTATTCTAAAAGTTAGCTATTGAGATGGAAGAACCAACCCATTTAAATATCCCATTAAGCATCCTATACTATTTAATGTGTGATTTGGTATCCCATACTATCAAGTCTCCATCAATTGGCCCTCTACGGAAAGCTGATGTTGGGCGGCTATACTCCATGACACTTATTTAGCCTCTTGTTAGTTAAACTTTCCATGGGTAGCCTTCTTTGGAAGATTTAATAACCTAGTTCTGATACCAATTAATGGGTGCATGAGCGGGATGTGGAATCCTACTTCAGAAATTAGTTGTTGAGGTGAAAGAACCAACTCACTTAAATAACTTATTAAGTATCACATATTACTCCAAGTACTATCAAGTCTCCGTCAGATTGTTGGAAGTAACCATCACTGGTGCTTACTGATCTTTTTTTTTTTTTGGCAGGGTAACTGGTGAGTTCACCTCTGTTGATGAAGGGAGCAAGCTTCCTCTTGGTAGCCAAAAAAGAAAGCATTCTCCGAAGAGATAGCAGGGAGCCATATATATATATATATATATATTGGGTAAACGTGTTCAATAGACGGCATGACATTAGCATATGCTTGGTTCCTTTCTGGGGATGCTTGGATCTGATTGGAAATGGTGCATCAAATTTGACGGTATTATTCTTCATTGATGCAGTGTCATGTGAAAAATCTTGCTCACTTCATTTTTCAAACCACAACCCTATTGGAGATATAAATCTAATCCTCTGTGTATATATTTTGTATTGTCTTGTAATGGCCCCTTCATTCCAATTTTGACGTCATTTTATATCTGAAAGTTTGGGTGTTAAGGATATATATATATATATATATTACTGAACTAGATTCTGTCGAAATGGTCAGCACGTTCAATTCAAATTTAGATTTTCTCTGCTCACTTGATGTCTATTGCTTTGAAGAGAATATTTACTGAATAAGTGGACGAGGTTGAAAAACCATAATCGTATAAACCCCTTGATGCATTATTTATAGTGGGGAATTTTTTCAATAGACTTGAAGGCTTGGCTCTTATTTAAGGAAAAGTGGGAAGAAAATAAAGAGTAAAGAAAACTTTGAAGAGAAATTTCTAAAAATAGTAAATTTTTTTATTACTTTTAGGAGTTTTCTTTTCTGTTTTCTTTTTAATTTTTCTTCCCATCCTTCCAAATGAAGGGAAGATGTTGTCATGTAAATTTGGGGTTGTCTTGTCTGATGAATGAATCGTTTAGTCCTAAATCACAAGTGAAAGATGGAACTTGCTATTGCAATGATGAAATTATGAACTTATCGTCTTTTGGAGTTGCAAATGCTGAATGAATATTATTTCTAACAATTTATAAATCGTTCTACAATTCGTTAACAATTTTTCTTTTTAAAACAATTCTACATAATCCATCTCTTTGCAAGAAACAATCCAAAAAAATTTTCTAAAAAAAAAGTTCTTTTGTGTCCTAATTTTTGCATTCTATGATCGATTATCTGTTGAGTTTAATTTAAAGAAATTTACACTAATCCATAAAGTGCTTTCTTTCATCTATAATCAACTTATATTAGCATGAGTGATAAGGATTCTCACTCTTACATCTAATGCATGCCCTTTTCCCTCACATTCCTGTTCAGTGGGGAACAAATTACATGAAACATTACAGTTAAAATGTGTGAAATAAAATATTTGCATGGACCCATGATGTCATTTATGCTGTGTCTTTATTTCAGTCAAATAAAATTGTGTCATGTTGATTTTATTTTTAGAATAGGATGTTTCTTTTTTTCCCCCCTCTATCTGTCATCATCAATGACATAATTAAGTTATATTTACAATTATTTGATATGATGTGTTTTTATTAGATAGAACATAAATGAGTGGTACACCGGTTCATGCAAGAATTTCTCAATTAAATGGAGGTGAACTGAAACTTAAGTTGTTGGCTAACGTAAATATTAGAAAGAAACCCATAATTAATGGGCATTAATTTTCAAATAAACTCATATTCTGATTAATTCATTGGGAGTTTCCAAATCACTACGTTTCCGTGATAATAAAATTAAGCTTCATCCTCTTAACTAACCTTCTTCACTAAATATCCCTATCGAGACAAACAAGAGAAGCCATTGCAAGACACTTGAATTATTATTCATTCATGTCTTTGTTCGACGAACCATCTCAAATGACTTCAACAAATCCGACATTGATGAGCTTAGATGGGTGATTCACATTCGTCAAACGCTGGAAGAAGAGCTTGAAGAGGAAGATAATAATGGCGAATTCCTTGTGTCTATCTTCAATGTTCCTAAGCCCCTTATGACTAGTGATCCAGATTCTTATATCCCTAGACAGGTTTTATATATTTTTCTCATAGATCTTTTAGTGAGTAATAAACATTTCTATTCTTAGAAAATTTTTAACTTTTAATGTTAAGCTTTCGAAAATGCCTCACTATGTATTTGGTTCCTTAAGTAATTTTCTAAATAGTTTTTTTTTTTTTGCTTGTTACGTTGCCATGAATTTAACTAAATTTATGGTCAGGGACATTAAATTTTACAAATATTATTCCCTAGCCACATCTATATTGCTTTTAGGAGGAATCAAAGAGGATTATTACCATATTTTTAAAATTGAATGGCCATTTAAATCAGTCTAGGAATTGATTCAAGGTTTATTCTGATAAAATTAAAAAAAAAAACGATTCAAGGTTCATTTATTCGATTTTGGTCAAACTGATGATCAAAATTAATTTAATAAGTTTTAAATTTTATATATCAAAATAACAATGGGGAATAACAAAACCACTATTATTAAATTGCATAATTTAATATTTCAATTTATTCAAGCTATTGCTTAATCAAAAATTAAGAATAAAATAGGAAATTGATGATAAATTATCATAACACTCATTAATCAAATTTATAATTATTAATAATTATGTACAAGAATAATATGGATATCATAATAATATGGATATCATACAGCATTGGAATTTTATGAGAAAAAATAATTCAAAAATGGTGCCATTTTGTATGAACTTTTTTTTTGTGAAAAAATGATGCCATTTTTTTTACTAATAACTAAAAATTAATATGAAAAAAAATGTATGAACCAAACAATTAATAACCCCACCATTTGAATCTTTTTAAATTTTGTATCAGTTCTAAAATTAATTGATTCTGGGAAGCAATTTTAATTTAAACCGTTTAAAGTTCAATTTTTAATTTTAATTAATAACCCTTTTCTGATATAATACTAGATGATAAGCAATTAAATTGAAGAAGTAGCATAAATTTCTATCAACTAAACTAACTGCTTTGGGCATACCTAACAGATTGCAATTGGTCCTTACCATTGCTGGCGTCCAGAACTCATGGATATGGAGAGGGTCAAGCTTGCTGCTACAAAAAGACTTCAAAAAAAGCTTCAAATTAGCCTCAATTTCGAACATCTTGTTGACCAATTGAGAAAATATGAATACAGGATTAGAGCATGCTACCACAAGCACTTGAATTTCAATAGCGAAACCCTAATGTGGGTGATGATTATTGATGCCTCCTTCTTGCTTGATTTTCTTCAAGAAGGAAGAGTGATCGATTATGGTGGTGGGAGGAAATTAGGTCAAAATGATCAAACTCTAAGAGACGTACTAATGCTTGAAAATCAGATCCCATTATTTGTTTTGAGAAAAGTTTTAGATTTCAAATTGTCATCATCATCAACAAAAGAATCATCAGCAGATGATATGCTTCTTGCTTTGTTGATAGGGTTGTTTAAAGAAATTTCACCTTTTGAGACGATGACTAAAGAAAATTATTATTCAGAGTTCCAAGTCTCACAATGTGTGCATTTGCTGGATTTCTTGTATAACATGATTGTGCCCAAATTGGAAGAACAACCAAATATGATTGACTTTGAAGACCATAACAGAGACATGGAAGGCAATGAAAAATCATTTGTGAGATATGTTAAGCAAGCCTTAAGTGAGATTTGGATGATGGCATCAAGATTGACCAAATCATCAGTAAGTTTCATTCAGAAGGTATTGTTCAACTTCTTTTTCATGTTAGATCCATATAGGTGTGTCAACTTATTATGTTACATCAGATTTTCTTTTTTCCTTTTGAATTTAGCATCAGATTTTCTAATGATGATATCATTCTGGCTCCTGTAAAAATGTACCATCTCTTGTTTAAGATTTGCTTGCACTTGAATTATTTATGTATTGGGATGTTTAGTGAGAGTTGAGTTAGTTTAATATGTGAAAAGTCTCACAATGGATAGAGTTGGATTAAAGAAGAGATATATAAATAGAAAAGATTCATAAACTCAATATCTTAATGTTTTAAGTTAAGATATAGTGTCATACTAAGTGTCCTCTTGGTACTGTTAGGTGACCTAGCTGTGTTCTTTCCCTTTCTAAGATGCTCTTTATATGGGAACTATGAATATGAATTTAATATCATTTTGTATAACAAACATGTATGATCAATGACTTGAGACTTATAATTCAAAGTACTATTATACAGAGTTATTTTTTCAGGTACTGTTATACAAGCCAATGAAGATCATCATTTGTATGCCTTTGACAATCATTTGTAACCTTCCGGTGGTTGGGATTATAAAACACCCTTTGGAATACTTGTTTTTCTCACAAGAGAACGAGCAATCAAAAACAGAAATTGTTGATCTCAAGAAGCCACCCTTGATGGAGGAAATTGCTATCCCCTGTGTTACAGAACTCTCAAACTCTGGAATCTGTTTCTCATCCACTAATAATGGAGCAATTCACAGTATCCGATTTGATGAAGCAGCAGCCACACTTCACCTTCCCACAATAGCCATAGACATCAATAGTCGAGTGTTGCTTAGAAACTTGGTTGCTTATGAAGCATCAATAACATGCAGTGGTGGGCCACTTGTTTTCACAAGATACACAGAATTGATGAATGGGATTATAGATTCTGAGGAAGATGCAAAGATTTTGAGAGAAAAAGGGATTGTTTTAAACCGTTTGAACAATGATGAACAAGTGGCTAACCTGTGGAATGGGATGAGCATGTCCATTAAATTGACAAAAGTACCATTCTTGGATAAGGTCATTGAAGATGTGAACAAGTACTACAATGGCAGGATGAGGGTTAAAACTTGGAGACTTATGAAGCTTTATGTGTTTGGTTCATGGCAGTTTCTGACATTTATAGTTGTTGTATCGATCTTGCTCTTGATGTTCTTTCAAGCTTTCTGCTCTTTTTATGGATGCAATTGTAGAAACCATGCCAAGAATATTAGGTAATTATCACCACAAAATAATAATAACAATAATAATAGGCTTTAATAATGACTTTCGACGAAGACTTTCAATTATCATTGCAGTGAAATTTAAGCTTACTCAAAATTCTTGTTGCTCGAATTTAAATTTGCCTTTAACTCAATTCACCTATGCTTTTAGATATAAAAAAAAAAAATGTCTTTAGGTTCTTTAACGATTTTAGGAAATTTTGATGATTGTTCTTGGAAATTTGGAATGCCAAATTTAATATGATAGGTGCCACATCATCTTTCTAATAGTAATATTTAAAATTAAAGGGACTTTGAATATTGAAAAAAATATAAAAATTAATAACAAAACATAATAAAATTATATAAGGACCAATTGTGTTTTATCTATTTTTTTAATCTTTACTTGTGCACCTTGACTCAAGTTATAAGGCCTTCGACTCAAGTTATGCATAAATAAATTGACGACCAAAACTTATCTTTTATTTTATTTTTATTTTTCTCTTTACTTGATGAGCACCTTGCCATCACAATTCAATGTCAATCCTTAAAATTCCTGGTCAAGGTTTAATTCCAACATGAATAATAATGGTTCAAAGACCAGACCAATCATGTCCATGAAAAATGATGTGGACATATGAGATTTCCATATTCTATGAAGGTCGCTATTTGGAATATCAAAGGTGGGAGTGGGACCCTCCCAAAGCAGGGCTTCCAGTTATTGATTACATCATGATGAGAAATTTTCACCTAGTAAAATTTGAAACCATGCAAATATGGAGGGGGGGGGGGGGGGAATAAAATAGTACAGCAACGAAATCATCATAATTTCAAATTAATGACTTGAATAGTAGGTCGAGCGCAGTTGATAATAAAACATTAGTAAGGAGTTTTTAATATGCCTTTTTTCTAATAGTTTTTTTGTAATGTTTCACCTTCCCAAATTCATTTTTCTTTTTTATTATTTTTTGGCTACTACATAAAATTAATAAGAGATATTTTGATATTTTAAAATCCCAAAATGACAGAGTTTTGTGTTTTGTTTTATAATTTTTTTAAAATATTAAAATCACACACTTTTTATTTCTGAAAAATAATTAAAAAGATATAAACCCTATCATTCAGAAATTTCAAGATATAAAAATATCTCTTATTTTATAATACAAACAAAAATTAAGACGATGGAGCATAATAAAAAATATTAGAGAATGGCAAATTACAAACCTCAATGGTAAGAGTCTAAGAGAATAAGCTTTTCAGATTCCCTATTACAGGACTGGGGATCCTTTAAGAAAATTGCTCTGACGAGATCGATGTAGAGGGGCACTTGAGCGACGCCAAAGAAAGTAACAGGCAAGATAGTGACAGCATAGAGCGGGAAAACAACCTGCTGGAGGTTGTCCTTGGGCAAAAAGAAGAACGCAGCAGAGAAAGAAACCAAGACTAAAGCGATGGACATGAAGAGGCAACTCAACCCCAAAAGAAGTTTGAGAGGCAAATCTCTGCGGAAATCTCGAGGCTGCTGGCGGGAAGTGAGGATGGAGAGGAACATGATGAGAGAGGTGATGGAGCAGCAGAGAGCCAAGAGGGAAGTGAATGCAAACAAGTTGAACGCCGGGTGGTGTTGCAGGTTAGGTTTTCCGGTCTCCTCCTGAGTACCGCCGGGGATAGCGGTGGCCGTCGCAAAAGCCACACCTGCAATAAGCACAGCCACGACGGAGCACGACTCCGACGTGCTCTTGAGCCAGTCGGTGCCTTCTTTCACAAGATCCTTGTGAGCACTTACGAAAATGTCCTGCGGTGTCTCGTTGCTATGGTTTTGGAGAAACCGCAAATGGTGAGGCGTGTTCTCCTTCATAAACTAGAAATAGAAAAACAAAACTTCCATCAACAAACGCATGCATGAGATCGATGAAATGATTGAGGAGGAGGAAGAATAGTAGAAATGATACCAGAAACCATTTAACTTGCCATTGCATTTGCAAGGCAGAACCAGCAATGTGCCAGGGCTTGCAACTGGAGAATTGTGCCGCCGAGTGGAGGACGGTGTTGCCGTTTTTGTCGACACGTCCGGCGAAGTTTTCCCACAACATCTTCTCCCGGAGGTGCTTCGTCAGAAGCTTAAATACGTGAGGTTGCCTGTTCTCAACAGCCACATGCAATACATTTTGGTCTAGCGAGTTAGTTTCGTGGATCGACCCTGGTTTGTCTTTCAGAATTTTCTTCAATATTTCCAACACCCCATTTTTCGCTGCAATAAACAATGCTGACTCATCTTTCCCCTGTTCACTTTTATCCTCCTCTTCATGAATAAACAAGAGATAAAAGGATTTCAGTTTTATTAGAAAGAAAAAACTTCCACATAATTTCATCCATCTCACTTCCAAATGGGTTATATATAATTAACATTTGACTTCTAAATACATGAGAGTCCCATGCACAAAACGTCACCTGCAACACCAATGCAGTTGTGTTTATACACATATACATGTGTATAGCATACAGTTGATGTGAATGTGAGTAACATAATGTACATTCATAATTTTTCTTTTTTAGTATTTTTCTTTATTTTATTATTTTTGGATAATGTAACTATTACTCCCTCAAGTTTGTTTTAGTTATCGATTTAGTTTTTTAAATTTAATTTTTATCCATTTGGTCCATTAAGTTTACTTTGCTATCAATTTGGTCTTTATTATTTAAAAAAGAGGTTGCATTGTTAAAATTTATTAATATTAATAACATAATATTGATGGCAGCTATGAATATTAATGAAAAGAAGTATAATTATTTAGGTAAAAAAATATATTCTGAAATTTTAAAAACAAGAGAACATAACATAGTGTAAAGGGATTAGATTGACAAATATTGAATTTATTTGAGGCCTTGAGGGTTAATTTGTTCTCATATATTTAGCTACATATACATGCTAAGTTATCCATATATTTTACACATCAAGTTATTTTGAGAGTAAATTTGTCTTTAAAACTTAAAAAATTTATATAATAATTTAAGAAAACATAAGGGACCAAATTGAAAACAGAAACAAACTTGAAGGATTAAAAGTTTCATTTTCTCTAATTTTTTATAAAATATAAAATCTTATCTTTTTTCTAAAAAAATTCACATATATATTCAATAATCTTAACGTTAGGTGATTTAAATTCACTTTAAATAGCATATTAAGCATCTCATATATTCTGCCCAATGGGGGACTCAATATCCCATATTATTGGCAGAGCCATGACTTGAGATTAGGGGGTGCAAGATAGCAAAATTTAAAAATTAGTAATTAAAAAATAATATAATAATTTTAAAAATAATTACATTAGGCAAAAAATATAATAACATAAGTAAAATCATGTATATTTTATCTCAAAGAATATATTTAGAATTTTCTTAGGCAAAAATGTGTTAAGAAGGTTGAGATAGAGCTTAGGTTTGAAAGAAAACTATTACCAAAAGGATGACTTATTAACAAGAAGGTTGATATAGAGCTTAGGCTTGAAAGAAAGGAAAACTACTACCAAAAGGATGACTTATTAACAAGAAGGTTGATATAGAGCTTAGGCTTGAAAGAAAAGAAAACTATTATCAAAAGGTTGACTTATTAACAAGTGGTTGGATTTTATTTATAAATAAACAGCTTTATTGATCCATTTTTTTAATGATATGTTTAATGAGTTTAAATTTTTTTGGCTTGAATTTATGGAATATGAGTTAAAATATCATATATTTTAAAAAAATTTAAGATCAAATGATTTTCATCAAGTATAAAAGGTTCAAAATTCTAAAACTAGGGGTGCAATAGTGTAAATTTTACATGCTCCATATATATAATTCTCTCCATGGGGTGGGGGGGGGGGCTCACATGTAAGTGGCTCCACCACTGCTCCACATCACTTAGCTTCCTCTATCTCTAACTATGTATATATGTATGCGTGTGTATATAAAGAAAGGTAAAAATAAGAAAAGATCAATAACTTTTTTTTTACTAGTTTTTTTTTTCCTTTTACCAGAGAAAAGATCAATAACTCCATGATATAGAATGATGAGAGAAAAGTGAAAAACCTTTTCGGTCGTCATTGGCCGTACAACTAGGTTTGGATATCCAAAAGGCTTTGAGGCCACCTCCAACGTATGCTTCATTTTTATGCTTCCAAAGTTCATCCAGTATTTGAGCGCACCAGACATGCTTTTGTTTCTTCTTCCACAAACTCTTTAATATCCTTAATAATCCTTAATTCAATATAAACACCCACAAGTTCATATAACAGACAATTAAAACACCATCAATTATTTTACACAAAAAAAAAACACCATCAATAATTAATATATAGCTTTGCTCCTCCAAGGCATTCTCTCTTGCGCACCTCCACTGCATGGAGAAAAAAATTCGGACGGACCATATTTAATGTTTTTATTTTTATTTATTAAAATAAAAAATTTATAACAATTTAAGAAATTTATTCACTTATCTAGATAATCTAAATTTAATATGGATAATCTATTAATTTTTTAATAAATTGACTATCCAGATACATGTCCTGAACAATGTGGATTTAATATGAAAATTTTTGACAATTTTTATATTTTTTAATATTAAATTTGGACAATTTATGTTAAATCTAAACTTCCAAACTAATGATCTGATTTATTAATTTTTTTATTAATTTTATAAATTTTTATTTCAATAAATGTAAAATAAAAATAAAAATATGAAATCTAGACCCTCCAAATTAAATTAAATGTAGACAGTCCTAGATGTTTCATTCATGCAGTGGAGGCATAAAGGAGATGTGCTGGGATTTGGATTTGATGTTTGTCTCATTTAAACTGTTGAAATCCATCTCAACAGTTTAAATAAATTTATCCGTTTATGAATTTCAGATAGAATATAAATTCAAAACTATTTATATAAATTTTAACAGCTCAAAGGAGATAATCACTCAAATCCGAGGTGCTAGAGGAAGGAACTCGGGTCCAGCGTGGCTGGCTTGTTATTAGGTAGAGAGCGAGAGAGTACTGTACCAAATGCTTCCAAGACAAGCCCAATAAAATAGGTGATGAAAATGTCACAACATGTCCAATAATTTGGAGGAACCCTTCTATATTCATTGATGTAATCACTTGGGTTTTCTGCGTCCGCTTTACGTTCTGGAAGAGCTACAACAAACATGCATGAACTTTGCTTTCAGATCATAAATATAAAGCAAAATTAAGACAAACAAAATACTTTGTTTTCATTAATTAATATGAACTTGCCAGTCTGGGCTCCTCGACATAATTTTGACCGTTAGAATAGTGGGCTGATGCTCCTCAACGGTTTCACGTATATGTCTTCCGCAAGGAAAAAAGGAAAATAAATAAATAAAAAAATAATTACAATCTTGATTTTTAGATATTTTTTGCAAAAAAAAAATATGGGCTTATTTGTTTGTGTACTTTTTTTTTGAAAAAAAGATGTTTTGCAATACAATTTTTAATTTTTTTTAAAACAAAACAAAAGGGAATACACATGTTTGATTATGTTAATTTAAAAACAGTTTTAAAATTAAAAAAAAAGGCTTTTAGTGATGGTCACCAGCGATTAATAGCTGTCGTTTATGATAATTACTAGTCAAGATAACTGCAATTTTCAATGACAAAATGTAAGGTATTTTCAAAATAAGAAAATAAAAAGAAAACAGCTTTAAACTGTCTTTATTTTTTGTTTTGAAAATAAAAAAATGAGAATAGTTTTAAAAAAAAATTAGATTCAAAAAACTTATTAAAATAATTTTTTTTGTTTTTAAAACAAATTTTTTTTTTTGAAAATAGAAACCAAATAGGCGCTAATTCTGCCTCCATTCTTTTTTATAAGCCAAAATAGATAAAACAACTTACAAAATTTAGATAGCAATTAACATGTTTTTCCAAAAATACCCTTACATATAATGGTCTTAGTTAATTAAGAGTGTTTGAAGTATTTAATTAAGGGTATTTTCAGAATAGGTCAATTATATATGTGTGTGTCCGTGTTTATATATATATATATATATATACTTACACTTGTATGCCAACTTGGTATACCATCTAAAATTGCTGCTGCTTTCGAAGGCAGAAGGTTTGTCGGCTAGGATATGGAGAGGGGTAATTCCCTTTTCATCCACGGAGCCCACCATTTCCTTATCGTACATGTGAATGATTTCAAATGACAATGCTGTGAATATATGTGTACGTGAGCAAGAATTAATTAATTAAAGGCGTAAATCACTAATTAGTTGTAAATTTACAACAAGTCTGCTTCCTCCTGCAATAGTTACGAGTCAAATTTAGAAATTTACAATTTATTGCATCAATTTTTCAGAATAGTATTTGAATTTAAAAACATTAATCCACAAGTAAATGAAACTTTTGTGTGTCAACCCAGTGGACTCATATCCAAAACCGAGTCACCGATTCATTAGTCTAACCGGAGGCAATTCTAGGTTAGATGTCAAGGAACCTATAAGTAATTAATTTACGTACCAAAGTAGTCTCGGCTGAGGGTGCAATGAAGGACTGTCTGGCCATCGCTTGCTCTTCTGCATGGCCCAAGAGACTTGTCGGCGCAACGAGATTGGAGGTAAAAGAAAACATCCCTATGTCCATTTAAAGCAGCCAAGAACAGAGGAGTCTCTCCATTATTGTTCCGTTCTTCAATCAACACATGTCCTTGATGACGATGGTGATCAGCTTCAGTGATACACTCACACATCTGGAGCGACCCTATGGATGCTGCACAATGCAACGCTGTGTCCCCTGAAACATTCTTTTGTTTCAGCACGTCCATCAAACTCTCCGCTGCTTGTTCTTAATTTCACCCACCAGCTGCTGAACGGCGTATGATTTGTTGTCGTTCGCTGCCACGAACAACGCGGTGTCGCCGGAGCGGTTGATGGGCATGGTGTGAATATTTTCTTTGTCCTTGTACGCCAACACAACTTTACACCATTCACCCTCTAGCGTGAAATGGTATATATCGTGCGCCATCGTTAGATATTCAATATCCACAAAAGACTCCATACGTTCCATTTTGCAGCAATGCTAGAATTACCCACAACAGGCATGGACAATGCTGGTAGCCAGTGACGGTGGGGGTATATATAGCCTTTTATAAAACATTAATTTAACTTCGTCCACTGTGCTACCAAACTCATTCCACATATATCTGGAAAAGCAATTAGAATATGACCTTTCCTTGTATGGAAGGACAGGGTATCATTATGTTTTGCTCTTTAATCTCAAATTGGTTTCGTTATCAATTCGTTCTCTCAAATTTAATTTTTGTCAATTTTAATTTGTCCCTTAGGTTATATTTTTTAAATTTATCATGAGTTTTTTAAGTTTTAAAACACAAAATGATTTTATAGGGTGTGACAAGCAACCCAATAAAAATTTCATGTTTTTGTTCTAAACCATGTCATCAGCTTTAAGTCCCTAGACGGATTTGGATCCTCTCTATATGCTCTCTCAATACCTTCCTCAATACTCAATCACATTTGTCCATTTAATTATTTATTTAATTTAATGACATAAGATTGCTAATTATGATATTAAAAAAATATATCATTACCAAAGAGTTCAACACCTAGCTCAACTAATAAAGGTTGTGCTAATTTAACTGGTGGTTTTGAATTCTAATCCTGAGTATGCAACTATATATATTAAATACTTTTGTAAGAGTTTTGCCACAATGTAGTCTTGCCTGAATTGGCTCAAGAATAATGGGTTATTGTATCAAAAATAAATATATTATTCATTTAATAATTACCATAGAAACACTATGATCTTATTTTTGTAAAGAAACATTGATAAATGATAATAATGAATATATATATTTATTTTAATGTCATAATTACACCATTAAACCAAATAAATAATTAAAATAGATGAATGATATTGAGTATGAAGAGATGTATTAAGGAAGGATATGGAAAGAATGCAAACCCATCGGGCAGCATATAGTTACTTATATATAATTGATTATAAATACGTTGAACATATTCAAAGGGATGGAGCCTAGCTAGAAAATTTGTTTGATTTGGAGGTAAATTCATGCCTTACATTAATATACTACTCCATTTTTAAATATGAGAACAAAAAAAAAAAACCAACTTGTTCAGGATAAGAAAGTTAATTAAGTATAACAATTGTTTTTGGGATTAACAAATTCAGAATAAATTATCCTAAAATTAATTAAACAAATTTGTCCTATAAAAAAACATTGACTTTATGAGGAAAAATTTGGGAAAAATATTATAAATGTTTTTTTAATTTTATAGTTTTTCTTATGAAAAAATAAAGAGATATATGATACTTTTTTTCATAATAAAAATAATGAAGGAAGTGTATTTTTTAACATCCAACATAAAAAAAATGTTTTTTTATTTTTTGAGCAGAGAGAGTATATATTTTGACTCAACTAGACGGAAGTACCATTGACACACTATTTTAATGATTTGTTGTGGGGTTCTTTCTAAGCTTAAATGGTAAATTTACCTTTAAATTATAAGGTCAGAAGTTTAAGATCCTAAACTTATTTTTAATATATTATTTCTCTATAACTTTTAAAAATAGTGTAATATTATTCCCACCATTAACAAATATTAACTTTAACTTTTAGTTAACTAAGAAATTATAAAATATTGCCAAATGTTCTTGGTTTTTGGGTCCTTGTATGTAGTTTCGGGCCCCTTTTTTTATTTTTGAGGTTTTTTCTATAATTTTTTTACTAAGTAATAATTAAAATTAAATTTTATTAATAGTAAGAGCACCATTGTATCATTTTAAAAATTAAAAAAATATTATATAAAAAGTAAATTTAAGGTCTAGATCTAACTTAAAGTTTTTGGGTGAAGTTACATTTTAACAATTGTTTTTTATTAAATAATTTTCCTCTTTTTAATTTCTAAAAGTGTTTGTAGTTAATTAATTTACAATCTTGAAAATCAAAAAATTGAATTGACAAGCTTTCTTATTAAATACTTTTCCTCCTTTTGATTTCTAAAAGTGTTTGAAGTTAATTAATTGAAAATCTTGAAAATCACAAAATTGAATTGTGACTCGAGTGAGAGCTTTGAGCTTTTGCGTGTCGCCGGGCAAAATTCAACCTCTTTTTTTACCCATGTTTCACGCATGTTTTTTTTTTTTTATAACTGCTCTGTGGATCTTGATTCTTAACCTGCTCAGGCGAATTCTATCTTCACAAAGGTAAATACTCTCTCCCTTTCTTTCTACAATTTTACATATATAATACTGCTCCCTCTCTTTTTCAATTTTTAAGACATTTTTGGAAAAGATTTGATATCCTAAAATATAAGGCACTTTGATAAAAATAAAATTTTACTGATGATTTTTTTAATATTACTCTTTTCATATATTTTCTCTCTTTAATATTCTTTTATAAATGAAGTATTAAATAAACAAAATTTTAGAAGTTTATATTTTTGTGTATGTCTTATAAATTGGGTCTACATACCTACCAAGAAAAATAGATAGATAGTTAAGATTCTTATTTTCTAACATTGTCATTTTTAAATGCATGGAAAGTGATATATATATATATATATATCAATTTTTATGTATTAATGAAGCTATAAATCAAACCATAAGTCAAGGTAATGGTCTATGATTTCAAATACAAGACATTTTTATCTATAACACACATTCACTAAGAAAAAATATTCTAGGTAAGATCTCGAATATCGTTTTCAACTTTGGCTTTATTTAACACTGTTGATCATTGAGTATTTGTTAATTAGCTGAGATTACGTAATTTGATATACTCTCCTTTTAAATACAAGGGTATTAATTACTCTTTAAATTCTATAAAATTTCTTCTATTTTGAAGTTAAGACTGAAAACAAAAGTCTTATATTTGAAACAAACGTGGTATTAATTATCCTTAAAATTATGTAAACTGTCTGATATATAAAAACATATTACTTTCCTAAAAAAAATCTTGCATTTAAAACTTATGGAATATGTATCATGTTCCTAGGGAGAGAGATAAGTAACAAGACTTCATCAAAGTAAGAGATAAAAAAGAAACATAACTCTCATGAATATCATTCTCTATCTTATTTCATATCATATGATGTCCTTTACCTCATACGTTTTCAGATCTTTAATGGCGCAAATTAATCAGCTTATGTTTCCCATCTTGCCTTCACAATTTAGCAATCTTGAAAGTTACAAAATTGGATACAATTATTTGTCCTGCAAAAAGCAACACTCATATCATATATTCCCATGTGTTCCACGAATTACTACAGACAGTTTATATGTTATTTTCTTTGTGGGCGCCGAAGACTACAGATAGAAACAAACTTACTAGAATCCACACAAGTATTATATCGGTTTAACTTACAGGCAAACAACTTTGTTGATAATCAATTTTTGACTTAATTAATTAATTATATTGTTATTAATACAATAATTAATATTAATTTTAACGTTTCCCAAGAATCATTTTCAAAATACTACAAGAAATTAACTAAGAGACTATTTTGAAAGTAAATAGACAGTTTAACGATAATATTTACTTATCCATTTCGAAATAACGTAATCAAATAGTAGAGGATGTTTGCTACGAATCATCCACATGTGATAGAGAAAGGATACACATGACTGCACAAATTTTGAATGTTTGAAAACTTGGATTGAGAAATTAAAATCAAATCAAAACAATACATATTATATACGCACGCGCGCACGTTAAAAAATTGTCATATTACTTAAAGCTATATGTATGTATGTATGTATTATTTTTCTTTTCTTTTTTCATGATTAACTTCCTCCACTTTGCTACCAAATTCATGCCCCATATGTCTGAAAAAAGCACAGAGGAAACTCTGGGAAACAATTAGAATATATTACCTTTGCTTGTATGGAAGGGCGAGGTATTATTTTCTTTTGCTCTTTAATTAATTTCAATTTTGTTATTTATGTTGTGGAACACGTTGTTTACCACTTCCAATGTGACGAACAAACCTTAAAAATTATATGTTTATGTTCTCAACAATTTGTTATCTGTTTTAAGTCAGTTAATACATAATACCTTATATATAATCGATTATAAATACGCTGAACATATTCCGATGAATAGCTAGCAACATTCAGAGGGATATGAAGCCTAGAAATTTTATTTGATTTGGAGGTCATTAAAATCCATGCCTTACATAAATATTTATGTAAACTATTATATATTTTACTGTGTACATAGAAAGTGACTCGAATAGACGTGCCTGCCATTGACACAGGGACGTATCCACGTTAAGGCTCAGGCTAAGAGAAAATTATACAAGTTTTTTGTTTTCGGCCAAAGAGAAACTTATATAAGTTGACCCTAAGAATTTGTAGTTTCCCCCTGTGGAAAAATTCAATTGGCCCCCTTATTCGATAAAAATTTAATTGCCTCCTTCAAAAATTTTACTTGTTTCACTAAAAATTTCATTTATGACTTAAAATCTTTCCATGTACTCGTGAATATCTTAAGTAACAATATTTTTTATAAAATATTTTATCACAAATTAATTCTATTCTATACAAAAGAGGTATATAGATTTTATTTAACAAAAAAGAATATGATTCTAGTAGACATAAAATATTAATATTATTTTAAGATAAATTATGTTAGGATGCATTGACACTATTTTAATTTTAAACCTATTTGTGCGGTTCTATTTATTAAATGCTTTTCCTCTTTTAATTTCTAAAATTGTTTAATTTGTATTTAATTGATTGACGATCTTGAAAATCACAAAATTGAATTGTGATTTGTGACTTGAAGGAGTACTTTGAGCTTTCGCCCTTTGCGGTCGGGCACAAAGCAGCTGCTTTATTTACCCTTGTGTTTCACTCATGTTTTCCTGTGTGGATCTTGATTCTTAACCATTTCAAATGAATCCCATCGATCTTCACAAAAGTAAATACTCCCCCCGGGTGCAAGACATTTTTATATAATACATACTACTCCGGTCCCTAATATAAGATGGAATTAATTACAAACTTTGTGCTTGTTGAGAAGTGTTATTTGTAACCAACAATAGTGGTGTGAGTGTTAAGGGAATAACTCATGATGAACGGAGTATGCTTATTTTGGTGTGTTGAATGAGATCATATAATTAGATTTCATTGGAGATTTGTCTTGGCACTTGACAATCTTCAAATACATTTGGTTCGATCCTACAAATCATGAGACTTAAGTTCATCCAAAACATGACATTATAGAAGTTCACATATGCAGGGAATAATGATTTTATATTTTCCTAACAAGATGAACAAGTATATATTTTTACACTATATCCTAAATCAACTTCTAAAAAAAAAAAAAAGAACTGTCTTGTTGTGATAAAGACAAAAGTGAGGAATAGATCTGTTGCCCTTGATCATTATGATGATATGCCATTCTAAGATGAAGTATATGTTATCCTCCTTAGTTGATTGAGGATGATGTGTGCTATTGGAAGTTGAGGCAAATCTAAGAAAAAACATTAGTCAAATTGAAGAAGTAAGTGATGCACATATTAGGGAAATTGCAAGCGAAATTGAAGCCAATGAAGAAAGTTCAAATTGGGACCTGTTGCACACCGACTCATCTAAAACTGAAGAGGATCCTCCAAGTAATTTTTATTTATCTTATGATGATTAATAAAATATTGGTAATTTTGTTATTTATTTGCTGATTTCTATTGAACGAATTGTTATTTTTGTTACCAATTTTCAATAAATTCTTTATTTATGCATTATTTATTTTTAACTTGTGTTATTTCCGTGTTTTAGATGTCTGATCATCAATCAAAAGATGAAAGATAAAATGGGAAAAGCTAAGCAGAAAGAGAGATCACCATCACTACAACCTTTTTTGCTAGACCCCCCCATCATCCATCTCAACACACAGCTTCTCTGTCTATTATGCCACCTGAGCATAATGTAATATCATTCTCATCTTCATCCCAACACATTCTGACAACTCCTAGTCCTTGCATGGTTAATGGCTCAGCTTCAGATAAACAAACACCAAATGTGGTCAACACAAAATGCTTGTCCAATAATTTTATGCTTTGTGATGTTGGATCAAGGTTAAGTGATGTTCGTTTAGTTATTAATTAGGCCACACATAGATCTAATGAGAAAGTATTTTCTAAATCATTTTAAATGGCTTATATTTTTTTTACTAATTATTATAATTTCAGAGATTTTTTCCTCATTCTATGACTGTATTTAGAATCTTGAAAATAATCAAACACAAATATGAGCATGGATGCTTAAATTTAGAAAAGTTCCTAATGATATAATGAGGTTATGGTTTGAAGAGTTTAGGGTAAGAAAAATATTGATGAACATTTAAAAATGTTACATTTAACCCCAATTTATTTTTTATATATTTGTTGATCTTTAATTTTATGCAACTAAGATTTGCTTGGAATCCCACAATTGAAGGAATGATATACAAAATATGGAACAAGAGAGCTGGTGTGATTCTTCATGCTGCATTACAGAACATTCATAGTAGGAAATTTTCTGGCAGTTGGATGGGCGAAGAACCTCTACAACAATTAAGAGTGTATTTGAATAGCTAGCTAGGACTTTAAAGAGAAATCTGAGCATGATAAGGTGAATCGCACAGTTGATCCTACAAGTTGCAAACATCGAGGAGGTGGGTAAGTATCACTTTCAGATTATAAAGAAAGACGGTAAGCATTCATTGCATGCATCATACATTTTATATTTTTTAATGCAATTCTGAAATTGTTGTTTGAGTTTTGTATGAGGGTGAATAAATGGTCAAGAGGTCCATTATCTTAATTTTTTTTAAAGAAACGCAATATGATGAGAATAAAGAAGGTTAGATGTTTGATAGAGATGCTGAAACTTATGTGAGTCATTTAAACTTTATTTTATATTTTATTATTTAAAAATATTACAAATTTTTACAATTCTGATTGCTTTTATTGTTATAGAGTTGATTTGTGCAACTTTGTGATAGTTAGGACCTTGCATCAATTGAATCTGACTCATCATTATGGCTTAAAGTTGTGGGTGAAAGAAGTAAAAGGGGGCAGTGTTATGGGCTAGGAGAACAAGTTAGTTTACTCAATTCACATGGCACATCTAAATGCAATTATGGAGAGCTTTCACAATTAAGATGTCGCACGGAAGAATCATTTCATCAAAAATTGGAAGAACAAACCAAGAATTATGAAACAAGTTTGGCTGATGTTATAGCCAAAACGGAGTCCCAACAACAAGAAAAGAGAAGTGCACATGAAGCTCAAGAGAATCAATTAAGAGCTACGTTGGCAAAAAATCAAAAGTTTTTAAAGAAGATGATGGCTCAATTTAAGTCCTCCACCCGTCAACACATATATGTTTCAACTTCACATGTTTCTATAATTGAAAATCAAGAAATTAAGGCGCCAAATAGTGACGATGAGTCTATGATGAGATTAATGATGAGTTTGATGATGTGTAACTGAAGAGTAGCTATTTAAGAATTTATTAGGACTTTCGGATTACTTATAAACATGATCGTTGGACAATGCGTGTTTTACATATATTTTGATAATTAGTAAATAGTTGTTGTTGCATTGGTGTTGTTGATGGTGCATGAATTGTTACAGTAACAGGCAAAAGGGTTGACAAGGAATCCAATTTCGTATTAATTCGATTTGTCAATTTCTCATGGTATTTTTTCAAATATTTTCGTGAGAACAATCTTCTCTCATATCATTTTTATATTCAAACCAAAGCAGACTTACTACAAAAAAAAAACTATGCACCGGCTACATTTCTTTTAAGCCAGTATTGGTAGTGTTCTACTCATGAAACACTGCCATGGATGGGTTTGTGCAGGTGGCGATTGCTCAAATTAGGGCTGTGCATAGGTAGGGTCGAGTAGGGTAGCCCATTAACCCGATGCCCTGCCCTAAATGTCTTCGGGTAAAAAAACTATGCCCAAAGCCTGACCCTATCCAAAAGATGCCCGACTTTGAAGGGGCCAGGCGGGCAGGGTCACCGAAATAAAGAATCAGAATCATCCATACAAATTTGATGTACACTATAGCAGATTAATTATTTCCATCAATAAATCATTTCAAGCTCTTATTTTAAAAGTAACATATTGTTAAATATCACTAGCAAAAATATTATGGTGTCATCAAAAAACTTAATGGCAAAGCAAATATGGAAGGAATTTTTCATGCAAGTTACAAGTGCTGTCCAGTTCTAAATTCTGAGGAATATAGAAATATTCAACCTAAGGTTTACAAACTTGATCATCAAGGCACCTAAAAAAAAAGGGAATGACCATTTATCTCCCCATCAAGTTAACAAATTACATCCTATATTATTATTTTTATAAAAAAATATATTATATCTCGAGTTGGGTAGGGTCAATTGATTGGATATCCCAGCCCTAAACCCAGCCCAACCCAAAGATCGGGCTCAGCTTGACCATACCCAAATAGTATTGGGCAATATTTGTAGGGCTCGGGTTGGGCGTATTTTGCTTGGGTCGGGCCGAACATCTCGGGCTTATGGACATCCTGTACAGGCCTAGCTCAAATGCCCCTAGACATGTCATTGCTTAAACGCCACCACAGGCAGTGTTTACCACACAAACGCCACCTATGGTGGTGTTTTCAATAGTGAAAAGCACTTCTCCTCTTATAAATAGCCAAGCAATGAAATTTTTTGATCTTCTCACCTCTAAATACAGTCTCCCTTCTCCCTTCTTTTTTTTAGGTCTTATTGTTTTATTATTTTTTGTATAGATTTTTTTTGTTTATAAGTTCTTTATCTGTAACTTAGTACTGTTTTTTTCTAAGTTTTTGCAATATATATATATATATATATATTCATTTATGTTTTTTATATATGTCTGTAAGAAAATATTTATAGATTATTTTTGTGAGAAATAATAGGATATATTGTTTCCTTTTTTAATTATTATTATAGTATGTATGTTGGGTTTCAGGTTATAGACTATGTAAGCAGACCCAATATGCTTTGTATTGTTGACTTAGTTTTAGTAATAATACATTTTGATTCTTTCAAGAGCTAATGACCTATAAGATAACATGGTACCGGAGCAAGGTCCAGTATGTCTCAGTCCAAAGAATTTGACTGAGCTCGAGACTATTTTTCAAGAAACATAGTGTTCCTCATCACAGAAGGAAAGATATGACATCATGTGAAGAGCAACACAGCAGCTGCTCATCTTCATCATTTAAATGCCATCATTTTCTATATGTCAAGTAATTGGCAGAAAGGTCTCGCACAATTTCTAGGTCTTTCTTCATTATTTACCCTTTTTGAAAGAAACCCTAGTTGCTTCATCTGCCTTGTTCGATTGGGAATCATATTATCCTTTGCATCTTCGAGAGTTCCCATGGCTACAGATTCGAAACTAGCATTCATTCTCAATTTCTTGTACCCTCTTTATCTTCATCCATCTGATACACAATTAGCCATACTTGTTCCTCAGGTTCTTTCTGGATCTGACAACTATACAGTTTGGAGCTGAGTAATTCATTTGGTGATTCTTAGTAAGAACAAACTTGGGTTCATCAATGGTTCTTATATCCGTGAAGAACAAGATCCTAAGCTATACGATCAATGGGACTATTACAATGCCATTATAATCTCTTAGCTCCTCAACTTGGTTGATAAGCAGATTACTAACGAAATCGTGTTTTCTGAAAGTACACACCTCATTTGGAAGCATTTAGAAGAATGATTTTGCAAGACAGATGGAATGCGAATCTACTCTCTCCATCGAGCACTCTCAACTTATACGCAAGGCTCACTGAATGTTTCAAGATAGTACACTTGGTTAAAAGAGTTATGGGATGAATATGCTATGCTTGTGCTGCTTCCATCTTGTCAATGTCCCATATCAAACGAATACATTCAGATAATCGATAAATAATGATTATTTCAATTTCTGATGGAACTTAATGATGACTATCAAGCATTTCGATCCCTAATTCTCTTAACGGTTCCTTTACCCTCCGTCAATCACACTTCTCGATGATCTCACAAGAAGAAGATTAATGAGGCATCACCTTCTCTTCATTAGGAAAGACAACTCCTCTCAAGCCTAGCACTATGACCATAAGAGGTGGTCAACAAGGCAAAGGCAGAGGTTGAGGACATCATCAAGATGAGTATACTCACTGTAAAAGGAAAGGACACAAGAGGGAGAATTGCTATCATCTAATTGGATTTCTAGCTAATTACAGAAGTTGCAATAAGTAAGAGGAAGAAGTTAATCAAATTAAAGTGGACAACTCAAGTATAAACCCATCTAGCCTGACCTAGGAACAATATGATGGAATATTTCAATTGTTGAAGAAAGAAACCAATGATATTGCAGTAGGCATGGTTGACTATCTTGAAGAAAATGTGTCAGGTTTGCTTAATTCCATTCCCCCTTCTATTTATACCTCTAACTGGATATTAGATTCAGGAGCCACTTGCCATGTTTTAGGTAGTCTACGTATGCTTGATTTGCCAAACCCTATACTAGTCCATTAAAAAAAATCAAAATACCTAATGGAGATAAGATTAATGTCACACACACAAGATTTGTGAAATTATTTAATCATGTCGAATTACATGATGTTTATTATGCCCTATAATGTTGCTTTAATCTAATCCCTGTTTCTAGGTTGACTCAAAATACTAGATGCATAGTCTCTTTTTATCCTAAGTTCTGTACCTTACAAGAGATCTCAACTGGGAGCTCTTGAAAGATTGGTAAAATTAATAATGGGTTATACTTAATTGGAAAAGACATCAACCTGGACAGTCTTATGGCTGTGAAGGGTGACTTTATGAATAATGAACAGAAATCCCTGTTATGACCTTATGGATTGGGGCATGCCCTTTTAGAAATTCTTAGACATTTAGACTCTTTAAAGAACAAAATTAGGCATTTTGATCTAAATAAATGTGAGGTTTGTATTAGCGCTATGCAAACTAGTCTTCCCTTCCCTTCTAGTACTTCAAAAACTGTTTGTTGTTTTGAGTAAGTTCATATAGATGTTTAGGGATTGTGTAAGCAACCTACATATAGTGGTCAAAGATATTTTCTTACTGTGGTTGATGATTTTTGTCAATGCACTTTGTTGTACCTAATGAAACATAAGAATGAAGTTGTGCATTATGTGTGAAATTTTATTGCTTATGTTCATACTCAATTCTCTACTTGTATTAAGAAAATCAGGAGTTACTATGGTCTTGAGTTTGTAATTTTGAGACTAAAAATATGTTTAACAATGAAGGGATTTTGCATGAAACTTGCTATGCATATACTCCTCAACAAAACAGGGTAGTTGAGAGGAAACATAGACATTTGCTTAAAGTGGCTAGAAGTTTGATTTTTCATTCTTATGTTCCTTCAAAATTTTAGGGAGAGAAAGTTATAACTATTATTTTTGTCATTAACAAAACCCCTCCTAGGAACTTAGGCTATAAACTCCTTATGAGATTTTGTACAACAAGCCACCAAATTTATCTTAAAAAATTTTAGGTGCTTAGCCTTTGCTACTGTTTTGAATTCTTCTAATAAATTCATGCCTAGGTCTGAGCCATGCATTTTTATGGGGTATCCACCCAATCAAAAGGGCTTTGTTTTGTATAATCTTAAAACAACAACTATATTTGTAAGTAGGCATGTCAATTTCCTGGAAAGCAAATTTCCTTTTCTTGATAAATCCTTCTCTCATTACAATACCTCTGCACCTTTTTCTATGCTTGATCCTTTCTTGGATGAAATTGATACCCCCTTGATCATCTGAGGCCAAAGTTCTACCCTTAATCAACTTATACCTACAAAACACATTCTTGAGCACCCAAACATCCCTAAACAGATTCCTGTACCATGTCATGGACACTCTAATTCACCTTTGCATGAAGAGACGGAAGGTAATCCTACTCAAGTTGACATTGAAAATGTCCAGCCATCTTTAGGAAGAACCAGAAAACCTCCATCATGGCTGAATGAACATATATGTCATGCAGAATTGAATCATAAAGGTAAGAAGGTAAAATTCAAATATCCTTTGCATCATTATATGTCATATGTCAATATTTCATCTAAATATAAGGATTATTTGTTGCATATGGATGAAGATTTTCTTGAACCTTCTACTTTTGAGGAAGCTATAAGAAATAAAAAATGGATAGATGCTATGAGGGATGAAATGAAAGCTTTAAAAGAAAATAAGACTTGGATAATTATGGATTTACCTACAGGATGTAGGTGAGTGTATAAAAAGAAATATAAGGCAGATGGGAGTTTAGAAAGGTGTAAGGCTAAACTTGTAGCAAAAGGATATAGTCAACAAGAGGGAATTGATTATTTTGAAACTTTTTCCCTAATAGTTAAGATGATAACAGTGAGGATTGTTCTTACTCTTGCTGCTATGCATGCTTGGCCTTTATTTCAAATGAGTATGCATAATGCTTTTTTACATGGGGATTTGCATGAAGAGGTTTATATGAAAATTCCATAGGGTTTGATCAAGTTGGGCCTAATAAAGTTGCCAAATTGATCAAATCTCTATATGGTCTCAAGCAAGCTTTAAGGGAATGGAATGCTAAACTTACTATTATATTAATCAAAGGGGGGTTTAGCCAAAGTAAGTATGATTATTCACTCTTTATTCAGCAAAACAAGTCTGACATTACTCTTATTCTTGCTTATGTTGATGATTTAATTGTGATTGGTAATAACATGCAAAATATAAATGCTATCAAACAATATCTACATCAAAAGTTTAAGATTAAAGATTTGGGTAACTTAAAGTACTTTCTAGGAATAGAGTTAGCCAGATCTAAAAAGGCCATTGTTTTGACACAGCGAAAGTATGCCTTAGAATTGATTTCAGATATGGGCCTTAGTGGTGCAAGGCCTCTTAGCATTCCTATGGAACAAAATGTTCAATTATCTGTTGAAGGTAGAGTCATTGATCAAAGAAAAGAACAAAAAATAGGTAAGATGAAAGGGCAAAATTCAAATCACAAGAAGAAGGAAGATCTATTTGTAAAAAATCCCACTTCTTTTTAGGAGGACGGTAGGTAGGTTGTCTTATCTTATGACTACCTGTCTTGATTTAAGTTTTGTTGTGCAAAATTTGAGCCAGTTCATGAGTGCACCAAGAAAGTCTCATATGGAAGCTGTTGTACGAGTTGTAGGATATCTTAAAGGATGTCCAGGATTAGGCATTTTGCTGTCTGCTTGAAAGGGAAATTCTTTGGAATGCTTTGTGGATTTTGATTGGGGAACGTATGGAGATATAAGAAGGTCCGTGATTGGATATGCTGTGAAATTTGTAGGATCCTTGGTTTATTGGAAAACTAAAAGGCAAAACATGATTTCAAGATCTTCAGCAAAGGCGGAGTAACGTGCCCTTGGTTCTGCTGTGGCAGAGGTTGTTTAGGCCACTAGGATGTTGAGAGACATTGGGTTACATGACATTCAACCTATTCAAGCGTTTTGTGATAGCAAGGCTACAATTCACATCGCTAATAATTCAATTTTTCATGAAAGAACTAAGCATATAGAAGTAGATTGTCATTTTGTTAGAGAAAAGTTATAGCAAGGTATCATTAGCTTACAACATGTTAGAACAAAAGAGCAATTGGCTGATATGTTTACTAAAGCTCTTAGTTGTGAGGATCATGAAAAGATGTTGTACAATTTAGGAACCATAAGTTTGTAAAGGTCCAAACTTGAAGGGGAGTGTGAGAAATAATAGGATATATTGTTTTCTTTTTTTATTTATTATTATAATATGTTTGTTGGGTCTCAGGTTATGGACTATATAAGTAGACCCAGTATGCTTTGTATTGTTGACTCAGTTTTAGCAATAATACATTTTGATTCTTTCAAGAGCGGATGATCTTCAAGATAACAATTACAATTGGAACAAGAGAATTTAAGTAAAAAAGAAATGATTGCCACATTGCGACAAAAGATAGACCAAATGAAAAGTCAAATTGACCAGTTCTATCAGTTAATCAAGATGAATCAAAGTGGTCAATCATCTAATCCATCAAATATGTCCCCTGGTAATCATGAGCAATGAGAATCATGAGCTGCTATTAGGATAATATTATTTGTATGATTTGAAGATTCTCAGTCAAACCGTATGTGGCTTTTGTTATGTTGGACTTAATTAATGTGTGTGCTTTAGACTGTGAAGGAAAATCACGCTCCAATGTCGGAAAAAATGACAGCGGGGACCCATAACACCAGAAGATTCAATAATACAAAAGATAAGATTTAACAATTCAGTTGTGCATACTGAACTTTTGGTTATTCTGAGCCCACACTGCCATTTTTTTTTTTTTTTTATCTGGAAGCCCTGAATGTGATTCTCCGAATTATAAAAACATATACTTTTTATTGCGCACTTTGTTTAATATTATGTTAGTTTAATATATTTTTATCTGGTTAAGTCTTTATTTCAATTTAATGTCATAATATGATTATTTATTTATATTTATTAAATTTAAATAATTTAACATAAAACATAAAAAAATTTGCATGAGTAAATAGGGCTCTCATTTTTCAAGTAAGTAGTTGAAAATTCGTAGGCCCTTTGCTCTCATATTCCTGTTCTCAGCGTAGAAAACAAAAATTAAAGATAAAATGTGAAATAAAATAAAGTAAAATGAAGACCTAATTAAGCACAATTAAAGAATAACAAATATATTTATCTTTGCATAACGTAAATATTATAAAGAAACTAATTATAATTAATGGGCATTAATTTTAAAATAAACTCATATTCTCATTATTTCATTTGGAGTTGCCAAATCACCACGTTTCCGTGATAATAACAGCTTCACCCTCTTAATTAACCTTCTTAACTCAATATCTCTATCAAGACAAAAAAAGAAAAACCATTGCAAGATGCTTAAATTATTCATTCATGTCGTACCATCTCAAATGACTTCAACAAATCAGACATTGATGAGCTTAGCTGGGTGATTCACATCCTTCAAACCCTAGAAGAAGAGCTTGAACAGGAAGATAATGGCGAATTCCTTGTGTCTATCTTCAATGTTCCTAAGCCTCTTATGACTAGTGATCCAGCTTCTTATATCCCTAAACAGGTTTTATATATTTTTCTCATAGACCTGTTAGTGGGTAAACATTTTTATTCTTAAGAAATTATTAACTTTTCATGTTATCTTTCGAAAATGCCTCAGTCCTCACTATATATTTGGTCCCTTAAGTAATTTTCTAAGTAGTTTAGCTTCTTCTTCTTTCTTCTTTTCGCTTGTTACATTGCCATGAATTTAACATTAAATTTTACAGATATTATTCCCTAGCCATATCTAAATTGCTTTTAGGCTGAGTCAAACAGGATTGTTATCATATTTTTAAAATTGAATGGCCATTTAAATCAGTTTAGGAATTGATTCAAGGTTTATTCTGATAAAATTTTAAAAAAAAAAAATTGATTCAAGGTTCACTTGTTCGATTTTGGTCAAACTGATGATCAAAATTAATTTAATAAGTTTTAAATTTTATATATGAAAATAACAAGAGTAAATAACAAAACCACTACTATTAAGAACAGAATAGGACATTGATAATAAATTATCATACTACTCATTACTCAAATTTATAATTATTAATAATTATGTACAAGAATGATACGGACATCATACAGCTTTAGAATTTTATAAGAAAATATAATTCCCAAAATGATGTCATTTTGTATGAACTTTTTTTGGTGAAAAAATGATGCCATTTTTTTACTAATAACAAAAAATTAATATGAAAAAAAATGTCTGAACCAAACAAACTAATTAATAACCCGACCGTTTGAATTTTTTTTAAATATTTTATCACTTCTAAAATTAATTGATTCTGCAGAAGCAATTTTAATTTAAACCGCTTCAAGTTCACTTGAATGGGCCGATTCCACCCATTTCTCAAATAATACTAGATGATAAGGAATTAAATTGAAGAAATAGCATCAATTTCTATCAAGTAAAGTAACTGCTTTGGGCATGCCTAACAGATTGCAATTAGTCCTTTCCATCGTTGGCGTCCAAAACTCATGGATATGGAGAGGCTTAAGCATGCTGCTACAAAAAGACTTCAAAAAAAGCTTCAAATTGTTAGCCTCAACTTAGAACATCTTGTTGACCAATTGAGAAAATATGAACACAGGATAAGAGGGCAATACCACAAGTACTTAAATTTCAATAGCGAAACCTTAGTGTGAGTGATGATTATTGACGCCTCCTTCTTGCTTGATTTTCTTCAACAAGGAAGAGTGATTGATTATGGTGGTGGAAGGAAATCTAGTCAAAATGATCAAACCCTAAGAGACGTATTAATGCTTGAGAATCAGATCCCATTATTTGTTTTGAGAAAAGTTTTAGAGTTCAAATTGTCATCATCATCAACAGAAGAATCATCAGGAGATGATTTGCTTCTTGATATGTTGATAGGGTTGTTTAAAGCAATTTCACATTTTGAGAAGACGACTAAAGAAAATCATTATTATTCAGAGATCCAAGTTTTACAATGTGCGCATTTGCTAGATTTTTTGTATAACATAATTGTGCCCAAATCGGAAGATGAACAGCCAAATATGATTGAGACTTTGAGGACCATAATAACAATGACATGGAAGGCAATGAAAAATCATTTGTGACATATGCTAAGCAAGCCCTTAGTGAGACTTGGAGGATAGCATCAAAATTGACCAAATCATCAGTAAGTTTCGTTCAGCAGGTATTGCTTAATTTCTTTTTCTGGTTAAACAATCGATTTAGGTGTATCAACTTATGTCATCAGATTTTCTAATTGTGATATCATTTTGGCTCCATAAAAATATACCATCTCTTATCTAGGATTCCCTTGTATTTAGATCATTTTTGAACTATGAATTTAATGTTATTTTGTATAACAGACATATATGATTAGTAAAGTTGGTAATTTGAGCGGGTTTAAAATAACCAAATATATAAAAGAGCTTATATAATCAAGCCCAACCTAACACATTAAGCTTTCAGACTAACTTGAATACTCGAAATGTTAAATTTAATTTTATTTTATTTTTTTAGTCATTTTCAGTGTCTATCTTAAAAAATTAATTTTTTAATTTTTATCTAATTTTAATTTTATTTTATTAATAATAAAATGAAATTAGGTTATTTAGACTAAATTCATTTGGGTTTAAGCATTGCCCTGAATTTTTCAAGCAGCTTGAATAAGTTTAAAGTAAAAAGAAAAATGTCTGAACTCCCAAACCCAATCTAAAGATTTTTCATGTTTATTCAAGTTAGCTCATCGGGCTTTACCCAAATAACTAGCTTTATTGATAAGCAACTTGAGACTTATAATTGAAAAGTATTTTTACAGAGTTATTTTTCAGTTATTGTTATACAAGCCAATGAAGATTATCATTTGTTTGCATTTGACAATAATTTGTAACCTTCCGGTGGTTGGGATTATAAAACACCCTATTGGAATGCTTGTTTTTCTCACAAAAGAAAGAGCAATCAAAAACAGAAATTGTTCATCTCAACAAGCCACCCTTGATGGAGGAAATTGCTATCCCTTGTGTTAAAGAACTCTCAAACTCTGGAATCTGTTTCTTACCCACTAATAATGGAGCAATTCACAGCATCAGGTTTGATGAAGAAGCAGCCACACTTCACCTTCCCACAATAGCTATAGACATCAACAGTCAAGTGTTGCTTAGAAACTTGGTAGCTTATGAAGCATCAATGTGTGGGGGGCCACTTGTTTTCACATGATACACAGAATTGATGAATGGAATGATAGATTCTGAGGATGATGCAAAGATTCCGAGAGAAAAAGGGATTGTTTTAAACCACTTGAACAATGATGAACAAGTGGCTAACCTGTGGAATGGGATGAACATGTCCATTAAATTGCAAAAGTACCATTCTTGGATAGGGTCATTGAAGATGTGAACAAGTACTACAATGCACAATGAGGGTTAAAGTACAATAAACAAGTACCATTCTTGGCAGAATGAGGGTTAAAAGTTGGAGACTTATGAAGCTTGATGCGTTTGGTTCATGGCAACTTCTGACATTTCTAGTTGTTGAATTGATCTTGCTCTTGACGTTCTTTCAAGCTTTCTGCTCTTTTTATGGATGCAATAGCAGGAACCATGCCAAGACAATTAGATGATTCAGTTGTGGAGTAATAAGCAAGACTCATTTTTGTCCAAGCATCTCGTATCTTCTATATAGTTACAATCTAAACTGGTTGTATGCTTTAGTTTTATGACCTAGTAGTTCATTGCTATGTGAAGTTCTTCATTGATATTCATTTTGGACTTGGTTTAGTTTAGAATGATTGCCATTAGTATTTGAAACTTATTTAGTTGAAATTAATAAGTTTAAACTCAAAAGTTTGCACAAATAGAAATAATAGGCAAATATAAGTGATCTTAAGGACCAACTAAGAGGACAGGAAAAACAGTGAACAATAATTCATAAATTATTACCACAAAAAAAAAAGATTTTAATGATGAGTTTTGGTGGGGACTTCTAATTATCACTGCAGTGAAGTTTAAGCTTTACTCAAAAATCTTGTTGCTCGAATTTAAATTTGCCCTTTGGTTCTTTTATGGTTTTAGGCTTGTGATAATTGTTCTTGGACATTAGAATACTAAATTGGGACCTTGCGGCAATATTGCGTACGGATTGGATTGGATCATGGTGTTGGGCTCCACTCTTTGAGTGAAGGGTTGAATAAACTAATGGTATGTTTACATTAATGGGAACTTAAATTTAAATCAAATTGGACCCTTCAAATCAAATCTAGATCATATTAAAAATAAAAAATTTATTAAATTATTTTATAACTTTTATTTTAAAAAATATAATATATAATAATGGATTAAATCTGAACCATCCAGATCAAAATTTGGATGGTTCAGATCTCATCACAGTGATGAGCATCCAAATTGGGTTTGACATGGTGAGGCGTAAATCCCTTTTCATCCACACAACCCACAGTTTCCTCTGGGTACAGTTTAATGATTTCAAATGCCAACTCAGCAGTGAATGGAATAATTAATGTACGTGAGCAAGAATTAATCAATAAATAAATCATTAATTAGTTGTAAATTTATAACATTTGGATCCTTTTAAATTTTTTATCGGTTCTAAAATTAATTGATTCTATAGAAGCAATTTTAATTTAAACCGTTTAAAGTTCAATTGAATGGGCCGATTTCACCCTTTTTTGATATAATACTAGAATAAGGAATTAAATTGAAGAGATAGCATCAATTTCTATCAACTAAACTACCTGCTTTGGGCATCCCTAACAGATTGCAATTGGTCCTTACTATTGTTGGCGTCCATAACTCATGGATATGGAGTGGGTCAAGCTCGCTGCTACAAAAGACTTCAAAAAAAGCTTCAAATTAGCCTCAACTTAGAACATCTTGTTGACCAATTGAAAAAATATGAACACAGGATTAGAGCATGCTACCACAAGTACTTAAATTTCAATTGCGAAACCTTAGTGTGGGTGATGATTATTGATGCCTCTTTCGTACTTGATTTTCTTCAACAAGGAAGAGTGATCGATTATGGTGGTAGGAGGAAATCAGGTCAAAATGATCAAACCCTAAGAGACATACTAATGCTTGAAAATCAGATCCCATTATTTGTTTTGAGAAAAGTTTTAGAGTTCAAATTGTCATCATCATCAACAGAAGAATCATCAACAGATGACATGCTTCCTGCTTTGTTGATAAGGCTGTTTAAAGCAATTTCACCTTTTGAGATGACGACTAAAGAAAATCATTATTCAGAGATCCAAGTCTCACAATGGGCGCATTTGATTTCTTGCATAACATGATTGTGCCCAAATTGGAAGAACAACCAAATATGATTGACTTTGAGGACCATAACAGAGACATGGAAGGCAATGAAAAATCATTTGTGAGATATGTTAAGCAAGCCTTAAGTGAGATATCGAGGATGGCATCAAGATTGACCAAATCATCAGTAAGTTTCATTCAGAAGGTATTGTTGAACTTCTTTTTCTTGTTAAATCCATATAGGTGTGTCAACTCATTATGTTACATCAGATTTTCTTTTTTCCTTTTGAATTGGGCATCAGATTTTCTAATCGTGATATCATTTTGGCTCTTGTAAAAGTGTACCAACTCTTGTTTAGGATTCTCTAGCACTTGAATTATTTAGGTTTTGGGATGTTAAGTGTGAGTTGAGTTGGTTTAAGATGTGAAAAATATTACATCGGATAGAGTTGGGTTAAAAAAGAGATATATAAATGGAAAAGATCCATAAACTTAATATCTTAATGTTTTAAGTAAAAATATATAGTGTCATACTATGTGTCCTCTTAGTACTATTAGGTGACCTAGCTGTGTTTTTCCCCTTTCTAAGATGCTCTTTATATATGAACTATGAATATGAATTTAATGCCATTTTAGATAATAAACCTATGATCAACGACTTAAGACTTATAATTCAAAGTCTCATTATACAGAGTTATTTTTTTAGGTATTATTGTACAAGCCAATGAAGATCATCATTTGCATGCCTTTGACAATCATTTGTAACCTTCCGGTGGTTGGGATTATAAAACACCCTTTGGAATACTTGTTTTTCTCACAAGAGAATGAGCAATCAAAACCAAAAAATATTGATCTCAAGAAGCCACCCTTGATGGAGGAAATTGCTATCCCTTGTGTTACAGAACTCTCAAACTCTGGAATCTATTTCTCACCCACTAATAATGGAGCAATTCACAATATCAGATTTGATGAAGCAGCAGCGACACTTCACCTTCCCACAATAGCCATAGACATCAACAGTCAAGTGTTGCTTAGAAACTTGGTTGCTCATGAAGCATCAATTACATGCAGTGGTGGGCCACTTGTTTTCACAAGATACACATAAAACCATTTTTGGATAACAACATTGAAGATGTGAACAAGTACTACAATGGCAGGATGAGGGTTAAAACTTGGAGACTTGTAAAGTTTTATGTGTTTGGTTCATGGCAGTTTCTGACATTTCCAGTTGTTGTATGGATCTTGCTCCTGATGTTCTTTCAAGCTTTCTGCTCTTTTTATGGATGCAATCATAGGAACCATGCCAAGACTATTAGATGATTAAATAGTGGAGTAGTATACAAGACTCACTTTTCTCCAAGAATCTGGTTTCTTTTATATCGTTACAATGTATTGTGGTTGGACTCGGTTGTATGATTTGGTTTCATGACCTAGCAGTTCATTGGTATGTGAAGTTCTTCATTGATATTCATTCTGGATTTGGTTTGGTTTAGGATGATTGCCATTAGTATTGGAAACTTATTTAGTTGAAATTAATAAGTTTAAACTCAAATTTTGAAAAAAAAAATTGTTTATGATTTCTTATCATAATCATTACCATAAATTGATTGAAATTTTCCCTTTTGAAATGATGAATAAAAATTACTCATGGATCAATTTTAACAAAGTGCATAAATTGTGCAAAAATAGGAATAATAGACAAATATAAATTATCTTAAGGACCAATAGAGAGGATAGGAAAGATAGTGAACAATCATTCATAAATTATCACCACAAAAAAAAAACGATTTTAACGATGATTTTTGGTAGAGAATTTTAATGATCACTGCAGTGGAGTTCAAGCTTCACCCAAAATTATTGCTGCTCGAATTTTAATTTTCCCTTAGCCTCTTTTATACTTCACCGACAATATATTGGACCCTGCGGCATCTTGTGTATGGATTGGATTGGATTATGGATTTGGACTTGCTCATGATGTTGGGCTTGACTCTTTGACTGAAGGGTTGAAATAAATATGTTTTGATTAATAAGAATTTGAATTTGAATCAAATTTTTTATTTGGATATATAAAAATTTATAAATTTATAATTTTATTTTATATTATATTTCCTTTTGTAATTTCAAAGTATATTTACATATATGCATTTTAGTCATTTGAAATTTTAATCATTTCAAATCTCTTATTTTCTTTATGTTTTTATTATTGATACCTCTTTAACTCTCATATTTTTCTTATTTTTGATTCTCATCTCTCATCAATTAAAAAATAGAGCTAAATTTGTCATTTTTAATTTTTTATTTCATTTCAAATATTAACTCATCTCTTCTTCATTTGAATTTTTTAAAACTACCTAAATAAAGAGGTTCAAATACATGAATTTTAGGTGTGAGATTTGAAATACATTATTTTAAGTCTAAAATTAAAATCTAAATCCATCAATCCAAACACTATTTAACCATGAATGTCCTATGAATATGCCATATTCCTGTTGTTTGTTCCCTTCGTGTTTTGAAGAATGAATTTAACTGTGAGAAGCAGGCTCTCATTTAAAGGAAAAAAAACGGTTTAGTTAGTGGTCAAGTTAGTTTAATATTCTTTGCTTTTCATCAAAGAATCAATTCTTAGTATTATAATCAAATATATTTAATTATTATCTGTATTTTAGAGATGATATGTCTTTTGATGTGGATATATATAATGTTGAATAATAGCAAGGATTTTCATCAATGTTAATCACAACTCTAAAGATTGAAGATTTAATTAATTAAAAAAATATTTACAAGGCCTTCGGCTCAAGTTAACCATAATTTTATGAAGGACCAGAACTTACGTTTTATTTTATGTTTTTACTTTTTTCCCACCTTGAGCACCTTGCCTTCACAATTTAACAATCTTTAAAATTCTTGGTCAAAGGTGTGGGACCCTCCAAAAGCCGAGCTTCCAGTTACTGATAGATAATGATGGGAGAGATTTTCATATAGTAGTAAAATTAGAAACGATACAAATGTGGCGGGAAAAATTATTTGAAACAGCACAGCAACGAAATTATAATTTCAAATGACTTCATTAAGATACAAAGCTGAATAAAAAGAAAAGAATACTAACAACATCCATGAATGGTTATGATTGAAGGTTGCAACAACACAATCCTTCACTTGAAAGATTTAAAACAACAATTCATCCCTTGACTAAAGATGAAATTCAACCCACAATGATGTGGCTCCTTTATATAGATTTAGAGATACCAACTGATTAGGTGAGTAAAGACTAATGGATAACATCCTACTATTGCAACAGTAGCTGGAGCTGTTGATAGCAAAAGAGATTAATAGTTGTGAGGGGAATATATATAATGTGATGGAGATAAAGTGATAAGAGTTTGATCAGAGAATAAGCTTCTCAGATTCTCTATTGCTGGACTGGGGACTCTTGAACAAAATAGCTCTCACAAGATCGATGTAGAGGGGGAACTGAGCAACGCCAAAGAAAGTAATAGGCAAGATAGTGACGGCATAGAGGGGGAAAACAACCTGCTGGAGGTGTTCCCTGAGCAAGAAGAAGAATGCGGAAGAGAAAGAAACCAAGACGGAAGCGATGGACACGAAGAGGCAACTCAACCCCAAAAGAAGTTTGAGAGGCAAATCTTTGCGGAAATCTCGAGGTTGCTGTCGGGAAGTGAGGATGGAGAGGAACATGACAAGAGAGGTGATGGAGCAGGAGAGAGCCAGGAGGGATGTGAATGCAAACAAGTTGAAAGCCAGGTGGCGCTCCAAGTAAGGTTTTCCGGTCTCCTCCTGAGTACCGCCGGGGAAAGTGGTGGCCCTGGCGAAGGCCACGCCGGCAATAAGCGCAGCCACCACGGAGCATGACTCTGACGTGATCTTCAGCCACTCGTTGTCTTGGTTGAGTAGCTTCTCGTGGTCACTTACGAAAATGTCCTCCGGTGCGTTGTTGCTTTTGTTTGGGAGGAATTGCATATGCTGCGGCATTTTCGTCTCCATAAACTAGAAATACAAGAAATTAAAGCTCACGTCAATATAAACATGCATGCATTGCTTTACATGAAACCATGCATGGATTGAATTAATTTGATAGATGAGGAGGAAGAATACCAGAAACCATTTAACTTCCCACTGCATTTGCAAGGAAGAACCAGCAATATGCCACGGCTTGTATTGTGAGAGGTTGGCGGTCAAGTGGAGGATCGTGTTGCCGTCTTTGTCTGCACGTCCCACGTGGCTTTCCCACAACTCCTCCTTCTTCAGGTACTTCTCCAGATGCTCGAATACACGTGGTTGCCTATTCTTCACGGCCACATGCAATAAATTTTGGTCTAGCGTGTTCGTTTCGTGGATGGCCCCTGGTTTATCTTTCAGAATTTTCTTCAATATTTCCAACACCCCATTTTTCGCTGTAATAAACAATACTGACTCATTTCTCCCCCCTTCATTTTCCTCTTCTTCATCACACCCTACAAATGAATATGTCCAATCAATATTGTGGGCTATGACAACGGATTATTCTTCTTTCAAGTTGAGAATTCATGAATTTCAAGAAATTTTCATTTTTAAAGAAGAGATTAAAGATTTCAAGTTTTATAAACAAAAATATTAAAAATAATAAATTCATGAATCTGAAGTTCAAAGGATTTAAGTCCATGGGTTATATATAACATTTCATTTATAAATATGTAAGAGTCCCACGGACAAGCAATGAAAAATATATATTTTGAGATAAAAAATAATTAATAAATATTTAAAATTAAATACACACTTATTTTACACACACACACAAATCACATAGGCTTAAGCAGCATCCAGTTAAATTCAAGCTTCCAGATCCATTACCGTTTCTTTTGAACAAGTGTGTGAGCAATTTGTCCAACTTTTGGGAGTTTTGTAACATCAAATCTGTCAGCAAAGAGAGGAAAAGAAGACTTCAGAGACTGTCTGTCATCATCTCTCAACTCTCGTTTCTCATCTCTTTATTTCTTTCTTGTTAATTTTTCAATGAGCATTTCGCCAGAGAATACTCCCTTCGGACATAATATAAGTTATTATTAACTAATTTACCTATTTCAAAAGAATGCTAGTTAGAATATTTGTTTTTTTTAAAAAAAAAATCATATCTTTTCAATTGTGCCCTTAAGTGTAATAAATATAACATTTGATTTATTTAAAATACTTTCATTAATTACTCAATAAAATAAGTGTGTAAGTGGGGAAAAAAAATCTATGCCATATATTTTGAAACAAGTAAAGCTTGCAGAAAATATCTTATATTATGATTTGGAGAGAGTAGTTCTTAAGTTGATTAATATAGAGTTTCTTTTCCAACAAATCTATAAAGAAGGTAAGAATTAGTAGTTCTTAAGTTGGTTAACATAGAGAGTTTCCTCCCCACAAAATCTATAAAGAAGGCAAGAATTACCTTTATGTTGTGAATTATGATTTTTAGTCATAACTAATGGTAGAGTTACCTTGTAGCTGGTGTTGATCTGCAGTAACTTTTTGGTTGCCAACATCTGCACTTTGCTTCGCATCACCTGCAATTGAAAAGTGTATAACATCTATTGGATCCAATTCAAAGGTAGGGGCCGATACTATGTTTTGAAAATTTTCCCGAATTAGCGAGGAGAATGACAAATGAGGACATTAATATCATGTTAGAATTTCTTTATAACTAAGGTTCTCAAATTCAATATTTTTTCTCCTATGTTACACTACTAAAGTTTTTAAAAAATTTAGTTAGAATCTCCTTGTTTCTTTCTCGTTAATTTTTTAATGAATATTTCACTAGAAAATAATCCCTTCAGACCACAATATAAGTTACTTTTAACTAATTTACCTTTTTATGAGAAAAAGCTAGTTAGAATCAAGATTTAAAAAAAAAAAATTCATATCTTTTCAACTGTGCCTTTGAGTGTAATAAATATGATGTTTGAATTATTCGAAATACTTCCATTAATTATTTAATAAAATAAGTTTGCAATTGGAAAAAGAAAATTCACTACACCTATCTAATGCCATATATTTTGAACCAAGTAAAGCTTTTAAAAAAATATCTCATACTATAATTGGGAGAGAGTAGTTCTTAAGTTGATCAATATAGAGAGTTTCTTCCCCACAAAGTTTATAAAGAAAGTGAGAATTAATAGTTTTTAAGTTGATCAATATAGAGAGTTTCTACCCCACAAGATCTATAAAGAAAATGAGAATTACATTTATGTTGTGAATTGTGATTTTTACTCATAATTAATTGTAGAGTTACTTGTGGTTTGTGTTGATCTGCAATGACTTTTTGATTGCCACCATCTCCACTTTGTTTTGCATCACTTGCAATTGAAAAGTGTATAACATCTACTGGATCCAATTCAAAGGTGGGGCCATTACAAATAACTAAATCTCTCAAATACAATATTTTTTTCTCCCATGTTTGAGTACTAAAATTTTTAAAAAATTCAGTTAGAATATCATTATTGCTTTCTCACTAATTTTTTAATGAACATTTCACTAGAGAATACTCCATTCAGACCACAATATAATTTATTTTTAACTAATTTACCTTTTTATGAAAAAAAAGCCGCCGGTTACAATCTAGATTTTCTAAAAAATTTCATATCTTTCCAACTGTGCCCTTGAGTATAATTAATATGATATTTGAATTATTCAAAAATACTTGCATTAATTACTCAATAAAATAAGTTTGTAATTGGAAAAAAAATCCACTACACCAATCCAAAGCCATATATTTTGAACTAAGTAAAGTTTTTAAAAAATATCTCATACTATGATCCGATGAGAGTAGTTCTTAAGTTGATCAATATAGAGAATTTGTTCTCCACAAAGTTTATAAAGAAGGTGAGAATTAGTAGTTCTTAAATTGATCAATACAGAGAGTTTCTACGCCACAAAATCTATAAAGAAAGTGTAAATTACATTTATGTTGTGAATTGTGATTTTTAGTTATAATTAATTGTAAAGTTACCTTGTGGTTTGTCTTGATCTGCAGTGACTTTTTGGTTGCCACCATCTGTACTTTGTTTTCCATCACCTGCAATTGAAAAGTGGATAACATATATAAGATCCAACTCTAAGGTTGGGCCATTACAAATAACTAAAGCTCTTAAATACAATATTTTTTTTTCCATGTTTCAGTACAATTTCTTTTTAAATTCAGTTAGAATGACATTATTTCTTTCTCTTTAATTTTTTAATGAATATTTTACTAGAGAATACTCCCTTCAAACCACAATATAAATTACTTTTTAACTAATTTACCTTTTTATGAAAAAAAGCTGGTTAGAATCTAGATTTTCTAAAAAATTTCATATCCTTCCAACTTTGCCCTTGAGTGTAATAAATATGATATTTGAATAATTCAAAATAATTCCATTAATTACTCAATAAAATAAGTTTGTAATTAAAAAAATCACTACATCTATCCAACGCCACATATTTTGGACTAAGTAAAGCTTTTTTTAAAAAATATATCATACTATGATCCGGAGAGAGTGGTTCTTAAGTTGATCAATATGGAGAGTTTCTTCCCCACAAAATTTATAAAGAAGGCGAGAATTAGTAGTTCTTAAGTTGATCAATATAGAGAGTTTCTGCCTCACAAAATCTATAAAGAAGGTGAGAATTACATTTATGTTGTGAATTGTGATTTTTAATCATAATTAATTGTAGAATTGCATTTGTGTTGGGCTTGACTCTTCGATTGAAGGGGTAAAATAAATGTTTTATTAATCAGAATTTGAATTTGAATCAAAATTTTCATTTAGATAGATAAAAATTTATAGATTTGAAAATTCATTTCTTATCATATTTCCTTTTGTTATTTTTCAAATTACATCTATATATATATATATATATACATACACATCCTAGTCATTTGAAATTTTAGTTTTTTCAAACTTCTTGATTTTTTTTTGTGTTTTCACTATTAATACCTCTTTTACTTTTGTATGTTTCTTTATCTTGTATTCTCATCTCTTATCGATTGAAAAATAAAGATAAACTTATCACTTTTAGTTTTGCATTTTCATTTCAAATCTTTACTTATCTATTCTTCATTTGAATTTTTTAAAACTACTTAAACAAAAGATTTCAAATACATGTACTTAAAGTGTGAGTTTTGAAATGTGATATTTTAAATCTCAAATCTAAATCCATCAATCCAAACAGTTAAAGGGATTTTGTTTCTTAAGATCACATTATATTGTGTTCTTAAATTAAATATAAACCTGGAATTATGAATTATCGTTTGAGTAGACTGCTATTTGGAATCAGCTTGCACAAGCATTTTTGGAATATTAATTAATACGACCTACTATTTTCACATGAATTAAATATGACTTTGAAAATTATTAAAACGTTTTATTGGGTTAGCCCAACCTTCGTGGCTTCACAATTAAAGCTCCATCTGTAAATACTCGGACAATAACTACACCAAACTGTAAAGACTCTTACCAAAAAGCTTTTTCTTTTTAATATATATATATATACACATATATACATACATATATATATATATATATATATATGAGTGTATTATATAAGAGAAAGGTGAGAAGTGCGAGCGCAACCATGTATGTCCTATGAATATGCCATCCTCCTGTTGTTTCTTCCTTTCGTCTATTCAAGAATGAATTTAACTGTGAGAAGCAAGCTCTCATTTTGGGGGGGGGGGGGGCATTTTAGTTAGTGGTCAATTTAGTTTAATTTTCTTTGCTTTTCATCAAAGAATCAATTCTTAGAATTATAATCAAATACATTTAATTATTATCTTTAATGTAGAGATGATATGTCTTTTGATGTGGATATATATATATATATATATATTGGCAGGATATATATATGTATACATATGATGTTGGATAATAGCAAGGATTTTCATCAATGATAATTACAACTGTTATGATTATTTTTTAATTAATTTTAAAAATATTCATAAGGCCTTCGGCTCAAGTCAACCATAATTTTAACGACCAGAACTTATGTTTTATTTTATTTTTTTCCCTCTTTACTTGGGCACCTTGCCTTCACAATTTAAAATTCTTGGTCAATTAAGAAGTTCAATTGCATGATGAATATTTGGAATATCAAAGGTGTGGGGCCCTCCTAAAGCCGAGGTTCCAGTTATTGATTAGATCATGATGGGATAGATTTTCATATATAGTAGTGGAATTAGAAACGATACAAATATTTTTTTTTTTGGGGGGGGGGTTTAAAACGGCACAGCAAAGAAATCATAATTTCAAGTGACTTCATTAAGATACAAAGTTGAATAAAAGAAAAGAAGATGAACAACAGCCATGAATGGTATTAAGACTGAAGGTTTACGACAAACACAATCCTTCACTCTAAAGACTTAGGACAACAATTCATCCCTTAACTAAAGGGTGAAATTCAACACAATGATGCGACCCTTTATATAGATTTAGAAATTCAACACTAATGGATGACATACTAATATTCCAACCGAGTTAATAAATAGTAGCGGGAGCTGTTGATAACAAAAGCGATGAATAGTGGTGAGAAGAATATATAATATGATGGGAATAAAGTGATAAGAATTTGATCAGAGAATAAGCTTCTCAGATTCTCTATTACTGGACTGGGGAATGTTGCGGAAAGTAGCTCTCATAAGATCCATGTAGAGGGGGGACTGAGCAACGCCAAAGTAAGCAATAGGCAAGATAGCGACAGCATAGAGTGAGAAAACAACCTGCTGGAGGTGGTCCCTGAGCAAGAAGAAGAATGCGGAAGAGAAAGAAGCCAAGACGGAAGCGATGGACATGAAGAGGTAACTCAACCCAACAAGAAGTTTGGAAGGCAAATCCTTGCGGAAATCTTGAGGTTGCTGGCGGGAAGTGAGGATGGAGAGGAACGTGATCAGAGAGGTAATGGAGCAGAAGAGAGCCCAGAGGGGTGTGAATGCAAACAAGTTGAAAGCCGGATGGCGCTCCAAGTAAGGTTTGCCGGTCTCCTCCTGAGTACCGCCGGGGAAAGTGGTGGCCGTGGCGAAGGCCACGCCGGCAATAAGAGCAGCCACCACGGAGCATGACTCCGACGTGCTCTTCAGCCACCCAATGCCTTGCTCGAGTAGATCCTCGTGATCACGTACGAAAATGTCCTGCGGTGTCTTTCTGCTTTTGTTTTGGAGGAATTGCATATGCGGCATTTTCTTCTTCATAAACTAGAAATACAAGAAATTAAAGCTCACGTCAATGTAAACATGCATGCATGACACATGAAACCATGGATTGAATAAATTTGATTGAGGAGGAGGAAGAATACCAGAAACCATTTAACTTCCCACTGCATTTGCAAAGCAGAACCAGCAATATGCCGGGGCTTGTAACGCGAGAGCTTGGCTGCCAAGTGGAGGATCGTGTTGTCGTCTTTGTCTGCACGTGCCACGTGGCTTTCCCACAACTCCTTCTCCTTCAGGTACTTCTCCAGATGCTCGAATACACGTGGTTGCCTGTTCTCCACGGTCACATGCAACACATTTTGGTCTAGCGAGTTTGTTTCGTGGATAGCCCCTGGTTTATCTTTCAGAATTTTCTCCAATATTTCCAACACCCCATTTTTCGCCGCAATGAACAATACTGACTCATTTCCTCCTTCATGTTCCTCCTCTTCATCACACCCTACAAATTAGTCCAATCAATATTATGGGCTATGACAACGGATTATTCAAATTGAGAATTCATTTTCCTTTTTAAAGAAGATATTAAAGATGTAAAGTTTTATAAAAGAAATATTAAAAATAATAAATTCATGAACCTGAAGTTCAAAGGATTTAACTCCATGGGTTATATAATTGTGTATATATATATATAACATTTCATTTATAAATAAATAAAAGTCCCACGGACAAGCAATAAAAAATATACATTTTAACATAAAAATAATTAATAAATATTTAAAATTAAATGCACACTTTTTTTTTAAATTTGCCAATCACATAGGCTTACGCGGCATCCAGTTAAATTCAAGGTTACAGATTCATTACCGCTTCTTTTGCACAAGCGTGTGAGCAATCTGTCCAACTTTTGGGAGTTTTGTAACATCAAATCTGTCAACAAGAGATGAAAAAGAACACTTCAGAGACTGTCTGTCATCATCTCTTAACTCTCATTTCTCATCTCTTTATTTCTTTCTTGTTAACTTTTTAATGAGTATTTCACTAGAGAATACTCCATTCCGATCATGATATAAGTCATTATTAATTAATTTATCTTTTTAAAAAAAAGTTAGTTAAAATCTTGATTTTTCAAAAAAAATTCATTTCTTTTCAATTATGCCCATGAGTGTAATAAACACAACATTTGATTTATTCAAAATACTATCATTAATTACTCAACAAAATAAGTGTGTAAGTGGAAAAAAAAATCTATGCCATATATTTTGGAGCAAGTAAGGCTTGCAGAAAATATCTTATATTATGATCCGAAGAAGGTAGTTCTTAAGTTGATCAATATAGAGAGTTTCTTCCCCAAAAAATCTATAAAGAAGGTGAGAATTAGTAGTTCTAAAGCTGATCAAAATAGAGTTTCTTCCCTCACGAAATCTATAAAGAAGGTGAGAATTACCTTTATGTTGTGAATTGTGATTTTTAGTCATAACTAATGGAAGAGTTACCTTGTAGCTTGTGTTAATCTGCAGTAACTTTTTGGTTGCCAACCCCTGCACTTTGTTTCGCATCACCTGCAATTGAAAAGTGTTTAACATCTACTGGATAGGTCCAATTCGAGGGGGGGGGGCGGATACTATGTTTAGAAAATTTTCCCAAGTTAGCAGGGAGAATGACAAATGAAGAGCATTAATGTCATGTTAGAATCTCTTTATAACTAGGGTTCTCAACTTCAGTATTTTTTCCACCATGTTTTAGCACTAAAATTTTTAAAACATTCAGTCAGAATCTCATTATTTCTTTCCACTTAATTTTTTAATGAATGTTTCACTAGACAATACTTCTTCAGACCACAATATAAGTTATTTTTAACTAATTTACCTTTTTATGAAAAAAAAAAAGCTACTTAGAGTCCAGATTTTCTAAAAAATTTCATATCTTCCAAACTGTGCCCTTGAGTGCAATTAATATAATATTTGAATTATTCAAAATACTTCCATTAATTACTGAATGAAATAAGTTTGTAATTGGAAAAAAAATCCACTACACCTATCCAATGACATATATTTTGGACCAAGTAAAGCTTTTAAAAAATATCTCATATTATGATCCAGAGAGAGTAGTTCTTAAATTGATCAATATAGAGAGTTTCTTCCCCACAAAGTTTATAAAGAAGGACAGAATTAATAGTTCTCAAGTTGATCAATATAGAGAGTTTCTACCCCACAAAATCTATAAAGAAGGTCAGAATTACATTTATGTTGTGAATTGTGGTTTTTAGTCATAATTAATTGTAGAGTTACCTTGTAGCTTGTCTTGATCTGCAGTGACTTTTTGACTGCCACCATCTGCACTTTGTTTTGCATCACCTGCAATTGAAAAGTGTATAACATCTACTGGATTCAATTCAAAGGTGGGGCCATTACAAATAACTAAAGCTCTCAATACACAATATTTTTTCTCCCATGTTTCAGTGCTAAAACTTTTAAAAAATTCAGTTAGAATCTCATTATTTCTTTCTAGTTAATTTTTTAATGAATGTTTCAATAGAGTTTCTACCCTACAAAATCTATAAAGAAGATGAGAATTACATTTATGCTGTGAATTGTGATTTTTAGTCATAATTAATTGTAGAGTTACCTTATGGTTTGTCTTAATCTGCAGTGACTTTTTGGTTGCCAAAATTGTCACTTTGTTTCACGTCCAGTTGAAAAGCACATAACATCTATTGGATCCAATTCAAGGGCGAGGGAGGGGCCGGACTCCATGTCTAGGAAATTTGCCGTAATTCGAGGGGACAATGACAAATAAAGACCATATAAAAGTAAAAGCATTAATGTCAAGTTTGAATATCTTTATAATTAAAGTTCTGAAATTCAGTATTTTTCCTCCTATGCTTCAATATTAAAAATTTTAAAAAATTCAGTTAGAATCTCTTTATTTCTTTCTTGTTAAATTTTTAATGAATCTTTCACTAGAAAGTACTCACGTCGGATCACAATATAAGTTATTGTTAACTAATTTATCTTTTTTAAAAAAAAAGCTGGTTAAAATCTTAATTCTCTAAAAAAATTCATATCTTTCTAATCATGCCCTGAGTGTGATAAATATGATATTTGAATTATTTAAAATACTTTCATTAATTAATCAATAAAATAAGTGTGTAATTGGGAAAAAATCTATTATGCACAATCAATAGCGATATATATATATATATATATATATATCTCACTCTCTCACACACAGTTTTCTCAACAAGGGAAGAGAGGGAGTAACTTCTATCACCAATATTTTGTTGGTTCTGTTTGCCCAAATTAAAGTGTTGCCTTGTACCCATAATCAAGTGTGATGTTTTTTTTGAGGCTATTTTATTTTCTCGAATGAAATAACTGTTAGCTAAAAAGAATAGGTTTAGTTTGGAGAACATCCCAAGGACTACAATCCCAAAAAATTCATAAAGGTTGACACTGGATATGATCTATCCATTAGTGTTAGGCATAACTTATTTAATAAGAAGTACTCCCTCCATTTTAAAATATAAACATTTTTTTAGCTATTTTAGTTTAAAATATAAGCAATCTAATACGCTTAAAATTTATTTTTTTTGTTTTAGCCCTTATATTTATTTACCTAGATCTTTGTGTAAATTTTTTTCTAATTCATTATGAGGTGCATTAGTAGTTGGGACTAAGGGTAAAAAAGGAAAAACAATATATATATATATATATATATTATGAAAATAATGGCTTTATTGATATGTGAATTTATGCTAAAAACCATTTATATTTTGGACTGAAGAGAGTGTATACTATATGTAATTCACTTTTTCGATCTCTAAATCATTTTGGTGAGTATAATATATCTTGAGTGGGATACAATATCTCTTCAAAAACTAGAAATTATTTGCCTATTTGGGAAGACATTATAATCAATTATAGGGCCTAAATAATCAATTTTTAGAAAAAAATTCCCAAACAGCAAAAAAAAATTTAATAATTGATTATTGAGCCAAAATCACATTTTGAAATAAACTTTGAGAGGTTGCTTATAGATTCAATTTTACTATTAAATAATATATTTTACTTCTTAAATAAAGTTTAACAAATTTAATAATATTAAATATAACTTTATCAATAATTTAATTTTAAAAAAATGTTCTTTATAATAATTTGTACAACTAAAATCAATTTCAATATCCAAACATATTGTGTTATAACATGATCAATTATAATTAAAATCAATCATATTAATAAATTATATTTAACTGAAATCTAAACAGGTCCTATCTCGTCAGGACCAACTCATTTAAGTAGCTAGTCCATTAAGCATCTCAATATAATGATGGGTGGGTGAAGAGTGAAAAACCTTTTGGGCCATCGGTCTCGCGACCAGGTTTGGGCATCACATAGGCTTTGACACGACCTCCAACATATGCTACATCTTTATGCTTCCATAGTCCATCCAGTATTTGGCCGCACCAAACGTGCTTTTCTTTCTTCTTCCTCGATGTCTTTATTACCTCTAATCCTTAATTAATATATATAAACAAGTTAATTAAGCACAAGTCCGTATAACAGAATTAAAAGCACCATCAATTATTAGGTAGAGAAAGAGAGTACTGTACCAAAGGCTTCCCAGACAGGCCAAATAATAAAACGGGTGAATGCCATGAAAATGTCATAACTTGTCCAATAATTTTTTGGAACAACATTTTCATGTTCACTGATGTAATTACTTGCTGGGTTCTCTGTATCCGCTGTGCTGCCGCGAAGAGCTACGACAAAATATGAACTTTGTTCAATTTTCAGATCATATTTATAAAGCAAAATTAAGATAAACAAAATATTTTCTTTTCATAAACATGAACTTACCAGTCTGCTGGGATTTTGAATGGCTGGTGATCCTCAACGGCTTCACGTATATACCTTGCGCATGAAAAAGGAAAACATATAAATATGAACAATAAATAAAATATTGATTTTTTTTATTTTGCAAAAACAAATAATATCCCTCCATTCTTTTCTTATAGGCCAAAATAGACAAGAGTTGGGTTTTACTATTTATAAAACAATTGAAAAAATTTAGGTAGTGATTAATATGTTTTTCCACAAATACCTTTATAAAAAGGATGGCCCTAGTTAATAAATAAGAGAGTGTGTGAGAAAGATTTAATTAAGGGCATTTTCGGAGCGGACTATAATTAAGCGGAGCATGCGTGGGTATCAATGATGAAGAGGTCAGCTATATTTGTGTGCCTGTGTTTATATATATATATATATATATATTCACACTCTTTTGATCTTAGTTATAAAAGTAAGGAGAAAAGATTAATTTTAATCTTATTTATAAGGCATGCATTTCATTATTTTTATGTTTAAAAATCATTTCTACCCTTATTAAATATTAAAAAAATTGAAAATATTTTTTTTGTCCTTTGTTAGGGGGATGGAAGTGAAAACTTTTTAAATTTTAGGATAGATTCAATGAAGTTTAAGATTTTCTTCAATTTGGGTACAACATCTTAAAAGTAATTCATAAATAAGATTAAAGAGAGAACTTACACTGATATGCCAACCAGTTATACCATCTAAAATTGCTGCTGCTTTCGAAGGCAGAAGGTTTGTCGGCTAGGATATGGAGAGGGGAAATTCCCTTTTCGTCCACGAAGCCAACGATGCCCTCTTTGTACTTATGAATGATTTCAAATGCCAACTCTGTGAATATACATGCACGTGAGCAAGAATTAATTAATTAAAGGCATCGATAAATAAATCATTAATTAGTTGTAAATTTATAACAAGTCCGCCTCCTACTATGTTTACCAGTCATTAATTTGGACTAAATTATTGTGGTATTTAATGAGACAAATTTATCTATAGGAAATAAACATTAACTTTACAATGAACAATTTACAAAATAAATATAATACATACTTCTTGAAATTTATAATTTTATTTATAAATTTTTCTTATATATATATATATATATTTGATAAGGGGAGTAAAATTTACATACCAAAATGGTCTCGGTAGAGGGTGCAATGAAGGACTGTCTGTCCATCGCTTGTTCTTCTGCATAGCCCAATAGACTCGCCGACGCAACAATCTTTGAGGTAAAAGAAAACTTTCTTATGTCCTTTGGCAGCAGCCAAGAAGAGAGGAGTCTCTCCATCTTTGTTGCGTTCTTCAATCAACACGTGTCCTTGATGAGGATCAGCTTCAATGATGCACATGCACATCTGGAGCGACCCTATGGATGCTGCACAATGCAACGCTGTGTCCCCTTTACCATTCTTTTTTTTCAAACTCTCCACCGCCGACGTCGTCCGCTTGATTTCATCCACCAGCTGCTTAACGGCGACAGCATTGTTGTTGTTGGCCGCCACATGCAACGCCGTGTCTTCTTTGTTGTTGATCGGCATCGTGTGAATCGCTGCATTGTTTTTGTATTGCTCCACCACTTCACTCCAGTTATCATGGAACGTCCATCGGTATAAATCCATCCCCATCATCAAAAGATGTTGAATATCCATCGATGAATCCATGTGCTCCATTTTGCAGCAATGTGACAATTACTAACACAACTCTCGAGGTTGTGTGCTAGTCACCTTGATGCGTGGTAGCCTTTTATACATGATTAACTACCACACTCATGTCCCATGTGTCTGAAAAAGCACGGAGCAGGAATCTCGGCGAAGCATTTACAATAGGGAAAATGACATTAAGTCCCAATAAAATCATTTTATTCAAGTAAATTCCTAACAAATTTTTAAATGTAAAGTAAGACCCTTAGATTTCAACTGATATTTTTGAATGTAAAGTCCAGCAAATTTGGAAGACAAAGTTGTAAGATATGAAAATATTAAATTTTGTAGACAAATTTGCAATTATGTTATCTTAAATTTGCAACTCACTTTTTCAAGTTTAACAAGGAACACAAATCTTAATAATTAAATTTGAAAAGTAATATGTCATCATTATTTTATAACTTTCAGGAACTTGTAACTTAATCTATCTTCTTAAATTTGTAATTTGTTTTCCTAATTTTAAAGCTAGGAGTGGATTGCATTATATAAAAATGCTAGTTAGGGACTTAGGAGACCTATTTTTCATTTTTGAAATTTGTTGGGGCTGTAAAAAGATTCTTTTGAAACTTAAATGCCATTCTCCCATTACAATATAATAGGACCTTTCCTTGTATGGAAGGGCAAGGTATTATTATCTTTTGCTTTTTAATTAATTTCAATTTTGTTATTTATGTTGGGTAACACGCAGTTTACCACTTCAAATGAGACAAGCAACCCAGACCAAAAAAATAAAATAAAATACATCTCTTTGTTCTCAACTTTGTCATCTGTTTTGACTCAGTCGATACATAATTGCTTATATATAATCGACCATGTATACCTTGGATATATTCTGAATTTCTGACGAATAGCTGCTAGCAACACTCAGGGATGGAGCCTAGAAAATTTATTTGATTGGAATAAAATTCATGACATACATTAATATACTACTTCATTTTTAAATATAAGAAAAAAAATAACTAACTCAATCAGTTTAAAATAATTAGTTAAATATAACAATTGTGTCTGGAATAAAAAATTTGGATTAAATTAATGGGACAAATTTGTGTCGTGAAAGTAAACATTGATTTTATGAGGGACAATTTGAAAAACAAATTTTATAAATGTTAGAAGAACATTATCTATGTATAATTAAGTTCTTGACCAATTGCCTTCACAACAAATCAAGAGCATTAAGTTTTGTCCAAAACAAAACCATAAGTGCACTCGTATATAACAAAAAAAGAACGAATATACTAGAACAATTACTAGATTAAATTAGCTTATTTAGAGAACAATAAATAAATAGCTAGGTGGGGCCGGTCAAAGTCAACTCAAATAAATAAATTAAATTTTAATAATAAATTAAACTTGACAAAGGCTAAAAAGCCATAAATTCATATCTAGCCTATATAATTTAAAGTTTAATAATAAATAAAAAGTAACAAAAGCTAAAAACCCATAAATTCATATCTAGCCTTCACACTTTAGCAATCTTCGAAGTAACAAAATTGTATAGAATTATTTGTCCTGCAAAAAGCAACACTCATACTATCATTTATTCCCATGTGTTCCACGAATTAATACAGACAGATATATTTTATTTTCTTTGGGGCCGAAGACTGCAGAGAGAAACAAACTTACTTGAATCCACACAAGTATTATATCGGTCTAATTTAATGGCAAATTAGACAAATTTGTTGATAATCGATTTTTGATTTAATTTATTAATTATATTATTGTTATTAATATAATAATTACAATTAATTTTATGTTTCCCAAGAATCATTTTGAAATTAATTCAGAGACTAATTTGAAAGTAAATAGACAGCTTAAAGATAATATTTATCCAATTTGAACTAGGCTAAAATGCATAAAGTTTTCTTGAACTTTGAAGTAGTTATATATGATCTTCCTTACCTTTCAATGTTTAAAATTAACTCTTCTAATTTTTAATATTTTTTTTCAAAACCCCTTACAATTAATTATTTTTTATTTTATTAATATAGTTATTGTCATGTCATATTGATACAATATACATGGTACATGACAAAAAATATTTTTTATTATTTTTGATGCAATTTAAGGAGGGGCAAAGTTATAATTTTTACTTTTAACACACATGGTGATACTCTCTCTTTTTTTTGGGTTAAGTGACATTTACGAGTAATATAATTTAAGAGAAAAATTATAATTTTTTTATTCTTTATTAATTAAAACAACTTTTTATATTAAACAAATGAACTGCATTTGAAGGTGAGTGCTTATAAGCATGCATATACTTGCAGGTGAGTGTTCTATAGTTTTCAGTATAAGTTTTCTTTCTGTTAATTAAACAGCAGTGAGACTGAGTGCATGAAACCTAATAGATGGGTGCAAAAAGGGATAATTTTTTTAATAAAGCAGCATGGATTTGAAGAAATGGTTTTCCACGATGCAGTTCAGCATTGACAGTAAACTCCTAATTTTAATACATAACACTTAGAGGCTGAGATTGATAAAGAATAATAAAACTATAATTTTTTTCTTAAATACTCTCTCTCTCTCTCTCACACACAAATACAACAACTTCCTTCGTCCTAATTTATAAGACACTTTTAAAAAAAATTTAATGTCTCAAAATACAAAACACTTTAACTAAAATAAACAAATAATGTTTCACTAGTGATACTTTTTTAATAAATAAATAACTGCATCCTAATTTGTTAGGTGAGATTATGTAATATTCTTTTATCTTTATTTAACAACATTAATCATTGAGAAATTGTCAGGTAGGATTACATCATTTGATAAACTGCCCTTTTAAACACAAAGGTATTAATTGCTCTTAAATTCTATGAAATTTCTTCTATTTTGACATATAGGACTTTGAAAACCGTATATGTGAAACAAACGTAATATTAATTAATTATCCTCAAAATTACGTAAAATGTCTAATATATTAAAAATATATTTCATCCCCAAAAAGTAAATCTTACAGTTAAAACGTATGGGATATATATTATGTTCCTTGGGAGAGATAAAGTAAAAAGGACTTGATCAAAATAAGAGACAAAGTGAAAAGATATATAACGCATGAACAGTATCATTCTCTATCTTGTTTCATATCATATGGTGTCCTTTACTTCATGCTCGTTTTCAGATCTTTGATGGCGTAAATCAACTTATGTTTCCCATCTTGCCTTCTCAATTTAGCAATCTTGAAAGTTACAAAATTGGATAGAATTATTCATCCTGGAAGAAGCAACAGTTATATCATATATTCCCATGTGTTCCACGAATTAATACAGACAGTTATGTTTTATTTTCTTTGCGGCCGAAGACTACAGATAGAAACAAACTTACTTGAATCCACGCAAGTATCAATTGGTTTAATTTTCTGGCAAACAAATTTGTTGATAATCGATTTTTATTTATTTAATTAATTATATTATTATTAATACAATGATTACAATTAATTTTTACGTTTCCCAAGAATCATTTTCAAAATACTACAAGAAATTAATTAATAGACGTTGAAAGTAAATAGACATGGTTCGACTATAATGTTTATCCATTTCCAATTAACTTAATCAAATAATAGAGGATGTTTGTTAAGAATCATCTACATGTGATAGAGAAAGGATACACATGACAACACAAATTTTGAATGTTTAAAAAATTGGATTGAGAAATTAAAATCATATCAAAACAATACATATTACATACACAAACACACACGTTAAAGAATTGGCATATTACTTAAAGCTATATGTATGTATTTATTATTTTTCTCTTGTTCGCAAATATCAGTCACCAATGCTCAATGTAAGATTTCAATTCAACCGTACAAGAAAGAAGTGAAATCTAATTATAATCAATTTTTTACATAAGAAGTGACTTTTTATCGAGACCAAAGGTCTTTTTTTTTTTTTGTAGTAATTGGTGGATAGTCACTAATATATGTAATTATTTTAGTAATGCTATTTGAGCGGTGAAACCTTTCTTGTCCATAATAAGCCTTTAAACTCCATTCACATGAGCTTTTATCCATTTGTTTAAAATAAAAAAGAAGGATATGAACATAGTTGAGGAATTAATGTGAGAGATACTTACGTTTAGTGTCACACACACACGTGTATAATAATATTATTTACTGTTTGAATTTAGGTTTAGAGAAACATCTTTTCCTTATGGGGGGTTATTCAAAACCATTTTTCAATCTTACTACTTTTGCAAATTTAATTCCATAACTTATTGTATACTGTGTATCTCTAATTTTTATTTTTAATAAGGATAAAGTTTGGATTTTTTTTTTCATTTTAAGACATTTAACAAGTTATGCCATTCCTTGGTTCAAGTAAAATAGTTGAAAGTGCCTTATAATAGGACATGAAGAAGTTTATATATTATATAATCTGCCATTGAACTTGCAATGTAACCTGTAGTTTTGAATATTTGTGGACAATGATAGAGAGATTAATGATTCAAAATTAAAAGCCCAATTATAATTGTTGGAACTTGCTTGAATGTACGTAGTTATATGATAGGCCAAAGGAATAACAGGTTAAAGATGCAAACTATAATTCGTAGACTCTCACCTTAGTGAGAACTTTCAACTCTCTACGTACAATGTATCTGAGAGCTGAGAGTTTGTGAGGACATCTATGGTGTTTGGTGGTGTGGAAACTACGATTATCGAAGAAGACGATGATAGGATTAGAGATGCGTAATAATGCATGCATATTCACATTCACTAATGTTGATGCATACTTTTAGATTTTGAGAGGCAGACCATGGTAACCAATACAAAGACCACACCAAAGGTAACGACAATTTTGTTTGCTTTATAAACCTAAGTAATTGTAAGATTTATCTTACTTTATTGATGTTGTGTTATTATATGGAGCCGTAAGCAACTAAAGAAAGCCCAACTATATATGTGGCTTTTATGTGAAGAGGAATATTTTCAACATCATCATCCAAGGCATGACCGAATGTATTGAGGTAAACATATTTTTATAATTTTTGTATATTTTGTTGGCGGTATGGACGTAAATCACGAGATGTTTGAGTCGTGCCCGAAAAAATATTGTTCTTAAGAACTATTTTGGCATACCGAGATGATGGACTGACAGTTCTCCAAGATTAAACAAGCACTTCCTACACAATGCAAGGGCACACAACAGCAGCACTAATAGAAAAACTCATATGAACATAAAAGAGGAGGAGAAGAATGCCCCAAAAGCTTAAGAGGCTGGCATTGATCCTGTCTATATCCATGGCTATATATAAGCCGAAGGTAGATGTTGGGCTCATAATTCCAAATTAAACCTCATTAAGCATCAATTGTACGAATGTAAAACACATTTAAGCATATGTCTGGAAACATTGGGGGGTAACACGAACGTAATCTGAAGCCATTAGCAGACAAGGGTGTTTAAGAAATTAACTAACAAAATCGGTTTTGAGAAGTGGTTTAATGTCCAAAAACTGCCAAGGCTTCAAATTTAAATTTAAACAATGAAAATTTGAGGTTTTCCAAGTAAGCTAAAAAGTAATTATTTATTTATTTATTTTGTAAAAATAATCCAATAAAAAAAACCCAATACCTCTTAAACTCACACGCAGGGTGGCGAATTGATTGATTTCAACTGTAATTGCCTTGAGTTTGCCTGTCTCGTGCATGCGAGCCCACTTCTCCTTCAAGCCCATTTTACTAGCCCACTTCATTCCTTATTATTTGTACACTAGGAGAGTTCTTCATTTAAGCAATGTGGGACTTTTGAAACACACACACACTTTTGACACACACATAACAATCCCCCACATGTGTCAAAAGGATCTACTTTCATCTAAGTTATTCACACAGAGGATAATCACTTTGAATTTGGTGTTTGTCGACTTGAGCCAAACCTAGACTAATAAAACTTAGCACATAGAAAAGTCAGTGTACCTTTGTCATTGAAGCAACAAATCTTGAGCATGTACTGAAGTCTTATTAATCAGATTATACCCCCACAGTCTCAGCTATTAATGACGGTTTTGCACATTATCGGCCATACGTGTGCTTGGTTTTAACAAATGCTCTAGAAATTTCACCCCGATCTCATAGGAATAGCCCACTCCACATTTGTATAGGTGTTTTCATCAAGTATATCTGCAATGAATACACCATCCATAAGGACTAAGAAAATATTAAGAGCTTTTGCTCAGCCTCTGTTTAATGCATTCTAGCACTTTCTCAAGTTATAAGAAGGGACAAAAATTCAATGCTAACAGAACTAACAAGTGACTTGTTCTTACCCATTGAACCTTCTTCATGGGATCTCCAATCACAAAGGTTAGGTTGCTATCATCGTTAATTTTAAATAGGCTTAAGTCCCATTCCCCTCGACATTTCAATAATAAATTTCTTCCCCAAGGACTTAGTTAACAAATCCGCCAGATTTAACTCTGATCTTACATAATCAACTGAGATGACCCTATCTTTGAGCAGCTACCTTATAATACTATATCTCAATCGAATATGTCTACTTTTGCCATTGAAGGTCTTATTTTTAGCCGTTGCTATTGCTAACTAGCTATGACAATGTAAAAACACTGATGGTGTGGGCTTTTCACCTATTGGAATACTCATTAAGAAGTTTTTCAACCACTCAGCCTTAGTTCTAGCCAGCTCTATGGCAATAAATTCAAAATCCCTTGAGGATTTTGTGTTGATTGTCTGTTTTGCAGACTTTCAAGTTATTGCACCACCACCAAGAGTGAATATATAATCACTAGTGAATTTTGTCTCTTCTAAATCCAAGATTCAATTAGCATCATTGTATCCTTTCAATACAGCAGAAAATCTACTATATAATATACTATAATTCATGGTACCTCTTAAATATTTCAAGACTCTTACCAGAGCCTCCCAGTGTTTACTGCCTAGACAGTGGATATATCTACTTACAATATAAGCTATATCATGCCTAGTAAAATTCATCAAATGTAATAGACTCCTAATAATCTATGCATACTTAAATTGAGCAACTGGGTCACCCTTGTGCTTTTTTAATTGCACATTCAAATTATAAAGAGTACTTAAAGGAGTATCTTCAAGATGTCCAAACTTTCTAAGTATTTTCTCAACATAATGTTCTTGGGAAAGCAAAATCTCATTTTCATTCCTTATGATTTTTATACCTAAGATTACCTTAGCTTCACCTATATCTTTCATATCAAATTTTGAAGAAATAAAATTTTTTGTTTCATTAACAACACACATACTAGAGCCAAAGATTAGCATGTCATCCACATACAAGCATATAATCATACAATTATTATTCACAAGCTTTGTATAAATACATGTTTCTACTTCAATAGTAGAAAATTCACCAGTTGTCAAAATTTGATCAAGTTTCTCATGCCATTGCTTATGTGCTTGTTTTAAGCCATATAAAGACTTGACAAGTTTACAAACTTTTTTTTTCTTGCCCAAGAATCATACATCCCTCAGGCTGTACCATGTAAATTTCTTCTTCCAAATCACCATTTATCAGTTTTAACATCCATTTGGTGAATAAAAAGCTTGTAAATTGAAGCTAAAGCAATAAAAACTTTTATAGAAGAAATTCTATTCACAAGAGAAAATGTGTCAAAATAATCTATATTTTCCTTTTGAATAAAACCCTTAACCACAAGCCTTAATTTATATTTATCAATTGAATCATCTGAAAAATATTTTTTCTTAAAAATTCATTTACACCCAATTGCCTTAGCTCCTTGGGGAAAATCTGTTAAAACCCAAGTTTTATTTTTCTTTAAAGAATCAATTTCAATTTCAATTGCTTCTTTCTAAAATTTGGCATCAAGAGAAAAAATAGCTTCATAAAAATTTAATAGTTCATCTTGCACTAAATAAGTGTAAAAATCATCTCCAAAACTTATTTCTTTTTTTTTCCTTTTACTTCTCCTTAAAACCAAATCCTCATTTAAATTTAGTTTAAACTCTAAATTCTCAACATGTTTAGAAACATGCTCAATTTTTAAGGGAAAAATATATTCACAAAATTCAGCATCCTAAGTCTTTATAATTGTGTTTTAGTCTAAAACATCACTTTTTAAAAATAAAAAGCGATAAGCTGCACTTTGTTTAGTATATCCAATAAACATACAATCAGAAGTTTTAAAGTCAATTTTCCATTTTTTTTAGGATCGGGCAATAAAACTTTTGCAAACACCCCCACACTTTTAAATATTTTAAATTTAGGGTAAACCCTTTCCATAAATCATAAGGTATTTTCTTTGTTTTTTTATGAGGTATTCTATTTTGTAAAAAACATGCAAACAAAATAGCTTCACCCCACAAGTTATTAGGTACAAAAAAACTCACAAGCAAAGCATTCATCATTTCTTTTAATGTTCTATTTTTTCTTTCTGCAACACCATTAGACTCGGGAAAATAAAGAGGTGTTTTCTCATGTATAATATCTTCTTTTTCATAAAAATCATTTAAAAAAATATATTCTCCACCTTGATCAGATCTAACTCTTTTAATCTTTTTATTTAATTAATTCTCAACTTCTGCTTTGTATAAAAGAAATTTTTCAAAAACCTCATCTTTATTTCTTAACAAGTATACCTTAGTATATCTTGAAAAATCATCAATAAAAGTGGTATCATATTTTTTACCACCTCTAGTCATAGTTTATTTTAAATTACCTCAATCAGTGTGAATTAAAGACAGTAATTCAGATTCTCTTTGACTAGAAAAATGAGGTTTGTTACTTTGTTTAGTTTCTGCACATACTTTACATTTTTTAAAATTATTGTTTTTAATTTCAGAAAGCAATCTAAGTTGTCGAATCCTATTTATATAACATTTACTAGCATGACCTAGTCTAGCATGCCACAAATCAAAGGAATCAATCATTAAACAAGCATATACTCAAAAGATTCAATCTTATTATTTTCATCAATATTCAAAACAAACAGTCCCTGATTATAATACCCTTTCCCCACAAATACATTATTCTTTGTCATTACAATCTTGTCAGATTCAAATGACACTTTAACCCTAGCTTTCCCTAACAGAGCAACTGAAACTAAGTTTACTCTAACTTCAGGCATATGTAGAACATCCTTCAAAGCCAGAGTCTTTCCTGATGTGAGCTTTAAGTCTACTTTCCCTTTTCCTTGAACTTTGGAAGTTTAGGAATCAGCAAGGTAAACACGATCTTCCCCTTCATTTACAGGATTATAGGAGGTAAACATCTCCCAGTTAGCACATATGTGCCTAGTGTCCCCAGAGTCTACCACCTATTTCTTCACATCAGAAATCAAGAGAGCTTGTGACACCACTGCAGCAATGATGTCATCATCTCGTTGTATCAAATTTACATTTGGCTTCCAAGGCTTATCACGATTCACTCTCTTCCTACACTATGCTGCATAGTGTCCTGGTTTACCACAAACAAAACAGTCTCCTTTTTTCTTGAAAGAGGGGTTAGAAGTATTAGGTTTATAATCAGATTTCTTATTCTTTTTGTCTTTAGTTTTAAGGTCATACCTCTTGTTGTGAGGCTTTATCTCTACTAAATTGGCTTTGGATGTCATCTCTCTGGTTCGAGCTACATACACTGCCTTACGATTGGTGTCTTTGATGATGATATGAGTGATCAGGTCAGTCAAGGACAGCTGCTTCTATTTATGTGTCAGCTGTTGTTTGTAATCATTCCACGATTCTGGCAGCTTCTCAATCAAGATTCAAATAACAAACTCATCTGGGAGGTTGATGTTTTCAGCACGAAGCTCCTCCAGCAGCTTATGATATTCATTGATTTGCTCCTTCACATCCTTGTTCTGAGTCATCTCCCATTTGTAGTAGTTTCCCACAACGAACTTTTGTTTGCTAACATCCTCAGCAGTGTACTTTGTCACCAAGGACTCCCATATCTTACAAGCTTCTTTGTAGACACAATAGATATTAAACAAATCATTAAACAAAGTGCTAATAATAGTGTGTCGGTGTACCTTATTTGCATGAGTCCATGCAACTCTCTAGGCTTACTTAACATCAACAGGAGGCTCGAACTGAGCAAGAGCAGCAGCTATACCATGCATGTCAAGAATGGTGAAGACTCGTTCCGATCAGTGTTTGAAGTTCCTACCGTCAAAGACCTCTATCTTTGATATATTTAGAAATGGCCTCAGCAGAGGGACGGTAACAGCGGTAAGGACATATTGATCTCCAGCCGAACAACAAGGTTCATATTCAGGGATGACATTATTAGCACCATTGGATGCCATTCAGTTCAGATAGTTCTTAAGATTGTTATGGTATGGATGTAAATCACGAGTTGCTTAAGTTGTGCTTGAAAGGACACTATCCTTAAGAACTATTCCGGCATACCGGGATGACAGACCAGCAATTTTTCAAGATTAAACAAGAACTTCCTGCACAACGTAAGGGCACAGAATAGCAGTACTAATAGGAAAAGTCATATGAACGTAAAAGAGGAGGAGAAGAATGCCCCGAAAGCTCAAGAGGTTGGCACTAATCCTGTCTGTAGCCATGGATATATATAGGCCGAAGGTAGACATTGGGCTCATAATTCTGGATTAAACTCCATTAAGCATTAGTTATACGAATATAAAACACATTTAAGCATATGTCTAGAAACGTTGGGGGGTTACACAGACGTAATCTGGAGCCGTTGGCAGACAAGGGCGTTTAAGAAATTAACTAACAAAATTAGTTTTGAGAAGTGGTTTAATGCCCAGAAACTACCAAGGCTTCAAATTCAAATAAAAACAGCAAAAATTTGAGGTTTTTTAGGTAAGCTAAAATAATTATTTATTTATTTATTTTGTAAAAATAATCCAGTAAAAGAAATCCAGTGCCTTTTAAACTCATGCACAGGGGGGCGAATCGGCTGATTTCAATTGTGATTGCCCTAAGTTGGCCTATCTCGTGTGCGCGAGCCCACTTCTCCTCCAAGTCCATTTTATTAGCCCACTTCATTCCTTAGTATTTATATATTAGGAGAGTTCTTCATTTAGACAATATGGGACTTTTGACACACACATAACATATTTTTCTTCTTTGGAATTAATAAGCTAATACTTTGGTCTTGCTCTTTCAGATATTTGACCTTCCTAAGCCATCAAGAGGACATTGACAAGATTCCACAATATATGTTGGATGGAGTATTTTATGGAGCTCTAACAAGGGTGGTTAGTTTAGTTTATTTCAATTGTTTGTTTAGTTCAATTGAGTTGAATTGTTAGATTACTTTTTATTTGGAGTTGGAATTCTTAAAATAGTTATGTTATTATAGTTGCAATATAATTATGAGAATAACACTTGATTAAATTTGTATATAGTTTAGGTTTGAATTTGATATGATTTGAATTTGTTTAAAGGATTTTGTTGTTATTTAATTAGATTTTGAATTGAATACAGGGCTAGCTATTTGTATGTTGTTCTTCATTTCAAGTGATACTATGAAGTACCTAGTAAAACAAGGGGTTAGGGCGAAATTAGGCACCATTTTTTTATTTAAAAAAAGGCCCTTTTTCAAATTAGTTGTGACAATACTTTCTCAATCGATTGTGGCTACAACTAGTTTAAAAAGTCTTTTTCTTTGCTTATTTTTGGGGCAATTTCTAAATTGATTGCTCACAACCTCTTTGGAAAATTGTTTTCCAAACTCTTTGTATAATCAATTTAGGAAGTCTTAGACCATCTAAACTGACTGGTCTTATCTAAACAGGTTTAGAAAGCCTTTTTTAACTAGTATAAAAAAAAATCTTTTTTATGCTAGTGAGAGATAAATGAAAGCATTTTGACCAAAAGAAAAATGTCATAATTAGATTATTATAAGCTAGAATATCTCCATTTTTTTAATTCCATTCAATCAAGAATGATCCTCGTATACTTCACCAATCCTATTTCATTGATTTATTTTTATGACATATCCCTTTCATTATAGCTTTTGGTTAATTAAAGTTCTTTTATCACAACCACTAAACTGAAATTTGCAAAAAGAACTAGATGTGATTTATATATAATTATGCATCATATGTTCATGATCGAAAAGGGTAATATAGTTGATGAGACTAAGAGTTATAATATATGAGATTTGTGAAGAGTGTAGTATTGGGTTTTATCTTCCTTACCGTGAGACGGAAGGTGGTTTTATTCATTTTTTGTTTTGATTTTTTTTAATCCATTCCATTACCATCGTTTCTAACAACCAAATGAGACAGATGATAGAGCAGCAAAAAGCCAACAGGGAGGTGATTGCAAACAATTTGAAAGCTGGGTGGCATTCTAAGTAAGGTTTGCTGATCACCTCCTCAGTACCACCAAGGATGGTGATAAACGTGGTAAAGGCCGCATTAGCAATAAGTGCAGCCACAATAGAGCATGACTTCGACATGCTCTTGAGCCATTCGATGCCTTCTTTGATTAAATCCTTGTGATCTCTTTCGAAAATATCTCTTGGTGTCTCTTGCCTCTTATTGCAGAGGAATCGCATTGGACATAGCATTTTTTTCTTCATATACTACAAATGGAAGAAAACTTTCATCAATTTATACTTGCATGACATGAAATGATTGATTTAATTTAGTTGAGGAGGAGGAGGAAACAATACTAGGAAACAAGAAATTTATGATGGATTTGTGATCGGCAAATTTTTTCACAGATTTGTAATGAAAAACGTGAAATTTTGTCACCAAAAATTGTAAGAAATACTGGTAGGAAAAGTTCTTTTTAAACCTATCAAGCCTTTCTAAACTGGTTAGTGGTTATCAAGACAACTTGTCTTAGAAAGTAATTACAATTTATTTTTTTTAAAAAAAGCCTGTCTAAACTACTTGTCAATAAAATCAGTTTTTTTAGTAGAATGAGATATGTTGCCTGAAACCATTTGACTTCCCACTGCATTTACAAGGCAAAACCAGCAATATGCAAGGGCTTGTAATGGGACAGTTTGGCAACCAAGTGGAGGATGGTGTTGCCGTCTTTGTCTACACATCCCACGTGCCTTTCCCACTTCTCCTTCAGGTACTTCTCTAGATGCTCAAATACACGTGGTTGCCTGTTCTCCACAATCACTTGCAGTACATTTTGGTATAGCGAATTCGTTTCGTGGATGGCCACTGGTTTATCTTTCAAAATTTTCTTGAATATTTTCAACATTCCATTTTTTGCTGCAGTAAACAATGCTGACTCCTTTTTCCCCCTTCATTTTCCTCCTCTTCATCACACCTTACAAGTTAGTCCAATCAATATTATGGGCTATGACAACGGATTATTCTTCTTTCAAGTTGAGAAAGCAGGCTTTTCAACTTGTACCCGCCAATCCACAACCTGTTTTCTCAACTCAATTATTTGCAGAGGAAGAGAGGGAGCAATGTCTCTCACCAATATCTTGGTGATTCTGTTTGCCATCAACACTTCGTTCCCCCTTTTGGTTCGCATTATCACCTGTAATGTGCTCAAATTAAAGTCTTGCCATATGCACAATCAATAGTGACATTATATATATATATATATATATATCTCACACACACTGTTTTCTCAACAGGGAAAGAAAGGGAGTAATTTCTATTACCAATATTCTGCTTGTTCTGTTTGCCATCAACACTTTGTTCCCCCTTTTAGTTCGCATTATCACCTACAATTTGCCCAAATTAAAGTGTTGCCATATGCACAATTAATAGTGATATATATATATATATATATATCTCTCACACACACACACTGCTTTCTCAATAGGGGAAGAGAGGGAGTAATTTCTATTGATTTTGAGGCTAATAGGATGTCAGATTCGTGTATCGACAAAAGGGATTCGTGATATTTATTTTGAGGCTATTTTATTTTCTTGAATGTAACAATTGTTAGTTAAAATGAATAAGTTTGGTTTGGATAACATCCCAAGGACCACAAGCCCAAAAAGTTCATAAAGGTTGACATTAGATATTATCTACCCATTAATGTGGGGCATAACTTATTCAATAAGAAGTACTTCCTCTGTTTCAAAATATAAGCATTTTTCTTAAGCTATTTTAGTTCAAAATATAAGCAACTTAATACATGTAAAAATTAGTTTTTATTTTATCCCTTATATTTATTAATTTAAATCCTTAGATAAGGTTATCTCTAGCCCATTATGAGATGTATTGGTAATTGGGATTAAAGATAAAAAAGAAAAAACAATTATATTCTTATAAAAATGATTATTTTATTGATATACAAATTTTTACTAAAAACTGTTTATATATATTTTGCATCAAAGAGAGATTATACTATATATAATTCACTTTTTCAATCTGTAAACCATTTTAGTTGGTATATATCTTGAGTAGGATACAATATCTTCTGAAAAACTAGAAATTATTATGGGAAAACTATCTTCTGAAAAACTAGAAATTATTATGGGAAAACCCACTCATTCAAATAGCTAGTCCATTAAGCATTTCATTTTACTCAACTAGCTATGTAAAGATTAAAGAAAAGGTTAAAAAAATAAAAACAAAGAAAAGATCAATATCTCCATGAGATATAATGATGTTGGGGTGAAGAGCGAAAAACCTCTTCGGCCAACAATCTCACGACGAGGTTTGGGCATCGTGTAGGCTTTGAGACGACCTCCAACATATGCTATCTCTTTATGCCTCCAAAGTTCATCCAATATTTGACCGCACCAAACGTGCTTTTCTCTCTTCTTCCTTAACGTCTTTATTACCACTGATCCTTAGTTAATATATATAAACAAGCTAATTAAGCACAAGTGCGTATAACAGAATTAAAAGAACCATCAATTATTTATTAGCACGAGCTAGCTTTTTATTTAGCAACTAGGTAGAGAATGAGAGTGTACGTACATACCATAGGGTTGTTGGCAAGAGCTGATGAAATTATAGTCTGAGCCGTGCTTAAGGACACTGTCCTTAAGAGCTATTCCGCCACACTGGGTTGATCGTGCGACAGCTCCCCAAAATTAAACAGATTCTTCCTACTAAAAGTAGAGACACAGAACAATAGAAATTCACAGAATATACTCAGGTAACTACACAATGAACTAGTATGATAGAAGAGGAGAGAAAGGCTGAGAGTACAAAAGCTCTCACTGAAACTGTGGCAAGCATTGCCTTTTATAGGCAGATCTCATAATGCTGGGCAATAAAACCACCTTAATCACAATTAAAAAACGGTTTCAAATAATAATGTTGTTTAAATTATATGTTATAAAATAATAAATAGACGTAAATAATAATTAATATTATTAATTTATAATAATTCCTTTTGAAATACTCAAAAATATTTATAATATCCAACAATCCCCCACATATTTAGAAGGAAGGAAAATTTTTGAAAAACTATGTTATACAAATAATTTTGTATCTCCAAAAAATAGTTTCTAAAATTTTGAAAAATTACCCAGTATCATGTCTAACTCGTGTGTAAATGTATGCAAGAGCCCATTTCTCCTCTAAACTTTTACTAGCCTAAGTTCACATCTTAGTATTTATAAACTAAGACCTCTATTCATTTAAGCAATATAAGACTTTTCTTTTTGACACAATTGCAACAATCCCCCACGTGTGTCAAAAAGACTACTATCATCTGAATTATTCATGTGGAAGATAATCACTTCGAATTTGGTGTCTTTCAACTCGAACCAAACCTAGACTAATAAAACTTAATGCACAGAACAGTCAGTGTAACTTTGTTATTGAACCAACAGATCTTGGTTGTGTACTAGAGGTCATATTAGTCGGATTATACCCCCACAATTTCCATTGTTATCGCGGTTTTGCATGTTATCGGCCATACGCACGCCTGCTTTTAACAAATGCTCTAGAGATTTCGCCACGATCTCATAGGAGTGGCCCCACTCTACATTCATATAGGTGTTTTCATGTTTTCATTAAGTGTATCTGTAATGAATACACCATCCATAAAGACTGTGAAAAATATTAAGACCTTTTGCTCAGCCTCCGATCAATGCATTCTAGCAATTTCTCAAGCCATAAGAAGGGACAAAAATTTAGTGCTAGCGGAACTAACAAGCGACTTGTTCTTACCCATTAAAGCTTCTTCATAGGATCTCCAATCATAAAGGTTGGGTTGCCATCACCATTAATTTCAAATAGGCTTAAGCCCAATTCCTCTTAACATTTAATTAATTAAAATCATCCCCAAGGGCTAGTTAACGGATCCATCACATTTACATCTGATCTTACATAACCAATTGAGATAAGTCCCTCTTTTAGCACGCTTAATTGTATCTCAAATGATATCTATATATGCCATTGTTCTCTTTACAACGACTATTGTCATTTTGCAATCACAAATCATTGACATGGCTTGTGTCTGTTTTACTCATAATAGAATATTCACTAAGAAATTTCTTAACTACTCAGCCTCATTATTAGCCAACTTCAGAGTAATGAACTCTGGCTCAAATAACATTTTATTTAGCTACTAATATATTTTTCTTCATCTGAATATAAAATTCAGTTAACATCATTGTATTATCTTAATATAATGGAAATCTATTATACATGATACCACTATTTATGGTATCTCTCAAATACTCATTTGTCTCATGCTCTTATGAGACTTAATCTCCATGCAACGTATGTTATGAGATTAACACTTATTAATGCAACAAACTCTCACAGATTTGTACATACACAAATTAAGCAACAAAAATATATCATTTTTTTAAATGACATATCAGCCTCATAAGAATTCATCAACACTAAGTGTTGGTTTTACACAACAAAATAATTGCTTAGATGATCTCTAGCAACTTAGCCTCCAATACAGTTTCAAATTAATTAGCTTAGACTCCACTATAGTTCTATCATTATATTTTGATATCATCACTACTAAGAGTAGATAATCACTAGTAGGTTTTCTCACACAAATTTATAACTCAGTAAACGTCCATGTATTTTATATAGTGGGAATCCACTATTCTCAATTCCATAATTTAAAAAAAATAGTTATCTCATGGGATCATAACACAAATCATTATTTACAATAATGAATACTCTCGTCAAGATATATTATTAAATAGGGCATGCGCCTATTTCAAAATTCATTTATCTATACTAGACAAATGATTAACTTTTGTGCCACCATCTTAATAAATCACAAAATTTTTTTAGCATTTATGCAAGTCACAAGGCCTCCACATAATTTTTATCTAAACCACAACTAGACATTTATAAAAACAGACTAATATTTTGGCACGACACATTTTGGCAACAAACTCCATACATTAGCACCCCCACACTTTCAAATATTTTAATTACATGAAAAATATTTCCATGCCTTAACAACAATAATTCTAATTAAATTAGAATCTCACCATATAATCTCCTCCCATTCTAATTAAATTAGAATTTCTTATAATTTAAAATTCATCAAAAAAATGCCTAAATTAAATGCCATATAATTTTCTTTAGGACAACATAAATTCAATTAGACAATTACAATTATGACACTTAAATCATATGATATAACTTATTTTCACACTCTGAAGTCATGTGACCATCATCGTGAAACAAATTTTATGTCTCATTGTTGCCAAAATTATAAAGCCCATAATAAATGTATTTATATTTATAAAGGTGCATATTTTACCATACTTTAATTAAAATTATAATGTATATCATCATGACATAGTATGGCAGCAACACATGCAAATGAAATGGAATCATAACACTGAACACTGGTATACACATATACAAGAAATGTGGATATTAAATTAAATTTCACAAAATTTTAATTTCAGGAAGCACGTCATCCACATGCTCCTTACAATTCAATATCATAGGTTAATAGTACTATTAACGCGATCAAACAAAAGAAACACTAAAAATTTGTTAAATAATATATCCCATCACCTCTACCATTAATGATCTGCTAATAGCATTCTCAATTTATTAGATTAATTATCACCCAAATATTAATCCTATATATTAAAGTTTACAACGTTACTAATTCATGATTGATATTCAATCTCTTTAAAGAAACCAACAGTAATACATTTTTTTCCACATTACGTTTCACCCTTAATATTTATAAAATTGAAAGCTCATTACGTCTCATCATAATGATCCATAATATATGATAATTTACATTCACACATATGTTATCAAAATATCAATGCACGCATTATTCTTGCCACTGAAGCTGTTAACAGAACATACCTTTATTGAGGAATGTGAATGATGTACTCCAATACCAAATTATGCTCATGAACATCATTGAAACTCATTGCCTTATGGTGCACCTCCATTGGATCTAAGTCCACCAAGTTCAGTACAACTCAAATCAAACATGGTTAATCAGTGCCTCAGAAACCACAGGCACCGATTGGACTAGAACTGGGGATGAAACACTGAGACATAAAGGAAAAGATCGGTATTGTCACCGCTTATGAGCAATGCCCTAACATATAGTCTAACAATAAATAGACCTTGGAAACTAGGCAATGCAAATATTTATCCAGTCACCAAAATAACACTCCTGCTCTCATTCTCATATCCTTGACAATATCTAGCTCTTAAGATTGTTGGCAATGGCTGGTGAAATTATAGCTTGAGTCATGCTCAAGGACACTATCCTTAAGAGCTATTCTGCCACACTAGGTTGATCACATGGCAGCTCCCCAGAATTAAACAAACTCTTCCTACTAAAAGTAGGGACACAGAATAATAGAAATTCATAGAATATACTCAGGTAACTGCACAATGAACTAGTATGATAGAAGAGGAGAGAAAGGTCAAGAATACCAAGGCTCTCACTAAACTTATGGCAAGCATTACCTTTTATAGGCAGATCTCATAATGCTGGGCAATAAAACCACCTTAATCACAATTAAAAAATAGTTTCAAATGATAATGTTGTTTAAATTATTATAAAATAATAAATAGACTTAAATAATAATTAATATTATTAATTATAATAATTCCTTATGAAATACTCAAAAATATTTATAATATCCAACAAGGGTCCTAACAACACAAGTCCACAGAGTCAAACTAAAGAGCTGATTGCAATCAAGCAAGAAAATGCCAACGACAAAACAGGTGAATGCAATCATGAAAATGTCACAACATGTCCAATAATTTTTTTAGAACCACGTTTTCATATTTTGATATTCATAGAAGCGATAACTTGGGTTTTCTATATCCATTATGCTTCCAGGAAGAGCTATGATAAAAGATGAACTTTGTTTAATTTTCATCATATCATAATTATAAATCAAAATTAAGATAAACAAAATACTTTCTTTCATGAACAGAAACTTGCCAATCTGGCAGGATTTTGACTGATGGTTGGTGTTCCTCAACGGTTTCACGTATAGACCTTCTACATGAACAAGGAAAATATATAAATATAAACAATAATTACAATATTGATTTTTATATTTTTTGCAAAAACAAATAATACTCCCTCCTATTCATGGTGAACAATAAATACCAAGCATGCTAGAGACACTAAATCTTAATTGATAATAAAAGGGTCCCCAGCTCCCTTACCACATTTTACTCAGATGTAAAAAGATATAAAGCCTTGGTAGAACAAGTGTTCGATTTTATTGAAATGTGAAAAGGTTATAGATCTAAACTGAAAGACTAACTAATAAACTAAAAAGGCTAAAAAATGTAAAATTGTGAGTATTTGATTGAGTATTAACTAGTTTCTTCTGTGTCTTCTTCTTCTATTTATAGTGTCAGAGTAACTATAGCCTCTTTCTTAAGACCTAGCATGTTTTACCGAAGAATTAAGGATCTCACGAAACTCATGGCACGATCTTTATTCCATGCTCTCCATTTTGATAATCAACCCATTTCACCGAGATACTTGGGTATGAGGTCCGTAGATTTTGGCATTACTTGAGATTGTGTCTTTCACACCAACAGTCTAATATTTGCAGTTGAGAAGATTTCGGCATGTTTTTTTATTATCACCTTTATTGAGCATCAGGGCCAACCCCTTTTGTTTATATTGGGCCTAATGCTTCAATTACTTAGTCCAACTAGCCCTATAACCTATTTGAGCGATGTTTTATATTTAGCCCTAACAATGCCCCCCGCATGCTAGTGGTTGATAATGTAAGCCATATGGCACTTTTGAAAAAACTAAAATGTTGCTTTGTTTCTGAGTACCCTTTGTTAATATAAACTCATTCCTCCTTTCTGGTCACTTCTCTTACCCTTTCTGTCATTTCTTAAACTTCAAACATTCATTCTTCTACATCCCTCTTACCTTAGCTCTCAAACGACTTCCTCTACTTCTATTGCTTCTTCTACTGCTGCTCTGTCTTCCACATCCGTTGGAAGTCTGCCTGATTCTTTGGCAACTATCCAAAATCTCGTTGTCTCACTTGGCAAGTTTGTGATGGTACATACTTAGTGGTTTGAAAACACTTATTTCCCCCTAAGTTGGTTTTTCATTCTAATAGTCATTCATTTTCTTTACAGGAGGATTCTTCATTCCATAAATCTGTGGCTTTCTGGTAAGTTTCTTGCTTCTCATGTTTGGCCCTTCTACTTTATTGGAGAAGTATGCTAACTATTCATTGTTTTTCTCCAGTACTTTTCCTTGGAGCTTTCAAATCTCTAATAAAAGCGACGTCAGGTACCTAACCATTTCTCCCGACCTGTCCAAAGTCATAACCCCTATTCAGCCAAATCCATGGCCATTAACCTCTATTTGTAACTTGGTCTTGGCCCAAATGACTTCACCCTTCCTCGAGTCGTCCTGTAGAAAACTCAAGAACTAGCCCTAGTCTCCTCGAGCTTGGGTCAACTGGGTGAGGCGCTTGAATTCAGAGTATGTGTCTCAGTGGAAGGAGATGGATCTTTACGACCTGATTCAATTATCCTTGGCCAATGTTGACATCCCAATCGAGCTTTTGATGACCCTCTTAAGTTTCTGGGCTCCGGGCTGTAATGCCTTCATCTTCGAGCTCAGCCCTATGTCTCTCATGCTGTGGGACGTTTTCATGTTCTTGGGGCTGACCATCGCCAGGGAGGAGAACTTCTACTAATCTTCGAGAAGCATGACTCCTACATCGCCCTCCCAGCTAACTTAGAGAGTAAGATTAAGAGTGCAAGCTCCTACACAAAGATCATGAAGTTATTCTCCAAGAAGCGAGTCACTGAGCCCATCACTACCACAGAGCACCTGGTCTTCATATGGATCTTTCTAAGCCAATGGATCCTAACCCTGGGGGGAGAAAAGCCCATGCAACTGCACTTAAGGATTGCTTAGTCCCTACTCTGTGAAAATTAAATAACCTTGGGATGATGTTTTTGTGCTACCTCTATAACTGCATGAAGGGTCGCTGATGAAGAAACCCTTAGGCCCATTTAGTTTCTAAAGTTATAGATGACAACCTACTTTCCTCTTCTTTGACGGGAGCCTTTTCCTGATGATTCTCGCTCCAACCACCCCTTCACCTGTCTTCGGGTGGTCATCCACTAACCAACTCAAAGAACTTCTTTGAGTTCTTTAGTCAGCAGAGCTGGTCCTTAGGGAGGACCTTGAAGGCCTTCAATATTCTGAACCACTACCTCCCCACCTGGTACAAGCATATGGTAGACCAGAAGAACAAGCCCGCCAAGCTACTAAGGGATGAGGTTTTCCTCTCAACTACTACTCCCAGGAAGATGTAGCTACCATACACTGGCTCTTCCTCTAAGTCTTTAAGGGTCTACTTGGAGTCCTATCATCCTTAATTGGTGGCGGGCTAGTTTGAATTAAGCCAGTGCATCCCTTGAGGCTTGTCCCCCTAAATCAGCATGGAGCTATTGGATAGGGAGGCTATCGACCAGATAGCCGTTCCACACACCACTCAAAGGCAGTGCAAGGTAGAACTTATAGATAGAGATGCCTGCCTCCGTTTCATTAAATGATGGCCCTAGCACTTTAAACACATAATAAAGAGCCATACCAATAAGTATCATCTCCCGTCTTTACTTTATTTTTCTTTCTTTTACCTCGTACTAAAGTCTAATCCTGTTTTTATTTTTGTAGGCCGTGATTGGATGCAATCTCATGTGCTAATGATGTTTCTGAGGGGAAACATTAATGCCCCCACTACTTCTGAGACCCAAACGGCCCCTTGCTAAGGATCATGGTCCAAGGGATAGAGCAAGATGATAATTCATCTCAAATCTCGACCCCCTCAATCCTCAAGAAGCCCGGGGCTAAGAAGATCCCCTCAAGTCACCCAGACAAAGGAGATAGTCCTGACAAGAGAAAGCGGGCTCCATCTCCTTTGCCTAATACTAAGAAGAGGAGGAAGACAACGCCTCCTTCCCTCGACCAACCTTCCTCTACTCCTCTCCTAACTGGCCCTACTCCCAAGAAAGGAAAACACACGCACAAACACTAACAGACGATGATCCTGTCAGTAGAGACTGACGACTGCAAGGTGAGTCCTCTTCAACATGGGGAGATAGAGACCTAGTTCTCAAATCCTCGAGTGGTCACTTCCCCTACCTCTGCCATTCTTGAGCCAATCTCCATGGATTCAACTGAAGTTACTCAAGAGGTAGCCCGGGAGGTAATGGAGCATGCTGAAGATCTGGGGGCTGCTATGTCTGCTGCAGTCCCAAGTGGTGCTATTGGTCTGGAAGACATCGAGGCTACAATTGATTAGGGAGGGGCTTTCACTGCAACCCCAAGTGGTGAGTCAGAGCTTGAAGTCCAAGGTCCTACTTTCACTGAAGGCCCCAGGATGGTCTCCCTCATCAGTTCGATCCCACCCCCAAACTCATCAAGCACTCAAGAGGTCGGGGCTCTGAGAGGTCCTTAGAGGGATTTCAAGCGGTGACTATAAATAACGTACTAGTTGCCCTGGCCTCCACTCAAGGCATCTTGGTGCGAGGTTAAACTGATTCCTCCACTCTCACGAGCCGTGTGGAGAAGGCCCTGTGATCAACAGCAAGATCTGTACGTACTTTCCCCCTTCCATGAGTAAAGACAAAGCATTCGTGGACCTAATTCAGGGATTGGCTTATTTTGCTCTTTCCTTCTAGTCCTTCTAGTTCTTTTTTATCTCTCATTACTAACCTCACTTTGTTTTCTTCAGCTAGCTTCATTAGAGGTAGTACCTATTGATGCCCTTCTAACTCGTATCCGTGTCCCTGAAATAGACATGGTATTGGATGCTTAGAGGGTTGTGCAATTCTAACTCAGCCAAGATGCACTCTTCATTCCTGAATAAAATTACGAGGAGATTATTAGGGCTCTCAAAGCTATAGAGAAGGCAGTCTCCATGTCTAAGTTAGCGCTCCTTCGAGCTCAAGTTCCAACATGTTATAGCATTATCAGCCGGTGCCGTAAAGAACTCCCCCTCCTATTAGACTATTTAAAAAACAATTGGTCTGTAAGGGACAAGTATCTTGCCGCCAAGACTCAAACGACTGCTGCCACTGATCGAGTCTAGGAGATTGCCCCTTATGTGGATCACCTCCAGGAGCTACGGGCTAAGGTGGTGGACTTAAGGCACCAGCTAGCAACAGCTGAAGAGGAGTTAGCGCAGGCTGAAGCTGAAGATGGTCCAGCTGAGTCTAAACTGGAGATCACCACTAAGGCTCTGGACGAGGCACGGGCCGTTTTAGATGAAAAGCTTCATTCAATGCTTGAGTTCAAGAAGGCCCTTACTCGCCATCAGACCCTTTCTAAAGAGTTGGACTCAACTTTGGCGATATAGGAGACTATGTGTACCATTTGTAAATAATAGACACATGTACCTTTTTTTCATTTTTTATTCTTATATTCTTTATTCTTTATTCTATATTATACACCCTTTGTAACACGATTCAAATGCAATAAAGGGAAAATTATTTTCTATTATAGTGCGTCTCTCGTATGCCTTGAGGCCATTATAGGCCTCGGGTCCTTTATTGCTTTTTTACTATAATGACAACCAATACTTCTTCAAATATTTTTCATTTATGGCCCATCTATGCGGAGTCCCATCAATACTAGCTAACATATACGCGTTCTCTTTAAGCACTTCATTTACCCTAAACAGTCCTCCCAGTTAGGCAAAAATTTACCAAGTGTTCGGTCTTTGAAACCAAGTGGTAACACAAGTTTTCGCACGAGCTCGTCCACCTAAAAGTGTTTTCTTTTTATTCATTTATTATATATCCTTAAAACCTCTTTCTTTTAGGTGATCATATGATCCAGCACTTGTAAATGAATTTCATCTAACTGAATTAACTCATTCATCATAGCCTCATTATAGTCATCAGACGATCTTCCTAGACTACTCGCAACGCATAACGAAGGGACTACTATTTCTACAGGCAAAACAGCTTCGTGCCTATATGTCAACACATACGAGCTCATGCCTATAGCCTCTCTCTTAGACGTTAAATATGGCCATAGTGTCTCAGGTAATCGTACATGCCACTCTCTAGGATTCTCTTCAATCGTCTTCTTTAAAATTTTGAGGATGATCTTATTGGAAGGTTCAGCTTGTCCATTTGCCTGAGGGTAATATGACGAGGATGTCAATAATTTAATCCCACTTTCCTTAGTGAAGGCTTTGAATTCACTTCCAGTGAACATTATCCCTTGGTCCGTTGTAATCATTTGAGGAATCCCAAACCAAAACACGATTTGTTCACGTACGAAGTTAATGACATCATCCTATTCCATTTTCTTCATAAGGATGGCCTCTACCCACTTCGTGAAATAATCTGTGGCTACTAAGATGAATGAGTGGCCCTTGGATGAGGCTGAATAGATCTTCCCTATTACATCCATATCCCATCCTCAAAAGGGCCATGGTTTAATAATTGGATGTATGTCAGATGCTGGCACTTGTGTTAGCCTGTGAGTTTGGCACTTCTTGCATCTTCTAGCATATTCGATGCAATCTTTCATCATTGATGGCCAATAATATCCATGCTTATGTACCAACCAATGCATCTTTGGACTTAACTAATAGGCCCTACATAATCCCTCATGCACCTATCTTAAGACCTCCATATAGTCAATGAAGGCCAAACATCTAAGTAATAACCCGTTAGGGCCTTTCTTGTATAATTCATCTCTAATTAGAATGAAGTATGGGGCACATATCCTCATTCTATAAAGGTATCATTGACTAGAATTTTGTAGATAACTCTTGAAATTATCTTGCCAATTCTGGGCTAACTTTTGCAAGACCGCACCGCATTGTACTATCAAACCACGCGGAGTAACTGAGGGATGCTCTTTTTGTTCCACCACAATTACCTTTCTGGTGAGTTCGGGTGACAGTCTTAGCCCTAATGCTACTTGAGCCAATTCATTGGCCTCCCAGTTCTGAGCTTAAGGAACATAAGTCAATGTTACTATCTCGAACTCTTCTAAGATCTAAGAAGACCCAACATAATACATTACTAGAGCCAGGCTCGTGCACTTATACTCACTAGTTAATTGTTTGATGACTAACTGAGAATCCTCTTTTATGAACACGTCACGAGCTTTCATTTCTTGAAAAATTTTGAACCCTATAAGTAGCGCTTCTCACTCTTCCTGATTGTTAGTACACTCAAAATCTAATTGAAAAGATAATATCATTTTTATCCTAGTAGGACAAGTTATTACCATCCCAGACCTAAATGCTTGTTCAGTACTAGATCCATCAAACTTAAGCACCCAAGGCCCCAGATCTACTGAGAACACAAGTAGTTCTTACTCCTCTTTGAGGAGACCGATTGAGAGATAATCAACCAAGAAATTTGTTAATGCTTGGCCATTTACTAATTTTTAAGGAAAAAAATATTAATGAGAATTCTACAAAGGTCAAGCCCCACTTCCCTATATGACCCTTCATGATTGGCCGATTAAGCATGTATTTAATTAAATCAAAATGGGAAATCATATACACAACTGTGGTTATTATATAATGCCCTAACTTGGTACAAGCATAATATAGCACCAAACACGCTATTTCCATAGCTAAGTATCTGATCTATATAAGAGTTAAACTCCTACTTAAATAATAGACCGCCTGCTCACGTCTCCCATCAACATTTTGGGCTAACATACAACCTATAGACATGGTGGTAGAAGCTAAATATAATAAAAATGGAGTGTTCTCCCTTGGGGTTGCTAAGATTGGAGGCCTTATCACGTGTTCTTTAATATTGTCAAAGGCCGCCTGATGATATCCAATTCAGGTAAATTCTTCTATGCCTTTATGTCTTAGGAGCTTAGAAAACTCTTTCGTCTTCCCTGCTAGATTCGGGATAAAACGCCTAAGATAATTAACCTGTCCCAAGAACCTTTGAAGCTCTTTCTTATTACTTGGCGCCTTTGCCTCTAAGATAGCCCGTGCCTTATTTTGGTCTACTTTAATCCCCCTTTTATGGATTAGGAATCTAAGGAAATTACATACAGTTACACTAAAAGCACACTTGAGTGGATTTAATTTAAGGTTGACTTTCCTCATTTAGAGAAAACTCATCCTCAAATGCTCAATATGATCATGTGCCTTCTTAGATTTAATTATGATATCATCTATGTATATTTTCAGATGTTTTCCTATCATATCATAGAAGATGGCATTCATAGCTCGCTGATAGGTGGCCCCAGCATTGTTCAGTTTGAATGGCATGACTACCCATTGGAATGTTCCAATGGAGCCTAGGAACTTGAAAGTAGTCTTGCGAATGTCTTCTTTTGTGATAAATATTTTATTATATTTAGAGAAGCAATCTATAAATGATAATAAAGCATTTCCAGCCCTAGCATATATTAACCTGTCTGCAATAGGCATTACATATACATCTTTAGGTGTGGCTATATTTACGTTTTAGAAATCTACGCAAACTCACAGCTTTCCATTTTTCTTGATTACTGGGACTATATTTGAGAGCTACTGGGCATACCTATAAGGCCATATGAATTTGGCCTATAGGAGGCATTTGATCTCCTCTTTTACTCATAGTTCTACTTTGACTGACATTCTCCTGACGTGCTATTAGTACAATCTATAATTTAGCTTTATAGTAAGCCTGTATTTAACTAGCTATCTTGCTAGCCCTAGCATTTCATCATAGTCCCATGTGAAGCAATCCTTGAATTCCTGTAGTACTTGCTTGATGGCATTCTTTTATTCTTCATTTAGTAGTGAGCTAATGAAAGTGATCCTCGGATCTTTTGGGGATCTGAGGTTTACTTCTTCTAGTGGATCCTAGAACTTTGAAGCTATGTCTTTAAATTTCAGAGTTACAGGGTCTAGCTCGTGCAATTGTGTTACCCTTTAGGTTTCATCTTCATATATGACTTCGGCCCCAAAGGTTTTGAGTCCGTAGTCTTCTAGTTTCTCTTGTATGTTATGCAACCATAACTTCTGAATGGTTGTGGCTACTACAGCCTTTCTTTTGTCTATCTCAGTTATTAATTAGTTCTATGATGGGCTCATGCCTCTAAGATGTTAAAGGCACTATAACATTCATTATTGTTATGTATGAAAGGATTCCTTGAGCCTTTTGAAACGTAAACAGGCTCACATCAGCGACATAATACCTTGCATCCACAAAGTCAGTGAATATTGTGAATGGCTTATCTTCAATCCAAACCACTTCTACCTCTTTCCCTTTCCATATAAGAAGCATTTGATGTAATGAAGAAGGCACACACTCATTGGCATGGATCTAATCCCAACCAAGAAGGGCCTGGTACTATACTATAGTGTGGATCATAAAAAAGCCATCAGTGATGACTTGGTCCCAACATCAACCTGCAATGGTAGTATATTGAGGACTTTAGAAGCGGTCCTAGTGAACCCTACAACGGACACCTCAATTGGCATTAGGTCACACTCTTCTCACCCCATCTTAAGCATCATGCAAGCTAGCAGTATGTTTACCGCCGAGCCGTTATCCACGAGGACCCTAGTCATTGGCTCCTGTCGAAATGTGCCATGATGTATAAAGGATTTAGGTTTTAGGTCATCTTAATGTTAGGTTTTTCTAGGACAGCCTGCTTTGGCTTTTCTTCTATTGCTTGTAGAGTAATTTTGCAGACAGGCTCCACAGCCTTCTCTTTCTGTGTCTGCATCCTTATAGATTCATAATCCTCTTCCTCCCTGAGCTTTATTGAGCAATATTGATACAGGCCTGCTTATGTTAGTCCCAAGGAGTTCTATTTATACTAGTCTTGGGTACTACTAGTGGTAGACCAGAATTGAGAAGGTAGTATTAATGAAACCACACAGTAAAGGTTAAGCAGTATCTCCCCAACGTGAATAGTCCCCTCACGTTAATTTTCATTCTCACTCCCTTCATCCTGATCCTCAGTGGACTTCCTTCTGAACTTGTTAGCTTCCTGCTGAACGTCAAGGCTTTCTTGTGCCTTAATTGTCTACTGCTCGAGGTATCTTTGTGCAGCCTATTTTTATTAAAGATGTTATTTTTGGGTCCTCGTCAAGGCAGCTGGGAATTTCTTGTGTCTCACGACTCTCCATTTTAGAGGCGGCATGTTGCCAGGCAACGTAATGAACCTACCTGAGCCCTTAGCGGCTTTTGCTTTGAAGGAGACTCTAAGTTGCTTTTTGATGTCGTTAAGGTAGTAAAGGTAGGCCGTTAGGGCCTACATCCCAGCCCGTTGGTGTTCACATAAATGGGTCACTTACTCCTGAGGGCACCGAGTACTTTACGAAGAAGTCGAATTTGCTAGATGACCCCCCTATATGGTCCTAAACCACCTTAGATCCATCTAGCTCTGTTATTATGAATCCCTCAGGCCAATATCCCATCTCGAGGGTCATTTGCTATTTTTTTCATATTCTACTGGTTGTCTTCATTCTGGGTTTCTCCGAAGCGGTCCCAAACTACCTTGGAGTCATCCAGGCTTTTGATGCTTTGCCCTTCCAAGCTCACGTCCCATCTAAAAGACCTATTCCTGCTAGACCGGATCGTAAGTTTCCTTAAGCAATTCCACACTATCTTAGAGTTTCCCTGAGTTACTTTATCCCTGTTCTAGACATTCTAGGATGTCCCATTTTTCTACTTACCATCACCTCTCTTGGGTCGTCGTTTGCCAGAGTTTATATCTACCATGTTGACTATGGTAAATGGTGGGAACGGGTCCTCGTCTATAACCATGGATTCTTCCTTAAGAAATTTCAAAACTCCCTTGTTGATTCAGTCCTAGTTGACATTCTTGAACCCCCAACACGCCTTGGTGTTGTGACTCCACGAGTGATGGAACTTACAGTATTCCTTCCCTCTCTGTTCTTCCTTTGAAAGGATTTTATGATCAACGGGCAGGAAGATAAAGTTTTCTTTAAGGAGGAAATCAAAGATTTCCTCTATTTTGGTGGTATCAAAAGTGTATTGGATTGCATTCGGCCTTTTGAAAATTTCTCTGGCCTTCTTAATTAGAGTTGGGCATGTGTAGTTGCCAACATTTTTAGTTTTGCCATCGTTGTGTCTAGGTCCCAAAAATAAGTTCCTGTCGTAGTCCGTCGGCGGTGGTCCTCTTCCTTGAGCAGTTCCTCGTAACCCTATACTTTGGCTGCGAGTTCATAGAAATCTTAAAATTTCATCCCCTGGAATTTCTTTCAGAGCTCTATATCTAGTCTTGCTTATGCCAGCTTGACAAATTTAGTTTCTAGCAGAGGTACATGGCACATACTCCTCATTCGTTTGAACCTTACCAAGTATTGGTACACCATCTCTCTGGTCCGTTGGGTGAGCTTGTAAAGTTCTACTATGCTGATCTCTGGCTCTGCTTTATAGAACTAAATATGGAACTTCTGCTCCATTTCCATCCAGTTGATGATTGAGTTATGAGGCAGTGAATTGTACCATGTGAATGCCAGGCTCATGAGAGTGTTTGGGAACAATCTCAACTTTAAGTTGGTGAAGTTCTCATAGTTGGCAATCTCGCCACATTGGATTGTGAACCTCCTAATGTGCTCCAGTGTCGATTGCATTCCGTCCCCTGAGAACAACATAAAGTTAGGGATCCTATATCCCTAAGGGTATGGGTTGTCCTTATCTATGTACTCTGGATATGGTTTTAAGAAGGTAGGGCGGCCAATTAGCCTCAGCCCTTTTCTATATATATCCTGGATGGCATCCTTCAAGGCCTCTATGTTCACCAATTGGTTCTGAGGCTCAATCTGACGCTCCAGGATCAATGTCGTGCCCCCAGGCTACTCGTGTCCAGTTCCTGTAAATAATACAAAGGATTACTTAAAGGATTAATGTGAGTAAATATTTGAGGGTTAGGGATGTCTCTTACAAGTGAGCGGCCCCGATGGCCAACACCTATATTGATTCCTGCTTGCTACCCTCCAAGTGGCCCTAAACTTGAGCCTGCTTTTAGAGGTGTGCTTCTTAATGATGCAGCTATGCTCTTCATGCCGTCATGCGGAGCTGGCATCATGATCTTCTGTCGTTCTTTCTCCCTATGTTCTAACATTTCCAGGGATAGTGCAAAGAACCTTTAGTTCTCTTCCAGTTGCTTATCCATCCGGTCTTAAATTCCCCACAGCACTTCTGCCACAGGTCCATTAGATATGATTAGTAGGTTAGGTTGTCCACTTCCTGACTTTGAGCCAAGGCTCGTGCTACTGCTACCTGTCGTCATTGGCACTATGTACTCATGATGTTTAGCTACTTTAGCATCAGGCGATAAGTATTCTAACCCTGCGTGCACAGAGGTCCCTTCTAGTTCATGAGAACCAGCACCTGTTTCATCAGTCCTTTTGTCTTTTCGTGTCATTGCCATCTTTGTTACACAAGTCCCACCAGGCATGCCAAAAATTGTTTGTTGTGAACAGCAAATACCAGGCGTGCTAGAGAGGCTAAGTCATTGATAACAAAAAGGTCCCGAGCTCCCTTACCACAGTTTACTCATATGTAAAAAGATACAAGGTTTTGGTAGAACAAGTGTTCGATTTTATTAAAATGTGAAAAGGTTACATATCTAAATAGAAAGACTAACTAATTAACTAAAAAGGCTAAAAAATGTAAAATTATGAGTCTTTGATTGAGTATTGACTAATTTTTTATGTGTCTTCTTCTTCCATTTATAGTATCAGAGTAGCGGTAGCCTCTTCCTTAAGACCTAGCACATTTTGCCAAAGAATCAGGGATGTCATGAAACTCATGGCACGATCTTTATTCCATGCTCTCTATTTTGGTAATCAACTTGTTTCACCGACATACTTAGGCGTGAGGTCCGTAGATTTTAGCATTACTTGAGATCGTGTCTTTCGTGCCAACAATCTAATATTTGCGGCTAACAGGATTTCGACATGTTTTCTTATTGTGGCCTTTAATGAGCATCGGGGCAGGCCCTTTTTGTTTATATCGGGCCTGATGCTTCAATTACTCAGCCCAACTAACTTTGTAACCTATTTGAGCGATGTTTTATATTTAGCCCTAACACCTCCATTCTTTTTCATGGCCCAAAATTAACAAGAGTTGGATTTTACTATTTATAAAACAATAGAATTTGCAAAATTTAGGTAGTAATTAATATGATGTTTGAAAAATGCCCTATAAAAATAATGGCCTTAGTTAATAATTAAGAGTGTGTGAAAAAGATTTAGTTAGGGGCATTTTCGAAACGGAGGGAGTATAATTAAGGGGAGCATACATGCGTACTAATGATGAAAGGGTCAATTATATTTGTTATACTTCTTTAGTCTTATTTATAGCATAGAGAGATAAGATTAATTTTTGTCCTGTTGACATGGCACTTAGTTATTTTCTATGTTCATTTTGTATTTATACCCTCATTAAATATTTAAAAAAATTATTAAAAATAATATTTTGTCATTATTAGAGGATAGAGGTAGAAAATTATTAAATTTTAAAAAAGAGTTAATAAAATTTAATTTTTTTTTACTTTTAAAAAATATATGTTAAAAGTAATTCATAAATAAAATTAGAGGTAATAGTTTTACTTGTATGCCAACTTGGTCTCAAAGACAAAAAGTTTGTCGGCTAGGATATGGAGAGGGCTAATTCCCTTTTCATCCGCGGAACACACAATTTCTTTTTGGTACATATTAATGATTTCAGATGCCAGCTTAATTCTAAAAATGCATGGGAGGCTCCACTGAAAATGGTAGGGCATGGGGTGACGAATTTTAAAGTTGAAACATGGAACTCATTCCCCACATAACTTTGATAAAGAAAACAATCAATACTAGTAGCCGTCAATGTTAAAAGACAATGGCCTCTGGTAATAAATCATTGCTGAAAGTAATTTATAATAATTAAATGTAGCAGCATGTTTAAAGAAATATGAGAACTAAAATGTTTCATTTAAAAACGTGATGATGATAACTTTAAAAATATTTATATAAACACATTTATTTAGTTCTTTATTAAAACAGAAATTAAACACGCACTTAATTCATCCACCTTACGATCTGAAGAGCTCTATTATAGTCGAGCCTTGGAAAATGAGGAGGCCTATTGCGGGAGACAAAAGTGTTTGATGGAAGACATAAGAATTACGAAAACATTTTAGATTTTAATGAAAGGCACCGAACGAGAGGGGATGCCACTTGGGCTAAGGTCTAAGATCCGTACGAGTTGTTTGATGCAAAGTCCAAAGTGGCGGCGTCCAGTAAAGAAGGAATCGAGGCCGCTGCTTCCATGGATAAGAAAACTTAAAGTTGACCACTCAGATGAAGTCAGAAAGTGTGCAGGAACAAGGTCATCCCTTTACCGTCCCTAGTCGATAGGGTTCAGTTTCCTTGCTCAGCTGTACAATGAGTGTACGGTACTCATCTGGTAAGCGGCATCTCATTTTGGATGATGCAGGGAAACCAAACGACGCTCTTCTTCCTCATTTTGATTTCGCTCAAGGGCTTGGCCCAAAAAAATTTAAAAAAATGGAAGGAAATAGTCATTGGGACTATTTTCATGGGACCTACCCACATGACTTGTGGACTTGTATTTTTTTCCCCCAATGAGATAAGTTCATTGAGCCAAAAACTATAACCCCATGATATCTTTCATCTTTCAATTATATATAATATAAATAAGCAACAAAAGTATCTTATTATATAATATTGTTGTTTAAATTTAAACTTATATAGGAATTACACAAATTAGATTTTGCCTCATTATTTTAATTTAGGGAAAAATGAAATTTTTAGCTCCTTATTATATTTGCAGCTCTTATTCCTTTGATTCCTTAAATTTAATTTTTTGTCATTCTTTTATATTTTTTAAATCATCAAATAAGAGAAAATAAAAAAAATCAAATAACTTATGAAAATTGAATATTTCTCATTTAACCACATATATGCATGTCAAGTTATTAATATATTTTATACATTGGTTTAATTTAAGGGTCAATTTATATTTTAGAGCTTAGAAGACTAACATTATAATTTAAGAAAACAAAATATTATATTGATAGAAAATTAAACTTGAGAGACCAAAGTAAATTTCAAAAGCTAAAATTTTTATTATTATTTAAATTTATGTGGGCATAAACAATCTTCAAAGAACAAATTGTTCTTTGCTCTTTACGAACCACAGTATATGACATTTTTAAAAGTTTTGTTTGATTTAAAATATAAAATATTAGGTAACTTTTATAATTATTTTTCTAACTATACCCCTACTTCATTTATTATTTCTTTTTAAAAAAATAATGTATTAAAATTTTAATTATCATGATCAAATCAATTATATAAGATATTTAATGAGATTAAAATTGAAAAGATATAAATATCTTAAGAAATTAAAGTTTCAACCAGCATTTTTTTTAAAACCATAAATTAATTATTAATGCCATATATTTTAGTTTAATGAGAGTATTTTTTAACATGTATCGAAAACAAATTATAAAATATTTTGTGTGGCAATAAAATGAATTGTTCTTTACGAGAAAATGATAAAAAAAAAATTTTGAAAATTTTTCTTTATTTTTTAAAATTTATGGAAAACAAATTGTTCTTTTATTGCTCATTTATATTATATATAATCAAAAGACGAAAGATACACATGGGCTATAATTTTTGGTTCAGTGGACTTATTTCATCGGAAAAGAACAAAGTACAAGTTTTTAAGTTATGCTAGTCGGTCCCACAAAAATAGTCCCAAACTCGCAATGGCTAATTGCTTCCAGTTTTCCATTTTGTCCTTAAGCGAAATATAAATGACGGAGATGTGGGTTGATTTCCCTCCATCACCCAAAACAAGGCGCCGTCTACCTAATGAGTACCGTGCCCTCATCGCATAGCTGAGCAGGGAAACTAAACCCCTAGTCCATAAGCTGAAAAACAAGACCACTTCATGATGGGCGGCATTCAATTTGGTATTAATTATTCCTCCTGATTGAAACATAAATACTTTTAATGATAATTCATATATTAATAAATTTTTATTCTCAAGAAAATATATATTATTTTTTATTATTAATTTTAATTTATTATAAGTTAAAAAATATCATAAATTTTAAAAAATTATATTAATAAATATAATGGAAAAAAAATTACAAATGCTATACTGTTTATAAAATTTATAGTAATAAATACTAAACTGTACTGAAAATAAATATTGACTTTACAAAAAACAATTTTTTTTAAAAAATATTCTTTTTAAAATTTATAATTTTGCTTAGAAATAAAAAAAAAAGATGCTCGATTAGTAGTTTCTTTTATATTTGAGAAGGGGAGTAAAATTTAAGTGCCAAAGTTGTCTCGGTGGAGGGTGCAGTGAAGGACTGTCTGTCCTTCTGCATGGCCCAAGCGACTGGTCGACGTGGAGATAAAAGAAAACTTCCTTCCTTATGTCCATTTGTTAGTATTATAGTTTGGAAATTGAGTAGGTAGAAGGATCATTGGATGGAGATAAGATCTAATCTGAGTTTTTATTTCAATATAAATCATGATTTAAATTTGAATAATGGACATTTGAATGCTCTTTATTTCAATAACTAGTATTTGAATTTCAAATTCTTGAAACCACTAAATAATTGTCCATTAATGAATTTAAATAATGTTTATTGCCATCAATAAAATTAAATTGTATTTAATGGATTATTCTCCTATTATAAAGGAGAGTTGCCAAATTAGGAAATTATTGAATTTTGAAATTTGTGTCTCTCCATAATTCTACCTATTTCCTACTTTGAAATTCATGTGATCAAGGAGGCTTTAGAAGTTGCTATTTGCTAGTCTCTATAGTGCTTGGGATAACTCCTAAGGGTGGTTCGCCAAATATCCTACAACAAATATAGTGGGGGCGAATAACACCTTAAGGACAGTGTGATATACACACATTTTTTAGCATAGTTTTCAAATAACATCTGTTCTAACAATCTTAAGGTGTTATTCATACTGTTGAAATGGAGACTACTCAAAAATCTACTTTCAAAGTCATGAATCAAGACTTCATAAAACTAGATCATTTTGATAGGACAAATTTCAATTGCTGGAAGGACAAGATAATGTTTTTGTTAACTGCTATGAAAATTTTGTACCTGCTTGACACAAATCTGAAAGCACTACCTGTTGCAACACCAGATGAAAGTGATGCTTTGAGGGTTGAGTGGAAAAGGAGGTCAGAGGATAAAGTGTTGTGTCATGGTCATTTTCTTAATACTCTGTCCAATCAGCTATATGATCTCTATTCATCATTGTCTTCACCAAAAGAGATTTGGGATGCTCTTGAAGCTAAGTACAATATAGAAAAGCAAGGGACAGATAAGTTTTTAATTATGCAATATTTTGATTACAAAATCCAAGATGTTCTTAACGTTTTAGATCAAGTTCATGATTTACAAATTTTAGTTTCTAAACTAAAAGATATAAAGATTGAAATTACTGCATACAAGTGAAAGTTTCACTTTAGATCAAATTCTGAAGCTTTTGCAAATTGAACAAGAAACTAGAATTTTACAAAAGAAGCATTTAGAATCTGACTCTAAGGTTAACTATGTGGCTGTAGGAAATAAAAATTAGAATTTTTCTAGGTATGGTAAGAGAAAAAATCCAGAACCCTCAACCTTCAATCCAGAAAAACAATACAAGACTATAAAATCTTGTTTTGTTTATGGAAAGAAGGGGCACTTGAAAAAGGATTGCAGATACAGGAAGAAACCAAAGAATGAAAATACCAATAATGCAAACATGGTGGAAACAAATTTTGATGAAATAATTGTCATGGTTTATCATATGCATATTGCTATGATTTCTGAGTTAAACATGGCTGCTGCAAAGTCATTTGACTGGTGGTATGATTCTAGAGCAATGATTCATGTCTGTCATGACAGGAATTAGTTCAAGGATTATGAAAATTCTTAACAAGAGCATAATGTTATTGTGGGAAATGGTAACACAGCAAATTTACTTGGAAAGGGCAGTGTTGAGTTGCAATTTACTTTTGGAAAGAAGCTAATTCTGTAGAATGTTCTTCATGTTCTTGATATGAGGAAAAATCTTGTATCTGCAAGTGTCCAATGTAACAAGGGGTTAAAGGCTGTCTCAAAGGCAGATAAGATTATAATTACTAAGAATGGTGTGTTTACGAGAAAGGGTTAGTCTTGTGATGGAATGTTCTAGTTAAGTATTAATAAGAATAATTTAGTTTCTATTTATATGCTTGAGCAATCTTTTCCTTTATGGCATAATAGGTTAGGACATGTTAATTATAGAACAATGAATTATATGTTAAAATCTGAACTTATTTCACATGGGAATGATAAAACTGATAAATGTAAAATTTGTGCACAAGCTAAAATGATAAGAAAACCTTTTCCATCCATTGAAAGAAGCTCGGGAAATTTAGATATTTTAGATTCTGATATTTATGAATTAAATGGAATGTTAACAAGAGGAGGGAATAGATATTTTATAACTTGTGTTGATGATTTTTCTAGGTATACACATGTTTACTTGATGAAATCAAAAGATCAAGCTTTTTTAATGTTTTTGAGTTATAAATCAATTGTTGAAAATCAAAAGGAGAAGAAAATTAAAATTTTAAGAAGTGATAGAGGTAGGGAATATTTTTCTGTAGTTTTTTTAGAATTTTGTGAAAATAATGGTATAATACATCAAACAAGTGCTCCTCACACACCTCAACAAAATGGTTTAGCAAAAAAATAAAATAAAACCCCGGTGGATATGGTAAATGCTATGATTATTAATGCAAAATTGCTTATAAACTTGTGGGGTGAAGTTTTATTAACTGCTAACCATGTTTTAAACAAATTTTTTTCCAAATCAATTCATTGTAATCCTTATGAGTTATGGAATAGTAGAAAACCAAATTTAAATTATCTAAGAGTTTGGAGTTGTTTAGCTTTTTATAAACTTCCTAATCATAAAAGAACTAAGTTGGGACCAAGAGCTTTAAGAAGTATTTTTACGAGATATGTAGAATATTCAAAGGCATATAGACTTTTAGATATTGATTCCAATGTCATCATTAAATCTAGAGATGTAGAATTTTTTGAAAATAAATTCATAAATGATAATGTAGACCCAGAAAAAGTCTTAGTTAAAGAAAATAATGGCACTACATCTAGAAATGAATTTGAAATTAAGCCTAGGAGAAGTCAAAGAGTAAGAAAAGAAAAATATTTACACTCTGATTTTATCAATTCACAAGCTATTGTCTTTTTACTTGAAGGTAATAGATATTCTGTGAAAAGGAAAATTCCTAGTGTTAAACGCTGAAGAAGATCCTAAAACTTATAAAGAAGCTATGATGTCCCAAGATTCAAATTTTTGGAAAGAAGCTATTATGAAATGAAATCTTTATCATCCAACAATACATGGGTATTGGTAGATCTACCAAAAGGTTCTAAACCTATAGGTTGTAAATGGGTATTTAGAAGAAAATATAATGCAAATGGCTCTCTAAACACTTTCAAAGTAAGGCTGGTAGCTAAAGGATTTAAACAAAAAGAAGGAGTAGATTATTTTGATACCTATGCTCCAGTGGCTATAATTACTTCTATTAGAGTTTTGTTTGCTCTTGCATCAATTTATAAGTTATTTGTTCATCAAATAGATGTTAAAACAGAATTTTTAAATGGTGAATTAGATGAAGAAGTTTATATGGAGTAGTTAGAAGGTTTTATACTTCCTAGTAAATAATAGAAGCACTTAAACAATGGTATAAGAAATTTGATTTAATTGTTTTGTCTCATGGTTTTAAACATGACAATGCAAATAAATGTGTTTATCTTAAATTTACAGAAGACTATGGTGTTATTATTTGCTTATATATGGATGATATGCTTATTTTTGGAACTAGTATGACTGCTGTGAATGAAACTAAGAAGTATTTATCCTCAATTTTTAAAATGAAAGATCTTAATAAGGTAGATACTATCTTAGGGATTAAAGTTAAAAGGCACTGTAGGGGTTTCATGTTGAATCAATCACATTACATTGATAAAATTTTGAATAACTTTCAACATTTAAATATAATAGAAGCAACCCCTTATGATTCTTCTAAAAATTTGATACAAAATAATAATAGGACAATAGCTCAACTAGAATATGCTAGTGCTATTGAAAGTTTAATATATGCATCGCATTGTACTAGGCCTAATATAGCTTTTACAGTATGTAAACTTTTAAGATTTACAAACAATCCTAGTACAAATCATTGGGAAGGAATTGGAAGAGTTCTAGGGTATTTAAAGAAAACAAAAGGGATGGGACTATTTTATGAGAATTTTCCAACTATTTTGGAAGGTTATACTGATGCTAGTTGGAATACTAGTATAAAAGATAATAATTTGACCACAGGGTGGATATTTACTTTGGCAAGAGGAGCAATCTCCTGGGCTTCAAAGAAGCAAACTTGTATGAGTGATTCAACAATGGAATTAGAATTTATTGCCTTAGCATCAACATGTAAGGAAGGAGAATGGCTGTGAAATTTATTATTAGAAATAAAGCTATGGCCGTAGCAGATGCCAACAACTTCCTTACACTCTGATAATCAAGTAACTATGACTAAGGCTTATAACAAAATATATAATGGTAAATCTAGACACGTAAGTCTAAGGCATGCATATGTGAGACAATTAATCACAGATGGAGTTGTTACAGTTTAATATGTAAAGTCAAGTGAAAACTTGGCAGATCCCTTGACAAAAGGACCCACTAAAGAATTAGTGGTTAAAACATCGAGAGGAATGGGATTGAGACCCCTTATGATCAATCACTGGTAATAAAAACCTAACCTTTAGCTAAAAAAAATCCAGTTTAAAGGTTTAATGGGTAACAACAAGTTACTGATAAGTGATTGGACACTAGAGTTATTTTATGTCCATTCCATGTCTAGTGTGTAATATAAGAACTTAAGTGTCTAGGGTGAGTAAAACTCTTAATGGAATCAAGAAAGCCTAAAAGATAAAGGCTTAAAGGAATTCCACCTATGTGAATATGTAGAGTGGTGTTGCTCTAAATAGGAATTTGGGGTGATTCCTGAAATGTTCATGAAAAGCCTAGGATGAAGCACATGGCTATTAAAGTGCATGAAAAGTTTATGAATCTCACAAATTTATTTGTAAGATGATGTGTGTGGCATTTTCGGTGTTAAGACAAGAGTTATGGTTCAATGCGCCCAAACAACCATCACTTTGTTAATACTTTGAAGTGTCTACACTAATAATAGGTTCAAGTCAAAAGACACTTGCTATCATGCATAATCTTATGTGGTGATAAAGAGGAAACTGAATTTTCAAACTAAGTGAGGGATTGTTAGTATTATAGTTTGAAAATTGAGTAGGTAGAAGGATCATTAAATGAAGATAAGATCCAATCTGCGTTTTTATTTCAATATAAATCATGATTTAAATTTGAATAATGGACAATTGAATGCTCTTTATTTCAATAACTATGTATTTGAATTTCAAATTCTTGAAACCATCAAATAATTGTCCATTAATGAATTTAAATAAGGGAAAATGACAATAAAGTCCCAAAAGATTAATTTTATACGAGTTAAGTCCCAACTAATTCTAAAAGGCCAATAAAGTCCCAGAGTCCTTAAATGGTATTTTGATGTCACAGGAAAAGACCGAAACACCCTTCTTCAAGTAAAAGCTCATTTTCTTCTCTGCCTGAACGAGTCTTAGTGTGCGACGCGAAGCTCTGTTCTCTGGGTCTGCGTTCTTTAATCCATACGGTGAACGAGGGCTTGGTTGGGCCAGAGGAGATTGATGTTTCTGGGGGCAGCACGCATAGCCGGCAACTGAGAGTTGAACACTTGAAGGAGAAGATGGAAACGTTGGAAGCGATGACAGAAGTGAGAATCTAAATTTTAAAGGATAAAGCTCCAGTAATTTGCAAGTGAGAAACTAAATTTTGCAATGCCCTTAGAAACAATTTGCAACTGGTACTCCAAATTTTGAATCGAAGAACTATTAAATTCGTTGAAGAGTTAAATCCTTTAGGACAAAGCTCCAGTAATTTGCAAGTGAGAAACCAAATTTTGCAATGCCCTTAGAAACAATTTGCAACTGGTACTCCAAATTTTGGATCGAAGAATTATTAAATTCGTGGAAGAGTTAAATCCTTTGGGACAAAGCTCCAGTAATTTGTAAGTGAGAAACCAAATTTTGCAATTCCCTTAGAAACAATTTGTAACTAGTACTCGAAATTTGGGATCGAAAAACTCTAATTTGTGAAAAACAACATGGGACTTTATTGGCCTTTTAGAATTACTTGGGACTTAACTGGTATAAAATTAGTCTGTTGGGACTTGCAAATTTTATACCAGTTAAGTCCCAAGTAATTCTAAAAGGCCAATAAAGTCCCATGTTGTTTTTCACAAATCAGAGTTCTTTGATCCCAAATTTCGAGTACTAGTTGCAAATTGTTTATAAGGGAATTGCAAAATTTAGTTTCTCACTTGCAAATTACTGGAGCTTTGTCCCAAAGGATTTAACTCTTCCACGAATTTAATAGTTCTTCGATCCAAAATTTGGAGTACCAGTTGCAAATTATTTCTAAGGGCATTGCAAAATTTGGTTTCTCACTTGCAAATTACTGGAGCTTTATCCTAAAGGATTTAACTCTTCAACGAATTTAATAGTTCTTCGATTCAAAATTTGGAGTACCAGTTGCAAATTGTTTCTAAGGGCATTGCAAAATTTAGTTTCTCACTTGCAAATTACTGGAACTTTATCCTTTAAAATTTGGATTCTCACTTCTGTCACCGCCGCCAACGTTTCCGTCTTCTCCTTCAAGTGTTCAACTCTCAGTTGCTGGCTATGCGTGCTGCCCCCAGAAACATCAATCTCCCCTAGCCCAACCAAGCCCTCGTTCACCGTATGGATCAAAGAACGCAGACCCAGAGAACAGAGCTTCGCGTCGCACACTGAGACTCGTTCAGGCAGAGAAGAAAACGAGCTTTTACTTGAAGAAGGGTGTTTCGGTCTTTTCCTGTGACATCAAAATACCATTTAAGGACTCTGAGACTTTATTGACCTTTTAAAATTAGTTGGGACTTAACTCGTATAAAATTGATCTTTTAGGACTTTATTGTCATTTTCCCTTTAAATAATGTTTATTGCCATCAATAAAAATAAATTTTATTTAATGGATTATTCTCCTATTATAAAAGAAAGATTGTCAAATTAGGAAAGATTGTCAAATTAGGATTATCCATAACTCTACCTATTTCTTACTTTAAAATTCGTGCGATCAACAAAGCTTCAAAATTTGCTATCTGCTAGTCTCTATAGTACTTGGGATAACTCTTAGGAGTGGTTTGCCAAATACCCTACAACAAATATAGTGGGGACAAATAACACCTTAAAAACAATGTGATATACACACATTTCTAAGCATAGTCTTCAAATAACATCTGTTCTAACAATATTCAAGGCAGCCAAGAAGAGAGGAGTCTCTCCATTATATTGTAAAATTGTTTCGTTCTTCAATCAACTTGTGCCCTTGAAGATGATTAGCTTCAATGATGCACATACACATTTGGAGCGACCCTATGGATGGTGCACAATGCAACGCTGTGTCCCTGCAACATTCTTGTGTTTCAGCATCTCCATCAAACTCTCCGTCGCCAATGGCATCTGCTTAATGTCACGCACTAGCTCCCAAAACACCGATGCTTCTTCTTTGTTCACCACCACGTGCAATGCTGTGTCATCATCGCTGTTGATCTGCATCGTGTGAGTCTCTGCATTTTGGCTCTATGAAGTCACCACTAGATCGCATTCACTAGGTAATGTCGATCGGTATAAATCCACTGTTGTAGCTGTGTCAAAAGTGTGTATTTGTCAAAGTCCCACATTGACTAAAAGAAAGACTCTCCTAGTATATATATATACTAAGGAATAAAGTGGGCTAGTAAAATGGGCTTGGAGAACAAGTGGCCTCGCACACATGAGACAGGCAAACAAAGGGCAATCGCAGTTGCAATCAGCCAATTCGCCCCCCTACGCGCGAGTTCAAGAGGCACTGGGTTCCTTTTACAGGGTTATTTTTACAAAAATAATTAAATAAATAATTATTTTTAGCTTACCCGAAAAACCTCTGATTTTGCTGTTTTGAATTTGAACTTGAGGCCTTGGCAATTTTTGGACATTAAACCTCTTTTGAAAACTGATTTTTGTGGGTTAATGACTTAAACATTTTGTCTACCAAACGTCTCCGGATTAATGAACGCTAAATGTTTTTGGATTAATAGACGTGTACGTTTTGCTATTTAAGGCGTGTGTAACTGAAGCATTAATCTGTGAACGTTTTGTTGTTTAATGTGTGTGTAACCGAAGCATTAACCGGTGATTATGACCCAGCATTTATGTCTCCATCTTCAGGCTATATATAGCCCCTGGGTGCTGACAGAAAGTACAAGCCTCTTGAGTTTTCGAGGTTCTCTCCTTCCTCTGCCTTCTGTTCGTCTATGTTTGTTTTTTTAGTTTTTACTGTTCTGCTCCCTTGCTCCGCTATAGGAAGTGCTTGTTTAATCCTGGAAAACTATCGGTCTGTCGTCCTAATGTGCTGGAATAGTTCTTAAGAACAGTGTCCTTCTGGGCACGACTCAAGCAGATAGAAATTCGCTGTTCCCGTCTGCCGTCGGTGCCGCCAACATCCACCGCCATCATCCTTCGATATAAAGTATCTATAAACTCCATGCCTTCCATTTTGCAGCAATGCGACAATTACTACCACAACTCTGGCGGTCTTGTGGTAGTCACCTTCATGCGTGGTAGCCTTTTATGCATGATTAACTACCACACTCATGTTCCATATGTCATAAAAAGCACAAAGCAGGAATCTGTGGGAAGCATTTACAATAGAAAAAATCACATTAAGTCCCAATAAAATAATTTTATTCAAGTAAAGACCTAACAAATTTTAAAATGTAAAGCAAAACCCTTAGATCTCAACAAATTTGAAAGAAAAAGTTGCAAGATATGAAAATATTAACTTTTGGAGATAAATTTGCAATTGTGTCATTTTGGATTTGCAACTCACTTTCTCAACTTTAACAATTAATACGAATCTTAATAATTAAATTTGAAAAATAAGATGTCATTATTATTTAATAACTTTCAAGAACTTGCAACTTAATATTAACTTTTGGAGATAAATTTGCAACTGTATCGTTTTGAATTTGCAACTAACTTTCTCAACTTTAACAATTAATATGAATCTTAATAATTAAATTTGAAAAATAAGATGTTATCATTATTTAATAACTTTCAAGAACTTGCAACTTAATTTGTCTTATGAAATTTGCAATTCATTTTCTTAATTTTAAAACTGAGAATGGATTGCATCATATAAAAATACTAGTTAAGGATCTAGGAGACTTGTTTTACATTTTTGAAATTTGTTGGGAGTTTAAAAAGATTCTTTTGAGATTTAAATGCCATTCTCCCATTAGAATATAAAATGACCTTTCCTGGGCAAGGCATTATTATCTTTTGCTTTCTAATTAATTTCAAATTTGTTATTTATGTTGCGGAACACGTTATTTACCACTTCGAATGAGACAAGCAACCCAAATAAAAAAAAAAAACCATGTTTTTGTTCTCAACTTTGTCATATTTTTTGAGTCAATCGATACATAATTGCTTATATATAATCGGTCATAGATATACCCCGGATATATTCTGAATTTCTGACGAATAGCTGCCAGCGACACACAGGGACGATGGAGCCTAGAAAATTAATTTGATTTGGAATGAAATTCATGACATACATAAATATACCACTTCGTTTTTAAATATAACAAAAAAAATAACTAACTCAATCAGTTTAAAAAATTAGTTAAATATAACAATTGTGTCTGAAATAAAAAATTTGGATTAAATTAATGAAACAATTTTGTGTCGTGAAAATAAACATTGATTTTATGAGGAGAAATTTGAAAAAAAAATGTTATAAATGTTAGAAGAAAATTATCCCTATATATTTACGTTCTTGACTAATTGCCTTCACAATAAATCAAGAACATTAACTTTTTTCCAAAACAAAACCATATGTGCACTCGTATATAACAAAAAAGAACGAATATACTAGATCAATTACTAGATTAAATTAGCTTATTTGGAAAAAGTTAAATAAATAGCCAGGTGTGGCCGGACAAGTTAACTCAAATACATTAATTAAATTTTAATAGTAAATAAAATGTAACAAATGCTAAAAAGCCATAAATTCATATCTAGCCTATACAATTTAAAGTTTAATAATAAATGAAAAGTAACAGAGCTAAAAAGTCATAAATTCATATCCAGCCTTCATACTTTAGCAATCTTGAAAGTTACAAAATTGGATAGCATTATTTGTCCTGCAAAAAGCAACACAACACGCATACCATCATTTATTCCCTTGTGTTCCACAAATTAATGCAGACAGATATATTTTATTTTCCTTGCGGCCGAAGACTACAGAGAGAAACAAACTTACTTGAATCCACACAAGTATTATATCAGTTTAATTTAATGGAAAATTAAACAAATTTGTTGATAATTGATTTTTGATTTAATTTATTAATTATATTTTTATTAAAAAAATAATTACAATTAATTTTTACGTTTCCCAAGAATCATTTTCAAAATACTACAAGAAATTAAGAGACTATTTTGAAAGTAAATAGATAGTTCAATGATACTCCCAACAAATTTATATTGCACGTGGCGTAATATTGCACGTGAAATGTAACAGAGATAGTTCAATTGGAGTAATATTTATCCAATTTGAATTAAACTAAAATGTATAAAATCTCTCTACACTTTAAGTTAGTTACATGTGACTTCTCGTATCTTTCAACATTTAAAATTAATTTACCTAATTTTTAATTTTATTTTTAAAAACCACTTGCCATTAATTATTTGTTATTTTACTAATATAGTCATTGTTATATCATATTAATATAATACAGATGGCACGTGAAATGAAAAAAATATTTTTTACTATTTTTTAACACAATTTAAGAAAGGGCAAAATTATAATTTCTACTTTTAAAACATGTGATGATGCTATCATTCTTTAGTTGAGTGGCATTGTTCTCATCATTCACGAGTAATACAATTTAAGAAAAAAATTATGATTTTATTATTCTGTATCAATTAAAACAGCCTTTTATATCAACAACTCTCCGAAACTACAGGCCACATTGCAAGTTCAAAATGGCAGATTCTATAATATCCCTTCATTAAGAATTATAGTAATCTTAGGAGATTTGGTTAATATAAAAGGCTATTTTAATTGATAAAGAATAATAAAATTATAATTTTTCTCTTAAATTATGTTATCTGTGAACAATAAGAACAATGTTGCTCAACTAAAGAAAATGAGAACATCATTATGTATGTTAAAAGTAAAAATTAAAATTTTATCCCTTCTTAAATTGTGTTGAAAAAATAATAATTTTTTTCCATGTGATATGCCATGTGTCTTGCGTTAATATAACATGTCAATAATTATATAATAAAATAATAGTTAATCAATTGTAGGGAGTTTTGAAAAATAAAATTAAAGGTTAGAGGAATTAATTTTAAACTTTAAAAAATGATGGGAGTTTTATACATTTTAATCTTTTGTTAATTCCGTTCAATCAAGAATGATCCTCCCATACTTCATATCAATCATATTTCTTTGATTTATTTTTATGCCGTATCCCTTTTATTATAGCTTTTGGTTTATTAAAGTTCTTTTATGACAACCAATAAACTGAAATTTGAAGAAAAAAAAACTATATGTGATTTATATAGTTTATAGGATTGAAAGTCATGATTCATGAGATTTGTAAAGGATGTGTTATTAAATTTTATCTTACTTGCCATGGGAGGGATGATGATTTTGTTTGTTTTTTTTTTTTTTTTTTTGTAATCTATTCCATTACCATCATTTCTAGCAATCAAATGGGTCATTGTGTTGTCTCCCCTGGCACGTGCAAAGTTGACCATTTTTCTTCGTTGCATCCTATACTTTGTTCAAACAACAGCAGCATTGCTAATGATGTTTACTTATTTATTTCGGGACTGAAACTGAATATGTTAGTCAGATGCTTACCAAAATCAAACGATTTGTCCAGCATCATGGATGCCATGTTTGGTTTGTAGCACATCCTAGACAGGTTGGTAACAAAAGGCTGTAATCTCGGCCATTCCTCTTTCCTTTTTCTGATATATATATCTGATGGTTTAACAGTTGTGTAATAAAAATACCAGTTACAAAATTGGGTTAGGGGACCTCCTAATCTCTATAATATAAGTGGAAGTGCATACTTAATAAGTGCGACAATTGAATTGTTATTCGTTGAAATCGAGATCCTGAAGCTATGGATCGAAGACAGGTGTGTATTTGCAACATGACTGTGGATGCATTGAGTGATTATTTAATTTCATAATAATATGGATCTGAAGCGATATTTAATTTTTTTTTATTATGTGGCCAAAAGTCATATTTAATTTTATAATTACATGACCAGAAGCTATATTTGATTTCATTATTACATGCCCAAAAATCATAGCTGATTTTGTTATTGTATGGCAAAAGGTTATCTTTTTATTATAACTATTATGTGAAAGGATAATTTTACAATCCTAATGATTTATATAAATTTTGTGAAATTTTAATGGGTATCTTGATTATTAATTCAATTGTTATAACTATGCCACAACCTAAAGGCTGATAGTTTTTAAGAGAAATTGCCAAGTTTAAGAGATCATTTTTGCTATAATCCTAAAGATTATAGTCAATAAAATTTACGTTGCAAAAAAATATAACCTGTAGTCATATAAATACATTATCTATTGTTTATTGAACTTGAGGAATTTAGCATCCCAATTTAATTTTTTTGAGTTAACTAGAGTTAATACAAGTTAGGAAGAATATTTGAAAGTAAATAAATTAATTAAAAGATTTTTCATTTAACTTAAGATATAATTTTGTGTTAAGATTTGTTTTTAGAAATTAAAAATAATAATAATAAGTGATAATATGTATACACACACGGGAGAAGAGGCGGTGGAGCGTTAGGGGAGAGAGAGAGAAAAAAAAAGAAAAAGAAAAACACGATAATCAGAAACAAAAAGAAGAGGCGGTGGAGAGGGGAGTACATTAAGCATTGAATTTTGCCTTTCCCAATTCATATTACTCACCATGCGCACGAGATAGAGAGAAGGGGAAGGAGAGGATAAGGGATTAAAGGAGATTTTAAGGTAAAATTTTATATTTAAAATTATTTTTATTATTAAAACTCTTTTTATAAATATTTTTTACTCATCTTTAGCTTTTTAATGATAATAATATTTTGATGAGTATAATAAATTTTAATATTAGGGTTTAAAGTAAGTATTTATTTTTAACAAAAGAAAGCTACAAAATAGTAGAGATAAATTGATACTTAAATTTTATTGGATTAAATTTATTCTATTAACTTATTTGAGAGTTTAAAATTAAGATTTTAGTCATAAAATTTGTGATTTCTGATACATAGGATATTTAAATTGATTAAATTATGTTTTTGAGATTTAGATAAGTTAATTTAACTTAGTTTTAAATTTTTATCTGAGGGACTTGGATTAGAAGAATATGATTGTAAATTTGAGAATTTTAGAGGTTACTTTTTGAGGTATTGGGTGATTATGGGAGTGAAATAATTATTTCTAAAGTTTTGAAAGGGTGAATAAACGTTAAAATTTTAATGGAATATTTACATTTGTTGAAAGAGATTGAAAAATTAAATTTGGGAGAGTTTGAGGTTTGGATTTTGGATGTTGGAGTTAGAAGTGTGATTTATAAATTTAAATGGATTAATTAGAGGTAACTGAGATAAAATTGAGTTGAAAAGGATGGAGTTTAATTTGGAAAATTGAGAAGTTTAATTGTATTTTATATTCAATGGATAAATACAATATATATATATATATATATCTAATGTTATTTATATCATTCAATATTGTAGATTAATTTATTATTGTAGCTAAGGAGTTTCTTGTACATTTGAATTAATTATAGCCCGAAAAAGAGGTAACATTGAAATATCCTTTTATATATTGAGATACTTTTTTATTGTGTGTATATATATATATATAAAATGTTTGTGTGATTTTATTGTGAAATGTAATGTTTGCTTTATGTGATGCAAAAGAGGTAATAAAATAGTTAGCAATGCGATTCTTTGTTTAGAACTAATGATTGAATATCCATGTTACATGGTTTGCCTCCACTACGCACCTAGTAGTTGGTCTTTTTCTTGTAGTTCCCAATACCTTTGACATCCTGGGGCAATTGGCACCTCCTTGTAAGGAGGGGAGTCCTATTCTAATGGTAATATACCTTTGGCTAGTATAACTCAGTTTAAGCTTCAATTAGTGGTAATAAGAGAGTTGGGAGTTATAAGAGTGAGGTTGGGAATATATCACTGTCGTTTTAATTTAATATTGATTTAGAAATTTCTATATGATCATGAAATACGTATGTATTTATAAACACGTTTGCAAACTGGTTTTGAAAAGTATATTGATATATGTTACAATAACCAACTATTATTGAGATTTTTGATCTCACATGTTAGTTTTTACCAATTTTTAGGGGAGCAGTCGGGTGAAGGTATAAGGAAGGCACTGAAAAAGTAAGCTTGGGCTCCCTTCTCTCGGCTTGACACGTGATTTTCTATTTAGTTTGTAATTATAGCTGCCATGACCTAGAAACTCTATATAATTTTATTTTGGATAATTGTTGTAGATTGTTTGACTGAAATTGCTTAATCCTTTTGTCTGAACTGGATGACTTTTGAATATGCTGCTTTAAACTATACATATTAATGGTATAAAAAAATGTGTGTTTGGTAGGATTGATGAAATCTATAAACAGTTGTCGAACCCTAAACTTGTTGCAAATTGTTTATTGGGCTTCATTTGCCCTAAGCCCAAAGGTGGTGTTTTTTTTTCTTATGTTGTGAAAATTCATGATAAAAAAATTAGGTCCATTACAAGGAATGCTAATGTCAGTTATAATAAAGGATTATGTGTTGTTGAGGAAAATATTAAAGAATGATTATGCTGGTTTAAAGAAATTTATATACAAAATGTTATAATCAAATATTCAAATATTATTTGTTTTCATATTAAAGCAAGTGTTAATTTGTAAATGTTCATAAGAATGAGTAAGTTATTTTCCTCCTTCTATGCATATGAATATTTTAAATTTGAAAACATATTTGATATTAAAATTGTTTTTGTTATGGTATAAGGAGATCTATTTAATAACTCTTACATATATATGTGTGTGCGCGCGCACGCAAAATATTATACATATGATGCATTTTGATTAATAATAAAGTTCTTTATAAAACTATCTATAAATGTGTTAATAGTTGCATTGAGATATCATATGTAAGATTGGAATAACATCACTCATTAAAGATATGTAAGTCATATAAAATGTAAGGCAATTAAAATCATGGATATATGAAAATGATTATATGTGAATAATTTTTATATATTACTTTATTGAATATGTTCCTTTTAAAAGATTTTCTCTGAGTCATTTCAAGAATCCCCAAAGATCAATGAAAAACTTTGTTTAGCCACAATCTAAGCCCAAAAAACATAGGATTTGAAGCTACTATCAGCACCCCCAAAAAAAATCTCTGTATACAACAATAAACAATAAAATTATACAAGAACAACAATTTTAAACTTTGAGGCACAATATATAATTATATACAAATACTCAACCATTCTTCCATCTTCAAATCAATAAAAAATTTCAAAAAAAAACAAAGAGAGAAAATACTTGGTATAATGTGACCCCCGGAGGTTGAAGAAAGAAAAGGACTCCGTGGGAGAAGATAAACAATCCACTCACAACAATGGGAAAAGACCCACACAAAAAAATGGAAGAATGCTCGTGACAATGGAAGAAAATGACTTACAAGAGATCCACACAAACAACCACCCAAATGCAAGAAAGAAGTCTCAAATAGCAAAGGAAGAAAATTGTGGAATGTAAAGCTGGTAATTCAGACAAAATTTAATGGGCCAGTACCAAGCTTATAAAAATTTAAGGCAAGACTTAACAAAATAATAGTTTTTTAATGTTCAAGCAAGTTTGAATAGGTCTGAAAAATTTACGCTTGGCCCAAATCCTAGAATAAAAAAATTATATTTTTAAAAAATATATAAAATATAATAAATATTAATTAATTTTTTAAGTTTTAGGTTATTTTATATTAAAATACCATATATTTGAATGCATTACTATAGATTTTTTTAAAAAATGAAAAATATTTATATATATTGTCATAGTTTATTAAATATCTAAAAATAATATTTAAAATATATTTTAAAATTGACTTTTAGATTTTAAGACACATATTTTTTTTAGAAAGGATTTGATTCCTATATATCATTTAAGTATCCAAAAAATATATTTTTATGAAAAAATAATTAATTTTAAAGTAAAAAATTAATTAAAATTAATTTTAAAAATAAAAATAAGGATATTCGTGCCACTTGAAACCTAAATGACTTTAGACCGAACTTAACCATTTAAACTTTTCAAAAAGTTTGAATTGGATTCATTCGAGTTGAGCCCAAATTAACCTTACCAGCTCTAGTGAAATTCTTGATGATGGTGACAAGGTTTGGGGGGTGACAATTCAAAGAGGGAGAAGGAGGATGGAAGAAGAAAAGGGAGGGAAATTGATATGAAAAGATGACTAGGAGGAGGTGGACAGTCCAACTTTAAGTCCTTGAGTTACCACATTGTTTGGCTTTATAAAAAGTCTATATGATAACATGTTTCCACATCAGTTTATCAAAATTGATGTGGAAACTTGCAATTTTTCAAACTTTCCAAATTGACATGGAAAGTTGCATTTTTTTTTCTCTTCAAATTCTTACATTCAATGTCAATTGTTCCCTAAACGGATATGAAATGTATTCCATATAATTATAAAAAAAATCACTACCTTTTTTACTTCATATTTTAACAAACCAATAGATAAAGTTGGTGTGAAAAGTCTTTTATATAGAAGTGAATTTTTCAAATCCACTCTAAAAATAACTAACTCTAATTTGATTGGTTCCTATACATAAATTTCTTCAAAAAAAAGTACAAGGGCTTAAATACTCACTCCATTTATTCAATATTATAAGATATTTTTAATCAAATTAAACCCCTAATTAGTTAGTTAATTGTATCTAAAATTACACCCTCTTTTTTTATAAAAAAATTACACCTTCTTTTCATATTTATCTTTATTTAATATAATGTATTAATTAAAAAACTTTATTAATTACATGCCTTAATTAAGGGAGTAATTGTTTTTGAAAAAGCATCATTAATTGCATTTTGAAAAACCCAAAATACCTTATATGTTTGAACATTTAACCTAAAAAAATGCCTCATATTTTTTAATACAGGGAATAATTGTTTTTATTAAAAAATAATTTTTAAATAAACCTAATATTCCATTTAAAAAGATGGGAAAATGACAAAAATAATTTTTTCACATTACAATTAAGTATTGTGAAATGCCACAACTATTATTTAGTCTTTAGAAATTTGTCTAACATTTTAATTTTTGATAAAATGACATCTTTGCTCACGGTGACTACTATAGAAATTGACTAATTTGGTTGTGTTATTGACTAAAATAGAATAAAGAATGAGTACTTTTTTTTCAAAGTTGTTTGTTATTTAAACCTAAGTAGTCATTTTTAAAAATAAAGTAGTCAAATTTTAATCCATTTATAAATTATCAATTTACAAAAAAGAAGTAGTCATTTTTTCATTCTAATTTAGTCAACAACACAGTCAAAGTTGTCATTCCCTATAATAGTCACTATAAATAAATATGTAATTTTGTCAAAAATTAAAATGTTAAACAAGTTTCAGGAACTAAATAATAATTAGGGTTGAAGGGCATTTTGGATCTTGAAGTATTACGCAAAAACCGCACCGGACCCTGAACTCTTAAAATGTGTAAAATAAACTCAACATTGTTAAATTCATAGCAAACTACCCTCATTGTTAACTCTTTCTTAACACTGTTACGGTTCACCATAGGATTCAGTCAATTACTAATGTGACATTCCCTTACTGATGTGTCATTTGTTAATAAGTATCACAGACCCTAACCTATTACATGAGTAGCATCCTAGACCTTGAATTTTAAAATTTCGAGTAAATTACCACCACCATTTATGTATAAAATGTTGACTATTATATAAACCAAATTAGCCTCAATGTGGTTCACTGTAATGAATGCATCGTTGGCCGTGAAGAATGACCTATAATTTTGTGAAATGATTTTTTTTCCCTTTTTTTTGCAATATTTTTCAAACGATTGATATCTTATCCTTTTGAACACTATATAACTCTGATTTAATCTTATTTTAAATAATATTTATTTGTTTGTTTAATTGTAAAAACTTGGGATCTCATTTGAAAAGAAGTTTAAATATCAAAGGATTTTAAGTAACTGGTTAATTTGAGTTTTAAATTCATTGATAAAATCGTCAACTTTTACATTTGTCGTTTGTAAAATCCTCTGATACTTAAACTTCTTTTCAAATGAGATCCCAAGTTTTCACCATTAAATAAATAAACATTATTTAAAATAAGACTAAATTAAAATTATAGAATATATGAAAGTATGAGATACCGATTATTTGAAAAACATTGCAAAAAAGGGGCAAAAAAGTTATTTCATAAAATTATGGGTCATTCGCTACAATCAATGTTGCGTTTACCACAGTGAACCACGTTGAGGCTAATTTAGCATATATGATAGTTAATGTTCTATACATGAATGGTGGGAATAATTTTCTCAAAATTTCAAATTTTAGAGTCAAGGATGCTACTCACACAATAGTTAGGGTCTATAATGCTCATTAACAAATGAGATATCAATAAGGGACTGCCACATTAACATTTAACTGGGTCCCACGGTGAATAGTAATAGCATTAAGAATACGGTGAATAGTAATAGCATTAAGAAATAGTTAATGGTGGGGGTAATTTGTTATAAATTTAAAAGTTAAGGATTCATTTTACACATTTTAGGAGTTTAGAGTTTAGTACACGTTTTGCATAATATTTTAAGGTCTAGAATGCTCATTAACCCTAATAATTATCACATTTTATGGTACTTAATTGTCATTTGTATATTTTGGAGTCTTTTTTTTGTCACTCTCCCAAAAAGATTAATAATTTAATTTTAACATTTTATTTAATATAAAAAATTATATAATTATAATTACAATACCATAATATAATAATTGATTAGATAGATCATCTTATAATATTATTGTTATTAGAAATAGAATTACAATAAAAAATATAATATAAGATAATTATATTACATTGGGAAAATATATTTGCAAGTCTTTATATTTTTTTAAATTTTGAATTAGGTTGTTACAATTTATTTCATTTAATTGAGTTTTTATAATTTGATCAATTAATTTTTGAGAAAATTAGCTCAATGGCCTCAAAAAATACCCCATAACTTATGGATGAGATTTTTTAAATTTTTGAAAATATGGCTCATTCATAAAATCAATTAGATGTGTTTTCTTTTTATCCTTAGAAAAAATTTATTATTATAGCAAAATATATTTGATTAACTAATCTTTAGCTGATTGGATCTTTTTTTTGTTATCAAAAATCATATTGTGTGTGCTCCCTATCTGATTTATCATCTTTAAATATTTTTTTCATCATATTTTTGGATTTAATTTTTCTTGATCATCATATTCATCTCTCATACAGTGCTTTTCTTTATCAAAATTTTTATCTAATTTTTTTGGACCATCATTTTCATCACAGAGCTTTTTTCTCTTTCTCTCTCTTTGTTTTTCCTAGATATTACGAAGAGGACATTAGACATTAAAAAGGAAACTCTATTACTGATCTGCGATACTATATCATTGATATACGGCTGTATATAAATGATAAACAATTGGTAAGTTAAAAATCACTGATATGGCTTATATATTAGTGATATATAATTTTATATCACTAATATACAATTGTAGATCAATATAATCAGACAAATTAGACATAAACTTGTTTATAATTGATATACAGTCGATCAATAATGTAATGTCACAGATCAGTAACATAAAAAACATATAATCATTTTCTCAAAACAGATTAAATAAAATCTCAGGAAACCCTTGCTTGAACTCTAACTTTTGTAACAAAGTCTAACCAAACTTCCTCACCCTGATCTACAGCTTTTGTGTGGCTTTGTGTAGAAGCTGCAATTTGGACTTCCTCACCTTACATTTGTGATTTTTTCAACCTGAATTTATAACTTCCAATCTTCCTTGCCTTGTGTTCTTGTAGTCTCCTAACTGAATCTCTAACTCCATTTATCCATTGATATGAGCTGTTCCGTTGTCTATTATCAATTTTTTTGTCATTGTGACCGAGAGTGCAGTGTCGTTTCCACATCTTTGGGTGGGTGAAAGCAAAACCAGTGTGAAAAGGGAAAATTAGGGTATTGTGATGCAAAAGGATAGTTTTGTCTTTTATATCAAAGGTAAATTAAAAAACGACCATTATTTTAATTTAGGAAAAAGGTGGGTTATTAGTTTTATTTAATCATATAATATTGGCTAAATTGCTAAAGCCCCTAAATTTTTTAACCCTTAAAAATAAAAATCCTTAATTTTTTTAAAAAACAAAATTAAGAATTTTTATATTTTTAAATTAATTATATAATTTTTATAACTCAAAATTTATCTTTTAAATATTTTTTATATTTATATAATTTTCATAAAAAGTTCATAAAAATGTAAATAGTGTATTAAATCAAATTTTTTTTATTTTAGTTAAAAGTATTAAATAAATTTTGTATAAATTTCAAAACTATTTTTATTCAGAAAATTTAATAATTATTATTAATTTTAATATAAATATTTAATGTATCAAATTATAAGAATTGATTAAACAAAATAACCAAAAAACGATATCTAATTTAAAATAAAAAAAATTATGAAATAATTTTTCCAATTCATCCTTTAAATTATTGAATAAAGTAGACTTGTTGAGGGAAATGCTCACCGCAACTCTGCAAGAGAGAGAACGTATAGGACGAACGAACAAGGCGGGTTAGTTGCCACGCCCCAAAACCCTCACACTTGTACGGCATGTTGATGGAAGTCGTAGAGTAACAGGCAGATTCACCGGACTAAGCCATTGATATCTTCTCCAAGAAATGGGTCTTCTCTATCAACATAGGCTTCTTCTTAGACTTTCTCTCTTGTCCTCAAATATCCGCCTCATGAGCATCAGAAGCTTGCTGCATTTCCCAGCTTTTCCAAAGCGGACGACTTTTTCGTCTCAGAGGGACCTCCTTCACTCCCAGAGGCTCCTATTTTGTTTAAAAACTAGTTCGAGTATTCGTCCGTTATCACTCAGGACTAATGGTTATTCTTATGTTTCTGACTCTGAAGTCCCTAGGCCAGGTAAGGTCATCTTGACATTTGCTTTCTATTGAGAAGCTTGGAGGCTGTATAGGAGTCTTTTGGTTACTGACATTTATATTTACATTCTGAAGACTTTCTGGAGGAGAATCCAGAGGAGGAGATGTCGAGGACGCATTTCAAGATTTTGAAAGGAAGTTGCGGGAGCTTGGGATAGATGCTCATTTATGCGGATCGGGGCAATACAACGGTTGCTTTGTCCAATGTATTGTTGGTTTCCTTTCTCTATTTGCAGTCTTCTGTAAACTGCAAAAACTGTTCATGTGGTTATTATTGACTGTTTTGTAGTATAGTGTGAATCAGTCTGTTTTAATATCCTTTAAGAAGTTTATCTTGATTTCTTGCAGTCACTGCTTTGCTTTTATTTATTCATTTGTTATTTATTTTATAGTTTATTGTTGGCCCGTTGGAAAGTACTTTAACTCAAAAACATCTCTCCTAGTCACAGCCTGCGGAGTCCTCAGACCTCGCTCCAACGGCCATCTAATTTTGGGATTTGGTCTCAATTTGAGGGATTCTTTTTCTTCTGGTGGCGTGCTCAAAGGTTGATATTTTGGGTTATGGATTTGTCTCAAGTTGTACTAGAAGAGTGATGAGGAGCAAAGTTTTTCTCCTTTTATTTAAGCATTTAAAAGATTAAAAGATTTTAGTAGTTGAGTTAATGTAATTATACAAGAAAGTAACTTAATAAGTCAGAAATGAGTGAGTGTAATTATGTAGAAAAGTAACTTAATGAGTCAGAAACAAAGATACTTTGTTGTTCTGGAAAAATGACATTCCCCTATTTATCAAAACATAGACAAAACAAAAGAAAATGTTGGTGGTTTGAAAATGTTCTGCGGCCATCCTTTAATGGGTGGTCATTTCATAGAAAGAGCTTTTATTGCTCACTTAATACTCTTTCCGTTAAAAAATATAAGGCATTTTTAACAGAATTCACCCTTCAATAAAATAGTTACTTATCTTTCAACTAGTTTTATCTTTCCATATTTACCCTATTAAATACCCAAAAAATAAAGTAATCTATAAAGTAGGGGCATTTTTAGAAAAAAGGTAATGATTACACCTCAAAAGAATTAAAATACCTTTCATTTTTAAACATCTAAGTCCTCAAAAAAATGCCTTACATTTTTGAATGGAGGGAGTACAAATTAATTGACTTAGATGCTTTGTTGGCATTTTTGATCTTAATCTTCTTCCTAAGAAGTCCATGAAGATTTTTGGGCTACAAAATAGGACACAAAATAGGACTGGCCCACCAACTTTCATACACTCATACCAAGCATCTCAATTTCTCAATGAGGTTTGAAAGTGATTGTTTGTGTTCTTTCTTTTTGAGTTGCATTTCATACTCTTGTTTTATTTTGACTGTTAGTGCCAAGGCGGTGATTCAGAAGAAAGGAGCTTATCTCTTTTCTCAACGCAAGATGGGTCTGTTGCTAGTCATTTTCTTCATCCAATTATTTCTTTTTTGGGTATCAAATGGATTTTTTCTCCTGCATTTAATGATGGGAATATCTGAGTTATTCAGAGGGGCTGCTTTATGGATGTGTTTCCGAGCAAAATGTGGTTGGAAGGGCAACACAAAGGTTAGACATTTTTCAGTTTTTGAAGTATTCCATTTACCCCAGAGCACAGATTTGGATGCTGTCAGCTTCTGTTTCTACTGTAGGCAGTTGCTGGTGGCCAGTCATTGAAGCACATACCCAAAACTAAGAAAAAGAAAGAACTGTCTGAGTCAGAATTGATGCTGGAACCCCTTTGTGACAAGGT